>NW_026870873.1:0-323743 GCF_033118175.1 Dama dama
TGGGTCCTGCCCCTGGCCTGTGGGGCGTCTGAGCACAACCGGCACTCTCCCGCTGGAAGACCTCCCCGGCTGCCTCCAAAGGCCGGTTTGCAAGCACTCAATCCCGCTGTTCCCGCCAGCCGCGCACAATGCTCCCAAGCCCGGGAGAAAAGCGCTTCGGGGTGGTGCTCTCTCCGGGCCCTTGGAAGACCTCCCAAGCTGCCTCCAAAGGCCGGTTTGCAAGCACTCTCGCCCGCTGTTCCCGCCAGCCTCGCACAAAGCTCCCAAGACCGGGATAAAAGCGCTTCGGGGTGGTGTTCTCTCCGTGCCAATGGAGGACCTCCCTGGCTGCCCCCAAAGGCCGGCTTGCAAGCACTCCCACTCGCTGTTCCCGCCAGCCACGCACAATCCTCCAAAACCCCGGAGAAAAGCACTTCGGCGTGGTGTTCTCTCCGTGCCCATGGAAGACATCCCGGGGTGCCTCCAAAGGCCGGTTTGGAAGCACTCCCACTCACTGTTCCCGCCATCCGCGCGAATGTTCCAAGCCCGGGAGAAAAGCGCTTCGGGGTGGTGCTCCCTACAGGCCCTTGGAAGACCTCCCCGGCTGCCTCCAAAGGCTGGTTTTCAAGAACTCCCTCCCGCTGACCCGCCAGCCGCACACAATGCTCCCAAGCCCGGGAGAAAAGCATTTTGGGGTGGTGCTCTCTCCGGGCCCTTGGAAGACCTCCCCGGCTGCCTCCAAAGGCCGGTTTGCAAGCACTCATGTCCGCTGTTCCCGACAGCCGCGCACAATGCTCCCAATTCCGGGAGAAAAGTGCTTCGGGATGGTGCTCTCTCCGGGCCCTTGGAAGACCTCCCAAGCTGCCTCCAAAGGCCGGTTTGCAAGCACTCTCGCCCGCTGTTCCCGCCAGCCTCGCACAAAGCTCCCAAGACCGGAATAAAAGCGCTTCGGGGTGGTGTTCTCTCCGTGCCAATGGAGGACCTCCCTGGCTGCCCCCAAAGGCCGGCTTGCAAGCACTCCCACTCGCTGTTCCCGCCAGCCACGCACAATCCTCCAAAACCCCGGAGAAAAGCACTTCGGCGTGGTGTTCTCTCCGTGCCCATGGAAGACCTCCCGGGGTGCCTCCAAAGGCCGGTTTGGAAGCACTCCCACTCGCTGTTCCCGCCATCCGCGCGAATGTTCCAAGCCCGGGAGAAAAGCGCTTCGGGGTGGTGCTCCCTACAGGCCCTTGGAAGACCTCCCCGGCTGCCTCCAAAGGCTGGTTTTCAAGAACTCCCTCCCGCTGACCCGCCAGCCGCACACAATGCTCCCAAGCCCTGGAGAAAAGCATTTTGGGGTGGTGCTCTCTCCGGGCCCTTGGAAGACCTCCCCGGCTGCCTCCAAAGGCCGGTTTGCAAGCACTCATGTCCGCTGTTCCTGACAGCCGCGCACAATTCTCCCAATTCCGGGAGAAAAGTGCTTCGGGATGGTGCTCTCTCCGGGCCCTTGGAAGACCTCCCAAGCTGCCTCCCAAGGCCGGTTTGCAAGCACTCTCGCCCGCTGTTCCCGCCAGCCTCGCACAAAGCTCCCAAGACCGGGATAAAAGCGCTTCGGGGTGGTGTTCTCTCCGTGCCAATGGAGGACCTCCCTGGCTGCCCCCAAAGGCCGGCTTGCAAGCACTCCCACTCGCTGTTCCCGCCAGCCACGCACAATCCTCCAAAACCCCGGAGAAAAGCACTTCGGCGTGGTGTTCTCTCCGTGCCCATGGAAGACCTCCCGGGGTGCCTCCAAAGGCCGGTTTGGAAGCACTCCCACTCGCTGTTCCCGCCATCCGCGCGAATGTTCCAAGCCCGGGAGAAAAGCGCTTCGGGGTGGTGCTCCCTACAGGCCCTTGGACGACCTCCCCGGCTGCCTCCAAGGCCGGTTTGCAAGGACTCCTTCCTGCTGTCCCCGCCAGCCTCGCACAATGCTCCCAAGCCCGGGAGAAAAGCATTTTGGGGTGGTGCTCACTACAGGCCCTTGGAAGACGTCCCCGGCTGCCTCCAATGGCCAGTTTGCAAGCACTCATGCCCGCTGTTCCCACCATCCGCGCACAATGCTCCCAAGCCCGGGAGAAAAGCTTTTTCGGGTGGTGTCACACCGGGTCCTGGAAGACCTCCCCGGCTGCCTGCAAAGGCCGGTTCTCAAGCACTCCTGCCTGCTGTTCCCGCCACCCGCGCACAATGCTCCCAAGCCCGGGAGAAAAGCGCTTCGGGGTGGTGCTCTCTACAGGCCCTTGGAAGACCTCCCCCGCTGCTTCCAAAGGCCGGTTTGCAAGGACTCCTTCCTGCTGTTCCCGCCAGCCACGCACAATGCTCCCAAGCCCGGAAGAAAAGCATTTTGGGGTGGTGCTCACTCCGGGCCCTTGAAAGACCTCCCCGGCTGCATCCAAAGGCCAGTTTGCAAGCACTCCTTCCTGCTGTCCCCGCCAGCCTCGCACAATGCTCCCAAGCCCGGGAGAAAAGCATTTTGGGGTGGTGCTCACTACAGGCCCTTGGAAGACGTCCCCGGCTGCCTCCAATGGCCAGTTTGCAAGCACTCATGCCCGCTGTTCCCACCATCCGCGCACAATGCTCCCAAGCCCGGGAGAAAAGCTTTTTCGGGTGGTGTCACACCGGGTCCTGGAAGACCTCCCCGGCTGCCTGCAAAGGCCGGTTCTCAAGCACTCCTGCCTGCTGTTCCCGCCACCCGCGCACAATGCTCCCAAGCCCGGGAGAAAAGCGCTTCGGGGTGGTGCTCTCTACAGGCCCTTGGAAGACCTCCCCCGCTGCTTCCAAAGGCCGGTTTGCAAGGACTCCTTCCTGCTGTTCCCGCCAGCCACGCACAATGCTCCCAAGCCCGGAAGAAAAGCATTTTGGGGTGGTGCTCACTCCGGGCCCTTGAAAGACCTCCCCGGCTGCATCCAAAGGCCAGTTTGCAAGCACTCCTGCCTGCTGTTCCCGCCAGAGGCGCACAATGCTCCCAAGCCCGGGAGAAAAGCGCTTCGGGGTGGTGCTCTCTCCGGGCACTTTCAAGACCTCCCCGGCTGCCTCCAAAGGCCGGTTTGTAAGTACTCATTCCCGCTGCTTCCGCCAGCCACGCACAATGCTCCCAAGCCCGGGAGAAAAGCATTTTGGGGTGGTGCTCTCTCCGGGCCCTTGGAAGACCTCCCGGGCTGCCTCCAAAGGCCGGTTTGCAAGCACTCATGTCCGCTGTTCCCGACAGCCGCGCACAATGCTCCCAAGCCCGGGAGAAAAGCATTTTGGGGTGGTGATCAGTCCGGGCCCTTGGAAGACCTCCCCGGCTGCCTCCAAAGGACAGTTTGCAAGCACTCCTGCCTGCTGTTCCCGGCAGCCGCGCACAATGCTCCCAAGACAGTGAGAAAAGCGCTTCGGGGTGGTGTTCTCTCCGGGACCATGGAGGACCTCCCTGGCTACCCCCAAAGGCCGATTTGCAAGCACTCCCACTCGCTGTTCCCCCCAGCCACACACAATGTTCCAAAACCCCGGAGAAAAGCGCTTCGGGGTGGTGCTCTCTCGGGCCCTTGGAAGACTTCTCTGGCTGCCTCCAAAGGCCGGTTTGCAAGAATTCCCTCCCGCTGTCCCACCAGCCGCCACAATGCTCCAAAACCCGAGAGAAAAGCGCTTCGAAGTGGTGCTCTCTCCGGGCCCTTGGAAGACCTCCCCGGCTGCCTCCAAAGGCCGGTTTGCAAGCACTCCTGCCTGCTGTTCCCGCCACACGCGCACAATGCACCCAAGCCCGGGAGAAAAGCGCTTCGGGGTGGTGCTCTCTCCCGGCCTTTGGAAGACGTCCCCGGCTGCCTCCAAAGGCCGGTTTGCAAGGACTCCTTCCTGCTGTTCCCGCCAGCCACGCACAATGCTCCCAATCCCGGGAGAAAAGCATTTTGGGGTGGTGCTCTCTCCGGGCCCTTGGAAGACCTCCCCGGCTACCTCCAAAGGCGGGTTTGCAAGTACTCATTCCCGCTGTTCCCGCCAGCTGCGCACAATGCTCCCAAGCCCGGGAGAAAAGCATTTTGGGGTGGTGCTCTCTCCGGGCCCTTTGAAGACCACCCCGGCTGCCTCAAAAGGCTGGTTTGCAAGCACTCAGGCCCGCTGTTCCCGCCAGCCGCGTACAATGCTCCCAAGCCCGGAGAAAAGCATTTTGGGGTGGTGCTCACTCCGGGCCCTTGAAAGACCTCCCCGGCTGCCTCCAAAGTCCAGTTTGCAAGAACTCATGCCCGCTGTTCCCGCCAGCCGCGCACAATGCTCCCAAGACTGGGAGAAATGCGCTTCGGGGTGGTGTTCTCTCCGTGCCCATGGAGGACCTCCCCGGCTGCCCCCAAAGGCAGGTTTGCAATCACTCCCACTCACTGTTCCCGCCAGCCACGCACATGCTCCAAAACACAGGAGAGAAGCGCTTTGGGGTGGTGCTCTCTCCCGGCCCTTGGAAGACTTCCCCGGCTGCCTCCAAAGGCCGGTTTGCAAGAACTCCCTCCCGCTGTCCCGATAGCCGCACACAATGCTCCCAATCACGGGAGAAAAGCGCTTCGGGGTGGTGCTCTCTCAGGGCCCGTTGAAGACCTCCCCGGCTGCCTCCAATGGCCGGTATGCAAGCACTCATGCCCGCTGTTCCCACCAGCCATGCACAATGCTCCCAAGAACGGGAGAAAAGCATTTTGGGGTGGTGCTCAATCCTTGCCCTTGGAAGACCTCCGCGCCTGCCTCCAAAGGCCGGTTTGCAAGCACTCCTGCCTGCTGTTCCCGCCACCCGCGCACACTGCTCCCAAGCCCGGGAGAAAAGCGCATCGGGTGGTGTTCTCTCCGGGCCCATGGAGGACCTCACAGGCTGCCCTCAAAGGCCGGTTTGCAAACATTCCCACTAGCTGTTCCCGCCAGCCACGCAAATGCTCCCAAGCCCGGGAGAAAAGCGCTTCGGGGTGGTGCTCTCTCCGGGCCCTTGCCCCTGAGCCTGTGGGCAAGGCAGGGGGAATACACTCCCAGACCAAGGCAGAACCACATGCACACGTCTGTTCCTGTCCCCTGCACCGGCAGAGAGCTTGGGGGAGCCAGAGTCTCTCAGGCAGGTGCTGGGCTGGCCGCCTGTGTGGGAAGGGGCAGAGCCGCCCTAGGGGCAAGTTGGGCCTCTTGCTCTCCCTGCTGCCCTGAGGCTGCTGGGCCAAAGACGTCTTGGGCATCCAGCCCCTTACTGGTCCCTTCCCTCTGACGAGGCCCTCTGAGCTCCAGCACCTTGCAGTGTGGAGACAGCCCCTGCCAGCAACCTCCTCTCCAAGGAGGCCTCAACCGAGGCCTAGGCCCAGGGGAAAGTCACCAGCGGGGATGAGCCAGGGGAGGCGCCCGAGCATGTCTGGCCCAGTCCCCGCAGCCTGCCCCTTGGTGGGGCAGTACCCCCGGAGGCCGGGAAGGTCTGGGCAAGGCTGGCCAGGGGCAGGGGCCCTGCTGGGTCCTGCCCCTGTCCTGTGGGGCCTCTGAGCACAACCGGCCCTCTCCCACTGGAAGACCTCCCCGGCTGCCTCCAAAGGCCGGTTTGCAAGCGCTCCCGCCCACTGTTCCCGCCAGGCGCGCACAATGCTCCTAAGCCCGGGAGAAAAGCGCTTCAGGGTGGTGCCCTCTCTGGGCCCTTTCCCTTGAGCCTGGGGGCAAGCCAGGGTGTCCACAATCCCAGGCCAAGGCAGAACCACATGCACACGTCTGATCTGCCCCCTGCACCGGCAGAGAGCTCGGGGGAGCCAGAGTCTGTCAGGCAGCTGCTGGGCTGGCGGCCTGTGTGGGAAGTGGCAGAGCCGACCTAGGGGCAAGTTGGGCCTCTTGCTCTCCCTGCTGCCCTGAGGCTGCTGGGCCAAAGAGGTCTTGGGCATCCAGCCCCTTGCTGGTCCCTTCCCTCTGACGAGGCCCTCTGAGCTCCAGCACCTTGCAGTGTGGAGACAGCCCCTGCCAGCAACCTCCTCTCCAAGGAGGCCTCAACCGAGGCCTAGGCCCAGGGAAAAGGCACCAGCGGGGATGAGCCTGGGGAGGCGCCCGGGCATGTCTGGACCCAGTCCCCGCAGCCTGCCCCTTGGTGGGGCAGTACCCCCGGAGGCCAGGAAGGTCTGGGCAAGGCTGGCCAGGGGCAGGGGACCTGCTGGGTCCTGCCCCTGGCCTGTGGTGCCTCTGAGCACAACCGGCCCTCTCCCACTGGAAGACCTCCCCGGCTGCCTCCAAAGGCCGGTTTGCAAGCACTCCCGCCCACTGTTCCCACCAAGCGCGCACAATGCTCCCAAGCCCGGGAGAAAAGCGATTCGGGGTGGTGTTCTCTCCGTGCCAATGGAGGACCTTCCTGGCTGCCCCCAAAGGCCGGTTTGCAAGCACTCCCACTCGCTGTTCCCGCCAGCCACGCACAATCCTCCAAAACCCCGGAGAAAAGCGCTTTGGGGTGGTGTTCTCTTCGTGCCCATGGAAGACCTCCCGGCGTGCCCCCAAAGGCCGGTTTGGAAGCACTCCCACTCGCTGTTCCCGCCATCCGCGCAACTGTTCCAAGCCCGGGAGAAAAGCGCTTCTGGGTGGTGCTCTCTCCTGGCCCTTGGAAGACCTCCCCGGCTGCCTCCAAAGGCCGGTTTGAAAGCACTCCCGCCCACTGTTCCCACCAGGCGCGCACAATGCTCCCAAGCCCGGGAGAAAAGCGCTTCGGGGTGGTGCTCTCACCGTGCCCTTGCCCCTGAGCCTGGGGGCAACGCAGGGGGAACACACTCCCAGGCCAAGGCAGAACCACATGCACACGTCTGTTCCTGCCCCCTGCACCGGCAGAGAGCTCAGGGGAGCCAGAGTCTGTCAGGCAGCTGCTGGGCTGGCCGCCTGTGTGGGAAGGGGCAGAGCTGACCTAGGGGCAAGTTGGGCCTCTTGCTCTCCCTGCTGCCATGAGGCTGCTGGGCCAAAGAGGTCTTGGGCATCCAGCCCCTTGCTGGTCCCTTCCCTCTGACGAGGCCCTCTGAGCTCCAGCACCTTGCAGTGTGGAGACAGCCCCAGCCAGCAACCTCCTCTCCAAGGAGGCCTCAACCGAGGCCTAGGCCCAGGGGAAAGGCACCAGTGGGGATGAGCCTGGGGAGGCGCACGGGCATGTCTGGACCCAGTCCCCGCAGCCTGCCCCTTGGTGGGGCAGTACCCCCGGAGGCCAGGAAGGCCTGGGCAAGGCTGGCCTGCGGCAGGGGCCCTGTTGGGTCCTGCCCCTGGCCTCTGGGGCCTCTGAGCATGAGCGGCCCTCTCCCGCTGGAAGACCTCCCCGGCTGCCTCCAAAGGCCGATTTGCCAACACTCGCGCCCGCTGTTCCCGCCAGGCACGCACAATGCTCCCAAGCCCGGGAAAAAAGCCCTTCGGGGTGGTGCTCTCACCGGGCCCTTGCCCCTGAGCCTGGGGGCAATGCAGGGGGAACACACTCCCAGGCCAATGCAGAACCACATGAACACGTCTGTTCCTGGCCCCGGCACCGGCAGAGAGCTCGGGGGAGCCAGAGTCTGCCAGGCAGCTGCTGGGCTGGCGGCCTGTGTGGGAAGGGGCAGAGCCGACCTAGGGGCAAGTTGGGCCTCTTGCTCTCCCTGCTGCCCTGAGGCTGCTGGGCCAAAGAGGTCTTGGGCATCCAGCCCCTTGCTGGTCCCTTCCCTCTGATGAGGCCCTCTGAGCTCCAGCACCTTGCAGTGTGGAGACAGCCCCTGCCAGCAACCTCCTCTCCAAGGAGGCCTCAACCGAGGCCTAGGCCTAGGGGAAAGGCACCAGCGGGGATGAGCCTGGTGAGGCGCCCGGCGATGTCTGGACCCAGTCCCCGCAGCATGCTCCTTGGTGGGGCAGTACCCCCGGAGGCCAGGAAGGTCTGGGCCAGGCTGCCAGGGGCAGGGACACTGCTGGGTCCTGCCCCTGGCCTGTGGGGCGTCTGAGCACAACCGGCACTCTCCCGCTGGAAGACCTCCCCGTCTGCCTCCAAAAGACGGTTTGCAAGCACTCCCACTCGCTGTTCCCGCCAGGCACGCACAATGCTCCCAAGCCCGGGAGAAAAGCGCTTCGGGGTGGTGCTCTCTCCGGGCCCTTGCCCCTGAGCCTGGGGGCCAGGCAGGGGGAACACACTCCCAGGCCAAGGGAGAACGACATGCACACGTCTGTTCCTGCCCCCTACACCGGCAGAGAGCTGGGGGGAGCCAGAGTCTGTCAGGCAGCTGCTGGGCTGGCCGCCTGTGTGCGAAGGGGCAGAGCCGACCTAGGGGCAAGTTGGGCCTCTTGCTCTCCCTGCTGCCCTGAGGCTGCTGGGCCAAAGAGGTCTTGGGCATCCAGCCCCTTGCTGGTCCCTTCCCTCTGACGAGGCCCTCTGAGCTCCAGCACCTTGCAGTGTGGAGACAGCCCCTGCCAGCAACCTCCTCTCCAAGGAGGCCTCAACCGAGGCCTAGGCCCAGGGGAAAGGCACCAGCGGGGATGAGCCAGTGGAGGCCCACGGGCATGTCTGGACCCAGTCCCCGCAGCCTGCCCCTTGGTGGGGCAGTACACCCGGAGGCCAGGAAGGTCTGGGCAAGGCTGTCCAGGGGCAGGGGCCCTGCTGGGTCCTGCCCCTGGCTTGTGGGGCCTCTGAGCACAACCGGCCCTCTCCCACTGGAAGACCTCCCCGGCTGCCTCCAAAGGCCGGGTTGCCAACACTCCCGCACGCTGTTCCCGCCAGGCACGCACAATGCTCCCAAGCCCGGGAGAAAAGCGCTTCGGGGTGTTGCTCTCTCCGGGACCTTGCCCCTGAGCCTGGGGTCCAGGCAGTGGGTCCACACTCCCAGACCAAGGCAGAAACACATGCACACGTCTGTCCCTGGCCCCTGCACCGGCAGAGAGCTCGGGGGAGCCAGAGTATGCCAGGCAGCTGCTGGGCTGGCGGCCTGTGTGGAAAGGGGCAGAGCCGACCTAGGGGCAAGTTGGGCCTCTTGCTCTCCCTGCTGCCCTGAGGCTGCTGGGCCAAAGAGGTCTTGGGCATCCAGCCCCTTGCTGGTCCCTTCCCTCTGATGAGGCCCTGTGAGCTCCAGCACCTTGCAGTGTGGAGACAGCCCCTGCCAGCAACCTCCTCTCCAAGGAGGCCTCAACCGAGGCCTAGGCCCAGGGGAAAGGCACCAGCGGGGATGAGCCTGGGGAGGCGCCCGGCCATGTCTGGACCCAGTCCCCGCAGCCTGCCCCTTGGTGGGGCAGTACCCCCGGAGGCCAGGAAGGTCTGGGCAATGCTGCCAGGGGCAGGGACATTGCTGGGTCCTGCCCCTGGCCTGTGGAGCGTCTGAGCACAACCGGCACACTCCCGCTGGAAGACCTCCCCGTCTGCCTCCAAAGGACGGTTTGCAAGCACTCCCACCCGCTGTTCCCGCCAGGCACGCACAATGCTCCCAAGCCCGGGAGAAAAGCGCTTCGGGGTGGTGCTCTCTCTGGGCCCTTGCCCCTGAGCCTGGGGGCCAGGCAGGTGAAACACACTCCCAGGCCAAGGGAGAACGACATGCACACGTCTGTTCCTGCCCCCTACACCGGCAGAGAGCTCGGGGGAGCCAGAGACTGCCAGGCTGCTACTGGTCTGGCTGCCTGTGTGGTACGGGGCAGAGCCGACCTAGGGGCAAGTTGGGCCTCTTGCTCTCCCTGCTGCCCTGAGGCTGCTGGGTCAAAGAGGTCTTGGGCATCCAGCCCTTTGCTGGTGCCTTCCCTCTGACGAGGCCCTCTGAGCTCCAGCACCTTGCAGTGTGGAGACAGCCCCTGTCAGCAACCTCCTCTCCAAAGAGGCCTCAACCGAGGCCTACACCCAGGGGAAAGGCACCAGCGGGGATGAGCCTGGGGAGGCGCACGGACATGTCTGGACCCAGTCTCCGCAGCCTGCGCCTTGGTGGGGCAGTACCCCCGGAGGCCAGCAAGGTCTGGGCAAGGCTGGCCAGGGGCAGGGGCCCTGCTGGGTCCTGCCCCTGGCCTGTGGGGCCTCTGAGCACAACCGGCCCTGGCCCACTGGAAGACCTCCCCGGCTGCCTCCAAAGGCCGGTTTGCAAGCACTCCCGCCCAGTGTTCCCGCCAGGCGCGCACAATGCTCCCAAGCCCGGGAGAAAAGCGCTTCGGGGTGGTGGTCTCTCCGGGCCCCTGCCCCTGAGCCTGGGGGCCAGGCAGGGGATCCACAGTCCCAGGACAAGGCAGAACCACATGCACACGTCTGTTCCTGACCCCTGCACCGGCAGAGAGCTCGGGGGAGCCAGAGTCTGTCAGGCAGCTGCTGGGTTGGCTGCCTGTGTGGGAAGGGGCAGAGCCGACCTAGGGGCATGTTGGGCCTCTTCCTCTCACTGCTGCCCTGAGGCTGCTGGGCCAAATAGGTCTTGGGCATCCAGCCCCTTGCTGGTCCCTTCCCTCTGACGAGGCCCTCTGAGCTCCAGCACCTTGCAATGTGGAGACAGCCCCTGCCAGCAACCTCCTCTCCAAGGAGGCCTCAACCGAGGCCTAGGCCCAGGGGAAAGGCACCAGCGGGGATGATCCTGGGGAGGCGCCCGGGCCTGTCTGGACCCAGTCCCCGCAGCCTGCCCTTTGGTGGGGCAGTACCCCCGGAGGCCAGGAAGGTCTGGGCAAGGCTGCCAGGGGCACGGACACTGCTGGGTCCTGCCCCTGGCCTGTGGGGCGTCTGAGCACAACCGGCACTCTCCCGCTGGAAGACCTCCCCGTCTGCCTCCAAAGGCCGGTTTGCAAGCACTCCCGCCCGCTGTTCCCTCCAGGCACGCACAATGCTCCCAAGCCCGGGAGAAAAGCGCTTCGGGGTGGTGCTCTCTCCGGGCCCTTGCCCCTGAGCCTGGGGGCCAGGCAGGGGGTCCTCACTCCCAGGCCAAGGCAGAACCACATGCACACGTCTGTTCCTGCCCCCTGCACCGGCAGAGAGCTCGGGGGAGCCAGAGTCTGTCAGGCAGCTGCTGGGTTGGCTGCCTGTGTGGGAAGGGGCAGAGCCGACCTAGGGACAAGTTGGGCCTCTTGCTCTCCCTGCTGCCCTGAGGCTGCTGGGTCAAAGAGGTCTTGGGCATCAAGCCCCTTGCTGGTCCCTTCCCGCTGACGAGGCACTCTGAGCTCCAGCACCTTGCAGTGTGGAGACAGCCCCTGCCAGCAACCTCCTCTCCAAGGAGGCCTCAACCGAGGCCTAGGCCCAGGGGAAAGGCACCTGCGGGGATGAGCCTGGGGAGGCGCCCGGGCATGTCTGGACCAGTCCCCGCAGCCTGCCCCTTGGTGGGGTAGTAACCCCGGAGGCCAGGAAGGTCTGGGCAAGGCTGCCAGGGGCAGGGACACTGCTGGGTCCTGCCCCTGGCCTGTGGGGCGTCTGAGCACAACCGGCACTCTCCCGCTGGAAGACCTCCCCGGCTGCCTCCAAAGGCCGGTTTGCAAGCACTCAATCCCGCTGTTCCCGCCAGCCGCGCACAATGCTCCCAAGCCCGGGAGAAAAGCGCTTCGGGGTGGTGCTCTCTCCGGGCCCTTGGAAGACCTCCCAAGCTGCCTCCAAAGGCCGGTTTGCAAGCACTCTCGCCCGCTGTTCCCGCCAGCCTCGCACAAAGCTCCCAAGACCGGGATAAAAGCGCTTCGGGGTGGTGTTCTCTCCGTGCCAATGGAGGACCTCCCTGGCTGCCCCCAAAGGCCGGCTTGCAAGCACTCCCACTCGCTGTTCCCGCCAGCCACGCACAATCCTCCAAAACCCCGGAGAAAAGCACTTCGGCGTGGTGTTCTCTCCGTGCCCATGGAAGACATCCCGGGGTGCCTCCAAAGGCCGGTTTGGAAGCACTCCCACTCACTGTTCCCGCCATCCGCGCGAATGTTCCAAGCCCGGGAGAAAAGCGCTTCGGGGTGGTGCTCCCTACAGGCCCTTGGAAGACCTCCCCGGCTGCCTCCAAAGGCTGGTTTTCAAGAACTCCCTCCCGCTGACCCGCCAGCCGCACACAATGCTCCCAAGCCCGGGAGAAAAGCATTTTGGGGTGGTGCTCTCTCCGGGCCCTTGGAAGACCTCCCCGGCTGCCTCCAAAGGCCGGTTTGCAAGCACTCATGTCCGCTGTTCCCGACAGCCGCGCACAATGCTCCCAATTCCGGGAGAAAAGTGCTTCGGGATGGTGCTCTCTCCGGGCCCTTGGAAGACCTCCCAAGCTGCCTCCAAAGGCCGGTTTGCAAGCACTCTCGCCCGCTGTTCCCGCCAGCCTCGCACAAAGCTCCCAAGACCGGAATAAAAGCGCTTCGGGGTGGTGTTCTCTCCGTGCCAATGGAGGACCTCCCTGGCTGCCCCCAAAGGCCGGCTTGCAAGCACTCCCACTCGCTGTTCCCGCCAGCCACGCACAATCCTCCAAAACCCCGGAGAAAAGCACTTCGGCGTGGTGTTCTCTCCGTGCCCATGGAAGACCTCCCGGGGTGCCTCCAAAGGCCGGTTTGGAAGCACTCCCACTCGCTGTTCCCGCCATCCGCGCGAATGTTCCAAGCCCGGGAGAAAAGCGCTTCGGGGTGGTGCTCCCTACAGGCCCTTGGAAGACCTCCCCGGCTGCCTCCAAAGGCTGGTTTTCAAGAACTCCCTCCCGCTGACCCGCCAGCCGCACACAATGCTCCCAAGCCCTGGAGAAAAGCATTTTGGGGTGGTGCTCTCTCCGGGCCCTTGGAAGACCTCCCCGGCTGCCTCCAAAGGCCGGTTTGCAAGCACTCATGTCCGCTGTTCCTGACAGCCGCGCACAATTCTCCCAATTCCGGGAGAAAAGTGCTTCGGGATGGTGCTCTCTCCGGGCCCTTGGAAGACCTCCCAAGCTGCCTCCCAAGGCCGGTTTGCAAGCACTCTCGCCCGCTGTTCCCGCCAGCCTCGCACAAAGCTCCCAAGACCGGGATAAAAGCGCTTCGGGGTGGTGTTCTCTCCGTGCCAATGGAGGACCTCCCTGGCTGCCCCCAAAGGCCGGCTTGCAAGCACTCCCACTCGCTGTTCCCGCCAGCCACGCACAATCCTCCAAAACCCCGGAGAAAAGCACTTCGGCGTGGTGTTCTCTCCGTGCCCATGGAAGACCTCCCGGGGTGCCTCCAAAGGCCGGTTTGGAAGCACTCCCACTCGCTGTTCCCGCCATCCGCGCGAATGTTCCAAGCCCGGGAGAAAAGCGCTTCGGGGTGGTGCTCCCTACAGGCCCTTGGACGACCTCCCCGGCTGCCTCCAAGGCCGGTTTGCAAGGACTCCTTCCTGCTGTCCCCGCCAGCCTCGCACAATGCTCCCAAGCCCGGGAGAAAAGCATTTTGGGGTGGTGCTCACTACAGGCCCTTGGAAGACGTCCCCGGCTGCCTCCAATGGCCAGTTTGCAAGCACTCATGCCCGCTGTTCCCACCATCCGCGCACAATGCTCCCAAGCCCGGGAGAAAAGCTTTTTCGGGTGGTGTCACACCGGGTCCTGGAAGACCTCCCCGGCTGCCTGCAAAGGCCGGTTCTCAAGCACTCCTGCCTGCTGTTCCCGCCACCCGCGCACAATGCTCCCAAGCCCGGGAGAAAAGCGCTTCGGGGTGGTGCTCTCTACAGGCCCTTGGAAGACCTCCCCCGCTGCTTCCAAAGGCCGGTTTGCAAGGACTCCTTCCTGCTGTTCCCGCCAGCCACGCACAATGCTCCCAAGCCCGGAAGAAAAGCATTTTGGGGTGGTGCTCACTCCGGGCCCTTGAAAGACCTCCCCGGCTGCATCCAAAGGCCAGTTTGCAAGCACTCCTTCCTGCTGTCCCCGCCAGCCTCGCACAATGCTCCCAAGCCCAGGAGAAAAGCATTTTGGGGTGGTGCTCACTACAGGCCCTTGGAAGACGTCCCCGGCTGCCTCCAATGGCCAGTTTGCAAGCACTCATGCCCGCTGTTCCCACCATCCGCGCACAATGCTCCCAAGCCCGGGAGAAAAGCTTTTTCGGGTGGTGTCACACCGGGTCCTGGAAGACCTCCCCGGCTGCCTGCAAAGGCCGGTTCTCAAGCACTCCTGCCTGCTGTTCCCGCCACCCGCGCACAATGCTCCCAAGCCCGGGAGAAAAGCGCTTCGGGGTGGTGCTCTCTACAGGCCCTTGGAAGACCTCCCCCGCTGCTTCCAAAGGCCGGTTTGCAAGGACTCCTTCCTGCTGTTCCCGCCAGCCACGCACAATGCTCCCAAGCCCGGAAGAAAAGCATTTTGGGGTGGTGCTCACTTCGGGCCCTTGAAAGACCTCCCCGGCTGCATCCAAAGGCCAGTTTGCAAGCACTCCTGCCTGCTGTTCCCGCCAGAGGCGCACAATGCTCCCAAGCCCGGGAGAAAAGCGCTTCGGGGTGGTGCTCTCTCCGGGCACTTTCAAGACCTCCCCGGCTGCCTCCAAAGGCCGGTTTGTAAGTACTCATTCCCGCTGCTTCCGCCAGCCACGCACAATGCTCCCAAGCCCGGGAGAAAAGCATTTTGGGGTGGTGCTCTCTCCGGGCCCTTGGAAGACCTCCCGGGCTGCCTCCAAAGGCCGGTTTGCAAGCACTCATGTCCGCTGTTCCCGACAGCCGCGCACAATGCTCCCAAGCCCGGGAGAAAAGCATTTTGGGGTGGTGATCAGTCCGGGCCCTTGGAAGACCTCCCCGGCTGCCTCCAAAGGACAGTTTGCAAGCACTCCTGCCTGCTGTTCCCGGCAGCCGCGCACAATGCTCCCAAGACAGTGAGAAAAGCGCTTCGGGGTGGTGTTCTCTCCGGGACCATGGAGGACCTCCCTGGCTACCCCCAAAGGCCGATTTGCAAGCACTCCCACTCGCTGTTCCCCCCAGCCACACACAATGTTCCAAAACCCCGGAGAAAAGCGCTTCGGGGTGGTGCTCTCTCCGGGCCCTTGGAAGACTTCTCTGGCTGCCTCCAAAGGCCGGTTTGCAAGAATTCCCTCCCGCTGTCCCACCAGCCGCCACAATGCTCCAAAACCCGAGAGAAAAGCGCTTCGAAGTGGTGCTCTCTCCGGGCCCTTGGAAGACCTCCCCGGCTGCCTCCAAAGGCCGGTTTGCAAGCACTCCTGCCTGCTGTTCCCGCCACACGCGCACAATGCACCCAAGCCCGGGAGAAAAGCGCTTCGGGGTGGTGCTCTCTCCCGGCCTTTGGAAGACGTCCCCGGCTGCCTCCAAAGGCCGGTTTGCAAGGACTCCTTCCTGCTGTTCCCGCCAGCCACGCACAATGCTCCCAAGCCCGGAAGAAAAGCATTTTGGGGTGGTGCTCACTCCGGGCCCTTGAAAGACCTCCCCGGCTGCATCCAAAGGCCAGTTTGCAAGCACTCCTGCCTGCTGTTCCCGCCAGAGGCGCACAATGCTCCCAAGCCCGGGAGAAAAGCGCTTCGGGGTGGTGCTCTCTCCGGGCACTTTCAAGACCTCCCCGGCTGCCTCCAAAGGCCGGTTTGTAAGTACTCATTCCCGCTGCTTCCGCCAGCCACGCACAATGCTCCCAAGCCCGGGAGAAAAGCATTTTGGGGTGGTGCTCTCTCCGGGCCCTTGGAAGACCTCCCGGGCTGCCTCCAAAGGCCGGTTTGCAAGCACTCATGTCCGCTGTTCCCGACAGCCGCGCACAATGCTCCCAAGCCCGGGAGAAAAGCATTTTGGGGTGGTGATCAGTCCGGGCCCTTGGAAGACCTCCCCGGCTGCCTCCAAAGGACAGTTTGCAAGCACTCCTGCCTGCTGTTCCCGGCAGCCGCGCACAATGCTCCCAAGACAGTGAGAAAAGCGCTTCGGGGTGGTGTTCTCTCCGGGACCATGGAGGACCTCCCTGGCTACCCCCAAAGGCCGATTTGCAAGCACTCCCACTCGCTGTTCCCCCCAGCCACACACAATGTTCCAAAACCCCGGAGAAAAGCGCTTCGGGGTGGTGCTCTCTCCGGGCCCTTGGAAGACTTCTCTGGCTGCCTCCAAAGGCCGGTTTGCAAGAATTCCCTCCCGCTGTCCCACCAGCCGCCACAATGCTCCAAAACCCGAGAGAAAAGCGCTTCGAAGTGGTGCTCTCTCCGGGCCCTTGGAAGACCTCCCCGGCTGCCTCCAAAGGCCGGTTTGCAAGCACTCCTGCCTGCTGTTCCCGCCACACGCGCACAATGCACCCAAGCCCGGGAGAAAAGCGCTTCGGGGTGGTGCTCTCTCCCGGCCTTTGGAAGACGTCCCCGGCTGCCTCCAAAGGCCGGTTTGCAAGGACTCCTTCCTGCTGTTCCCGCCAGCCACGCACAATGCTCCCAATCCCGGGAGAAAAGCATTTTGGGGTGGTGCTCTCTCCGGGCCCTTGGAAGACCTCCCCGGCTACCTCCAAAGGCGGGTTTGCAAGTACTCATTCCCGCTGTTCCCGCCAGCTGCGCACAATGCTCCCAAGCCCGGGAGAAAAGCATTTTGGGGTGGTGCTCTCTCCGGGCCCTTTGAAGACCACCCCGGCTGCCTCAAAAGGCTGGTTTGCAAGCACTCAGGCCCGCTGTTCCCGCCAGCCGCGTACAATGCTCCCAAGCCCGGAGAAAAGCATTTTGGGGTGGTGCTCACTCCGGGCCCTTGAAAGACCTCCCCGGCTGCCTCCAAAGTCCAGTTTGCAAGAACTCATGCCCGCTGTTCCCGCCAGCCGCGCACAATGCTCCCAAGACTGGGAGAAATGCGCTTCGGGGTGGTGTTCTCTCCGTGCCCATGGAGGACCTCCCCGGCTGCCCCCAAAGGCAGGTTTGCAATCACTCCCACTCACTGTTCCCGCCAGCCACGCACATGCTCCAAAACACAGGAGAGAAGCGCTTTGGGGTGGTGCTCTCTCCCGGCCCTTGGAAGACTTCCCCGGCTGCCTCCAAAGGCCGGTTTGCAAGAACTCCCTCCCGCTGTCCCGATAGCCGCACACAATGCTCCCAATCACGGGAGAAAAGCGCTTCGGGGTGGTGCTCTCTCAGGGCCCGTTGAAGACCTCCCCGGCTGCCTCCAATGGCCGGTATGCAAGCACTCATGCCCGCTGTTCCCACCAGCCATGCACAATGCTCCCAAGAACGGGAGAAAAGCATTTTGGGGTGGTGCTCAATCCTTGCCCTTGGAAGACCTCCGCGCCTGCCTCCAAAGGCCGGTTTGCAAGCACTCCTGCCTGCTGTTCCCGCCACCCGCGCACACTGCTCCCAAGCCCGGGAGAAAAGCGCATCGGGTGGTGTTCTCTCCGGGCCCATGGAGGACCTCACAGGCTGCCCTCAAAGGCCGGTTTGCAAACATTCCCACTAGCTGTTCCCGCCAGCCACGCAAATGCTCCCAAGCCCGGGAGAAAAGCGCTTCGGGGTGGTGCTCTCTCCGGGCCCTTGCCCCTGAGCCTGTGGGCAAGGCAGGGGGAATACACTCCCAGACCAAGGCAGAACCACATGCACACGTCTGTTCCTGTCCCCTGCACCGGCAGAGAGCTTGGGGGAGCCAGAGTCTCTCAGGCAGGTGCTGGGCTGGCCGCCTGTGTGGGAAGGGGCAGAGCCGCCCTAGGGGCAAGTTGGGCCTCTTGCTCTCCCTGCTGCCCTGAGGCTGCTGGGCCAAAGACGTCTTGGGCATCCAGCCCCTTACTGGTCCCTTCCCTCTGACGAGGCCCTCTGAGCTCCAGCACCTTGCAGTGTGGAGACAGCCCCTGCCAGCAACCTCCTCTCCAAGGAGGCCTCAACCGAGGCCTAGGCCCAGGGGAAAGTCACCAGCGGGGATGAGCCAGGGGAGGCGCCCGAGCATGTCTGGCCCAGTCCCCGCAGCCTGCCCCTTGGTGGGGCAGTACCCCCGGAGGCCGGGAAGGTCTGGGCAAGGCTGGCCAGGGGCAGGGGCCCTGCTGGGTCCTGCCCCTGTCCTGTGGGGCCTCTGAGCACAACCGGCCCTCTCCCACTGGAAGACCTCCCCGGCTGCCTCCAAAGGCCGGTTTGCAAGCGCTCCCGCCCACTGTTCCCGCCAGGCGCGCACAATGCTCCTAAGCCCGGGAGAAAAGCGCTTCAGGGTGGTGCCCTCTCTGGGCCCTTTCCCTTGAGCCTGGGGGCAAGCCAGGGTGTCCACAATCCCAGGCCAAGGCAGAACCACATGCACACGTCTGATCTGCCCCCTGCACCGGCAGAGAGCTCGGGGGAGCCAGAGTCTGTCAGGCAGCTGCTGGGCTGGCGGCCTGTGTGGGAAGTGGCAGAGCCGACCTAGGGGCAAGTTGGGCCTCTTGCTCTCCCTGCTGCCCTGAGGCTGCTGGGCCAAAGAGGTCTTGGGCATCCAGCCCCTTGCTGGTCCCTTCCCTCTGACGAGGCCCTCTGAGCTCCAGCACCTTGCAGTGTGGAGACAGCCCCTGCCAGCAACCTCCTCTCCAAGGAGGCCTCAACCGAGGCCTAGGCCCAGGGAAAAGGCACCAGCGGGGATGAGCCTGGGGAGGCGCCCGGGCATGTCTGGACCCAGTCCCCGCAGCCTGCCCCTTGGTGGGGCAGTACCCCCGGAGGCCAGGAAGGTCTGGGCAAGGCTGGCCAGGGGCAGGGGACCTGCTGGGTCCTGCCCCTGGCCTGTGGTGCCTCTGAGCACAACCGGCCCTCTCCCACTGGAAGACCTCCCCGGCTGCCTCCAAAGGCCGGTTTGCAAGCACTCCCGCCCACTGTTCCCACCAAGCGCGCACAATGCTCCCAAGCCCGGGAGAAAAGCGATTCGGGGTGGTGTTCTCTCCGTGCCAATGGAGGACCTTCCTGGCTGCCCCCAAAGGCCGGTTTGCAAGCACTCCCACTCGCTGTTCCCGCCAGCCACGCACAATCCTCCAAAACCCCGGAGAAAAGCGCTTTGGGGTGGTGTTCTCTTCGTGCCCATGGAAGACCTCCCGGCGTGCCCCCAAAGGCCGGTTTGGAAGCACTCCCACTCGCTGTTCCCGCCATCCGCGCAACTGTTCCAAGCCCGGGAGAAAAGCGCTTCTGGGTGGTGCTCTCTCCTGGCCCTTGGAAGACCTCCCCGGCTGCCTCCAAAGGCCGGTTTGAAAGCACTCCCGCCCACTGTTCCCACCAGGCGCGCACAATGCTCCCAAGCCCGGGAGAAAAGCGCTTCGGGGTGGTGCTCTCACCGTGCCCTTGCCCCTGAGCCTGGGGGCAACGCAGGGGGAACACACTCCCAGGCCAAGGCAGAACCACATGCACACGTCTGTTCCTGCCCCCTGCACCGGCAGAGAGCTCAGGGGAGCCAGAGTCTGTCAGGCAGCTGCTGGGCTGGCCGCCTGTGTGGGAAGGGGCAGAGCTGACCTAGGGGCAAGTTGGGCCTCTTGCTCTCCCTGCTGCCATGAGGCTGCTGGGCCAAAGAGGTCTTGGGCATCCAGCCCCTTGCTGGTCCCTTCCCTCTGACGAGGCCCTCTGAGCTCCAGCACCTTGCAGTGTGGAGACAGCCCCAGCCAGCAACCTCCTCTCCAAGGAGGCCTCAACCGAGGCCTAGGCCCAGGGGAAAGGCACCAGTGGGGATGAGCCTGGGGAGGCGCACGGGCATGTCTGGACCCAGTCCCCGCAGCCTGCCCCTTGGTGGGGCAGTACCCCCGGAGGCCAGGAAGGCCTGGGCAAGGCTGGCCTGCGGCAGGGGCCCTGTTGGGTCCTGCCCCTGGCCTCTGGGGCCTCTGAGCATGAGCGGCCCTCTCCCGCTGGAAGACCTCCCCGGCTGCCTCCAAAGGCCGATTTGCCAACACTCGCGCCCGCTGTTCCCGCCAGGCACGCACAATGCTCCCAAGCCCGGGAAAAAAGCCCTTCGGGGTGGTGCTCTCACCGGGCCCTTGCCCCTGAGCCTGGGGGCAATGCAGGGGGAACACACTCCCAGGCCAATGCAGAACCACATGAACACGTCTGTTCCTGGCCCCGGCACCGGCAGAGAGCTCGGGGGAGCCAGAGTCTGCCAGGCAGCTGCTGGGCTGGCGGCCTGTGTGGGAAGGGGCAGAGCCGACCTAGGGGCAAGTTGGGCCTCTTGCTCTCCCTGCTGCCCTGAGGCTGCTGGGCCAAAGAGGTCTTGGGCATCCAGCCCCTTGCTGGTCCCTTCCCTCTGATGAGGCCCTCTGAGCTCCAGCACCTTGCAGTGTGGAGACAGCCCCTGCCAGCAACCTCCTCTCCAAGGAGGCCTCAACCGAGGCCTAGGCCTAGGGGAAAGGCACCAGCGGGGATGAGCCTGGTGAGGCGCCCGGCGATGTCTGGACCCAGTCCCCGCAGCATGCTCCTTGGTGGGGCAGTACCCCCGGAGGCCAGGAAGGTCTGGGCCAGGCTGCCAGGGGCAGGGACACTGCTGGGTCCTGCCCCTGGCCTGTGGGGCGTCTGAGCACAACCGGCACTCTCCCGCTGGAAGACCTCCCCGTCTGCCTCCAAAAGACGGTTTGCAAGCACTCCCACTCGCTGTTCCCGCCAGGCACGCACAATGCTCCCAAGCCCGGGAGAAAAGCGCTTCGGGGTGGTGCTCTCTCCGGGCCCTTGCCCCTGAGCCTGGGGGCCAGGCAGGGGGAACACACTCCCAGGCCAAGGGAGAACGACATGCACACGTCTGTTCCTGCCCCCTACACCGGCAGAGAGCTGGGGGGAGCCAGAGTCTGTCAGGCAGCTGCTGGGCTGGCCGCCTGTGTGGGAAGGGGCAGAGCCGACCTAGGGGCAAGTTGGGCCTCTTGCTCTCCCTGCTGCCCTGAGGCTGCTGGGCCAAAGAGGTCTTGGGCATCCAGCCCCTTGCTGGTCCCTTCCCTCTGACGAGGCCCTCTGAGCTCCAGCACCTTGCAGTGTGGAGACAGCCCCTGCCAGCAACCTCCTCTCCAAGGAGGCCTCAACCGAGGCCTAGGCCCAGGGGAAAGGCACCAGCGGGGATGAGCCAGTGGAGGCCCACGGGCATGTCTGGACCCAGTCCCCGCAGCCTGCCCCTTGGTGGGGCAGTACACCCGGAGGCCAGGAAGGTCTGGGCAAGGCTGTCCAGGGGCAGGGGCCCTGCTGGGTCCTGCCCCTGGCTTGTGGGGCCTCTGAGCACAACCGGCCCTCTCCCACTGGAAGACCTCCCCGGCTGCCTCCAAAGGCCGGGTTGCCAACACTCCCGCACGCTGTTCCCGCCAGGCACGCACAATGCTCCCAAGCCCGGGAGAAAAGCGCTTCGGGGTGTTGCTCTCTCCGGGACCTTGCCCCTGAGCCTGGGGTCCAGGCAGTGGGTCCACACTCCCAGACCAAGGCAGAAACACATGCACACGTCTGTCCCTGGCCCCTGCACCGGCAGAGAGCTCGGGGGAGCCAGAGTATGCCAGGCAGCTGCTGGGCTGGCGGCCTGTGTGGAAAGGGGCAGAGCCGACCTAGGGGCAAGTTGGGCCTCTTGCTCTCCCTGCTGCCCTGAGGCTGCTGGGCCAAAGAGGTCTTGGGCATCCAGCCCCTTGCTGGTCCCTTCCCTCTGATGAGGCCCTGTGAGCTCCAGCACCTTGCAGTGTGGAGACAGCCCCTGCCAGCAACCTCCTCTCCAAGGAGGCCTCAACCGAGGCCTAGGCCCAGGGGAAAGGCACCAGCGGGGATGAGCCTGGGGAGGCGCCCGGCCATGTCTGGACCCAGTCCCCGCAGCCTGCCCCTTGGTGGGGCAGTACCCCCGGAGGCCAGGAAGGTCTGGGCAATGCTGCCAGGGGCAGGGACATTGCTGGGTCCTGCCCCTGGCCTGTGGAGCGTCTGAGCACAACCGGCACACTCCCGCTGGAAGACCTCCCCGTCTGCCTCCAAAGGACGGTTTGCAAGCACTCCCACCCGCTGTTCCCGCCAGGCACGCACAATGCTCCCAAGCCCGGGAGAAAAGCGCTTCGGGGTGGTGCTCTCTCTGGGCCCTTGCCCCTGAGCCTGGGGGCCAGGCAGGTGAAACACACTCCCAGGCCAAGGGAGAACGACATGCACACGTCTGTTCCTGCCCCCTACACCGGCAGAGAGCTCGGGGGAGCCAGAGACTGCCAGGCTGCTACTGGTCTGGCTGCCTGTGTGGTACGGGGCAGAGCCGACCTAGGGGCAAGTTGGGCCTCTTGCTCTCCCTGCTGCCCTGAGGCTGCTGGGTCAAAGAGGTCTTGGGCATCCAGCCCTTTGCTGGTGCCTTCCCTCTGACGAGGCCCTCTGAGCTCCAGCACCTTGCAGTGTGGAGACAGCCCCTGTCAGCAACCTCCTCTCCAAAGAGGCCTCAACCGAGGCCTACACCCAGGGGAAAGGCACCAGCGGGGATGAGCCTGGGGAGGCGCACGGACATGTCTGGACCCAGTCTCCGCAGCCTGCGCCTTGGTGGGGCAGTACCCCCGGAGGCCAGCAAGGTCTGGGCAAGGCTGGCCAGGGGCAGGGGCCCTGCTGGGTCCTGCCCCTGGCCTGTGGGGCCTCTGAGCACAACCGGCCCTGGCCCACTGGAAGACCTCCCCGGCTGCCTCCAAAGGCCGGTTTGCAAGCACTCCCGCCCAGTGTTCCCGCCAGGCGCGCACAATGCTCCCAAGCCCGGGAGAAAAGCGCTTCGGGGTGGTGGTCTCTCCGGGCCCCTGCCCCTGAGCCTGGGGGCCAGGCAGGGGATCCACAGTCCCAGGACAAGGCAGAACCACATGCACACGTCTGTTCCTGACCCCTGCACCGGCAGAGAGCTCGGGGGAGCCAGAGTCTGTCAGGCAGCTGCTGGGTTGGCTGCCTGTGTGGGAAGGGGCAGAGCCGACCTAGGGGCATGTTGGGCCTCTTCCTCTCACTGCTGCCCTGAGGCTGCTGGGCCAAATAGGTCTTGGGCATCCAGCCCCTTGCTGGTCCCTTCCCTCTGACGAGGCCCTCTGAGCTCCAGCACCTTGCAATGTGGAGACAGCCCCTGCCAGCAACCTCCTCTCCAAGGAGGCCTCAACCGAGGCCTAGGCCCAGGGGAAAGGCACCAGCGGGGATGATCCTGGGGAGGCGCCCGGGCCTGTCTGGACCCAGTCCCCGCAGCCTGCCCTTTGGTGGGGCAGTACCCCCGGAGGCCAGGAAGGTCTGGGCAAGGCTGCCAGGGGCACGGACACTGCTGGGTCCTGCCCCTGGCCTGTGGGGCGTCTGAGCACAACCGGCACTCTCCCGCTGGAAGACCTCCCCGTCTGCCTCCAAAGGCCGGTTTGCAAGCACTCCCGCCCGCTGTTCCCTCCAGGCACGCACAATGCTCCCAAGCCCGGGAGAAAAGCGCTTCGGGGTGGTGCTCTCTCCGGGCCCTTGCCCCTGAGCCTGGGGGCCAGGCAGGGGGAACACACTCCCAGGCCAAGGCAGAACGACATGCACACGTCTGTTCCTGCCCCCTCCACCGGCAGAGAGCTCGGGGGAGCCAGAGACTGCCAGGCTGCTGCTGGGCTGGCTGCCTGTGTGGGATGGGGCAGAGCCGACCTAGGGGCAAGTTGGGCCACTTGCTCTCCCTGCTGCCCTGAGGCTGCTGGGTCAAAGAGGTCTTGGGCATCCAGCCCTTTGCTGGTGCCTTCCCTCTGACGAGGCCCTCTGAGCTCCAGCACCTTGCAGTGTGGAGACAGCCCCTGCCAGCAAACTCCTCTCCAAGGAGGCCTCAACCGAGGCCTAGGCCCAGGGGAAAGGCACCAGCGGTGATGAGCCAGGGGAGGTGCCCGAGCATGTCTGGACCCAGTCCCCGCAACCGGCCCCTTGGTGGGGCAGTACCCCCGGAGGCCAGGAAGGTCTGGGCAAGGCTGGCCAGGGGCAGGGGCCCTGCTGGGTCCTGCCCCTGGCCTGTGGGGCCTCTGAGCACAACCGGCCCTCTCCCACTGGAAGACATCCACGGCTGCCTCCAAAGGCCGGTTTGCAAGCGCTCCCGCCCACTGTTCCCAGCAGGCGTGCACAATGCTCCTAAGCCCGGGAGAAAAGCGCTTCAGGGTGGTGCTCTCTCTGGGCCCTTGCCCCTGAGCCTGGGGGCAAGGCAGGGTGTCCACACTCCCAGGCCAAGGCAGAACCACATGCACACGTCTGATCTGCCCCCTGCACCGGCAGAGAGCTCGGGGGAGCCAGAGTCTGTCAGGCAGCTGGTGGGCTGGCCGCCTGTGTGGGAAGTGGCAGAGCCGACCTAGGGGCAAGTTGGGCCTCTTGCTCTCCCTGCTGCCCTGAGGCTGCTGGGCCAAAGAGGTCTTGGGCATCCAGCCTCTTGCTGGTCCCTTCCCTCTGACGAGGCCCTCTGAGCTCCAGCACCTTGCAGTGTGGAGACAGCCCCTGCCAGCAACCTCCTCTCCAAGGAGGCCTAAACCGAGGCCTAGGCCCAGGGGAAAGGCACCAGCGGGGATGAGCCTGGGGAGGCGCCCGGGCATGACTGGACCCAGTCCCGCAGCCTGCCCCTTGGTGGGACAGTACCCCCGGAGACCAGGATGGTCTGGGCAAGGCTGGCCAGGGGCAGGGGCCCTGCTGTGTCCTGCCCCTGGCCTGTGGGGCCTCTGAGCACAACCGGCCCTCTCCCACTGGAAGACCTCCCCGGCTGCCTCCAAAGGCCCGTTTGCCAACACTCCCGCCCGCTGTTCTCGCCAGGCACGCACAATTCTCCCTAGCCCGGGATAAAAGCGCTTCGGGGTGTTGCTCTCTCCGGGCCCTTGCCCCTGAGCGTGGGGGCCAGGCAGTGGGTCCACACTCCCAGACCAAGGCAGAACCACATGCCCACGTCTGTTCCTGACCCCTGCACCGGCAGAAAGCTCGGGGGAGCCAGAGTCTGTCAGGCAGCTGCTGGGCTGGCGGCCTGTGTGGGAAGGGGCAGAGCCGACCTAGGGGCAAGTTGGGCCTCTTGCTCTCCCTGCTGCCCTGAGGCTGCTGGGCCAAAGAGGTCTTGGGCATCCAGCCCCTTGCTGGTCCCTTCCCTCTGACGAGGCCCTCTGAGCTCCAGCACCTTGCAGTGTGGAGACTGCCCCTGCCAGCAACCTCCTCTCCAAGGAGGCCTCAAACGAGGCCTAGGCCCAGGGGAAAGGCACCAGTGGGGATGAGCCAGTGGAGGCGCACGGGCATGTCTGGACCCAGTCCCCGCAGCCTGCCCCTTGGTGGGGCAGTACCCCCGGAGGCCATTAAGGTCTGGGCAAGGCTGCCAGGGGCAGGGACACTGCTGGGTCCAGCCCCTGGCCTGTGGGGCGTCTGAGCACAACCGGCACTCTCCCGCTGGAAGACCTCCCCGGCTGCCTCCAAAGGCCGGTTTGCAAGCACTCCCGCCCGCTGTTCCCGCCAGGCACGCACATTGCTCCCAAGCCCGGGAGAAAAGCACTTCGGGGTGGTGCTCTCTCCGGGCCCTTGCCCCTGAGCCTGGGGGACAGGCAGGGGGAACACACTCCCAGGCCAAGGCAGAACGTCATGCACACGTCTGTTCCTGCCCCCTACACCGGCAGAGAGCTCGGGGGAGCCAGAGACTGCCAGGCTGCTGCTGGGCTGGCTGCCTGTGTGGGATGGGGCAGAGCCGACCTAGGGGCAAGTTGGGCCTCTTGCTCTCCCTGCTGCCCTGAGGCTGCTGGGCCAAAGAGGTGTTGGGCATCCAGCCCTTTGCTGGTCCCTTCCTTCTGACGAGGCCCTCTGAGCTCCAGCACCTTGCAGTGTGGAGACAGCCCCTGCCAGCAACCTCCTCTCCAAGGAGGCCTCAACCGAGGCCTAGGCCCAGGGGAAAGGCACCAGCGGGGATGATCCTGGGGAGGCGCACGGACATGTCTGGACCCAGTCCTCGCAGCCTGCCCCGTGGTGGGGCAGTACCCCCGGAGGCCACGAAGGTCTGGGCAAGGCTGGCCAGGGGCAGGGGCCCTGCTGGGTCCTGCCCCTGGCCTGTGGGGCCTCTGAGCACAACCGGCCCTCTCCCACTGGAAGACCTCCCCGGCTGCCTCCAAAGTCCTGTTTGCAAAGACTCCCGCCCGCTGTTCACGCCAGGCTCGCACAATGCTCCCAAGCCCGGGAGAAAAACGCTTTGTGGTGGTGCTCTCTCAGGGCCCTTGCCCCTGAGCCTGGGGGCAAGGCAGGGGGAACACACTCCCAGGCCAAGGCAGAACCAGATGCCCACGTCTGTTCCTGTCCCCTGCACCGGCAGAGAGCTTGGGGGAGCCAGAGTCTGTCAGGCAGCTGCTGGGTTGGCCGCCTGTGTGGGAAGGGGCAGAGCCGCCCTAGGGTAAGTTGGGCCTCTTGCTCTCCCTGCTGCCCTGAGGCTGCTGGGCCAAAGATGTCTTGGGCATCCAGCCCCTTACTGGTCCCTTCCCTCTGACGAGGCCCTCTGAGCTCCAGCACCTTGCAGTGTGGAGACAGCCCCTGCCAGCAACCTCCTCTCCAAGGAGGCCTCAACCGAGGCCTAGGCCCAGGGGAAAGGCACCAGCGGGGATGAGCCAGGGGAGGCGCCCGAGCATGTCTGGACCCAGTCCCCGCAGCCTGCCCCTTGGTGGGGCAGTACCCCCGGAGGCCAGGAAGGTCTGGGCAAGGCTGGCCAGGGGCAGGGGCCCTGCTGGGTCCTGCCCCTGGCCTGTGGGGCCTCTGAGCACAACCGGCCCTCTCCCACTGGAAGACCTCCCCGGCTGCCTCCAAAGGCCGGTTTGCAAGCGCTCCCGCCCACTGTTCCCAGCAGGCCGGCACAATGCTCCTAAGCCCGGGAGAAAAGCGCTTCAGGGTGGTGCTCTCTCTGGGCCCTTGCCCCTGAGCCTCGGGGCAAGGCAGGGTGTCCACACTCCCAGGCCAAGGCAGAACCACATGCACACGTCTGATCTGCCCCCTGCACCGGCAGAGAGCTCGGGGGAGCCAGAGTCTTTCAGGCAGCTGCTGGGCTGGCCGCCTGTGTGGGAAGTGGCAGAGCCGACCTAGGGGCAAGTTGGGCCTCTTGCTCTCCCTGCTGCCCTGAGGCTGCTGGGCCAAAGAGGTCTTGGGCATCCAGCCCCTTGCTGGTCCCTTCCCTCTGACAAGGCCCTCTGAGCTCCAGCACCTTGCAGTGTGGAGACAGCCCCTGACAGCAACCTCCTCTCCAAGGAGGCCTCAACCGAGGCCTAGGACCAGGGGAAAGGCACCAGCGGGGATGAGCCTGGGGAGGCGCCCGGGCATGACTGGACCCAGTCCCCGCAGCCTGCCCCTTGGTGGGGCAGTACCCCCGGAGGCCAGGAAGGTCTGGGCAAGGCTGGCCAGGGGCAGGGGCCCTGCTGGGTCCTGACCCTGGCCTGTGGGGCCTCTGAGCACAACCGGCCCTCTCCCACTGGAAGACCTCCCCGGCTGCCTCCAAAGGCCGGTTTGCATGCACTCCCGCCCACTGTTCCCACCAAGCGCGCACAATTCTCCCAAGCCCGGGAGAAAAGCGCTTCGGGGTGGTGCTCTCTCCGGGCCCTTGACCCTGAGCCTGGGGGCCAGGCAGGGGGTCCACACTCCCAGGCCAAGGCAGAACCACATGCACACGTCTGTTCCTGCCCCGTGCACCGGCAGAGAGCTCGGGGGAGCCAGAGTCTGTCAGGCAGCTGCTGGGCTGGCCGCCTGTGTGGGAAGGGGCAGAGCCGACCTAGGGGCAAGTTGGGCCTCTTGCTCTCCCTGCTGCCCTGAGGCTGCTGGGCCAAAGAGGTCTTGGGCATCCAGCCCCTTGCTGGTCCCTTCCCTCTGACGAGGCCCTCTGAGCTCCAGCACCTTGCAGTGTGGAGACAGCCCCTGCCAGCAACCTCCTCTCCAAGGAGGCCTCAACCGAGGCCTAGGCCCAGGGGAAAGGCACCAGCGGGGATGAGCCTGGGGAGGCGCCCGGGCATGTCTGGACCCAGTCCCCGCAGCCTGCCCCTTGGTGGGGCAGTACCCCCGGAGGCCAGGTAGGTCTGTGCAAGGCAGGCCAGGGGCAGGGGCCCTGCTGGGTCCTGCCCCTGGCCTGTAGGGCCTCTGAGCACAACCGGCCCTCTCCCACTGGAAGACCTCCCCGTCTGCCTCCAAAGGCCAGTTTGCCAACACTCCTGACCGCTGTTCCCGCCAGGCATGCACAATGCTCCCAAGCCCGGGAAAAAAGCCCTTCGGGGTGGTGCTCTCTCCGGGCCCTTGCCCCTGAGCCTGGGGGACAGGCAGGGGGAACACACTCCCAGGCCAAGGCAGAACGACATGCACACGTCTGTTCCTGCCCCCTCCACCGGCAGAGAGCTCGGGGGAGCCAGAGACTGCCAGGCTGCTGCTGGGCTGGCTGCCTGTGTGGGACGGGGCAGAGCCGACCTAGGGGCAAGTTGGGCCTCTTGCTCTCCCTGCTGCCCTGAGGCTGCTGGGCCAAAGAGGTCTTGGGCATCCAGCCCTTTACTGGTCCCTTCCCTCTGACGAGGCCCTCTGAGCTCCAGCACCTTGCAGTGTGGAGACAGCCCCTGCCAGCAACCTCCTCTCCAAGGAGGCCTAAACCGAGGCCTAGGCCCAGGGGAAAGGCACCAGCGGGGATGAGCCTGGGGAGGCGCCCGGGCATGTCTGGACCCAGTCCCCGAAACCTGCCCCTTGGTGGGGCAGTACCCCCGGAGGCCAGGACGGTCTGGGCAAGGCTGGCCAGGGGCAGGGGCCCTGCTGGGTCCTGCCCCTGGCCTGTGAGGCCTCTGAGCACAACCGGCCCTCTCCCACTGGAAGACCTCCCCGGGTGCCGCCAAAGTCCTGTTTGCAAACACTCCCGCCCGCTGTTCACGCCAGGCTCGCACAATGCTCCCAAGCCCGGGAGAAAAGCACTTCGGGGTGGTGCTCTCTCCCGGCCCTTGGAAGAACTTCCCGGCTGCCTCCAAAGGCTGGTTTTCAAGAACTCCCTCCCGCTGACCCGCCAGCCGCACACAATGCTCCCAAGCCCGGGAGAAAAGCATTTTGGGGTGGTGCTCTCTCCGGGCCCTTGGAAGACCTCCCAAGCTGCCTCCAAAGGCCGGTTTGCAAGCACTCCCGCCCGCTGTTCCCGCCAGCCTCGCACAATGCTCCCAAGCCCGGGGAAAAGCGCTTCGGGGTGGTGTTCTCTCCGTGCCAATGGAGGACCTCCCTGGCTGCCCCCAAAGTCCGGTTTGCAAGCACTCCCACTCGCTGTTCCCGCCAGCCACGCAAAATCCTCCAAAACCCCGGAGAAAAGCGCTTCGTTGTGGTGTTCTCTCCGTGCCCATGGAAGACCTCCCGGGGTGCCCCCAAAGGCCGGTTTGGAAGCACTCCCACTCGCTGTTCCCGCCATCCGCGCAAATGTTCCAAGCCCGGGAGAAAAGCGCTTCTGGGTGGTGCTCTCTCCTGGCCCTTGGAAGACGTCCCCGGCTGCCTCCAAAGGCCGGTTTGCAAGCACTTCCGCCCGCTGTTCCCACCAGCCACGCACAATGCTCCCAAGCCCGGGAGAAAAGCATTTTGGTGTGGTGCTCACACCGGGCCCTGGAAGACCTCCCCGGCTGCCTCCAAAGGACGGTTTTCAAGCACTCCTGCCTGCTGTTCCCGCCACTCACGCACAATGCTCCCAAGCCAGTGAGAAAAGCACTTCGGGGTGGTGCTCTCTACAGGCCCTTGGAAGACCTCCCCAGCTGCCTCCAAAGGCCGGTTTGCAAGGACTCCTTCCTGCTGTTCCCGCCAGCCACGCACAATGCTCCCAAGCCCGGGAGAAAAGCGCTTCGGGGTGGTGCTCTCTACAGGCCCTGGAAGACCTTCCCCGCTGCCTCCAAAGGCCGGTTTGCAAGGACTCCTTCCTGCTGTTCCCGCCAGCCACGCACAATGCTCCCAAGCCCGGGAGAAAAGCATTTTGGGGTGGTGCTCTCTACAGGCACTTAGAAGACCTCCCCGGCTGCCTCCAATGGCCAGTTTGCAAGCACTCATGCCCGCTGTTCCCACCAGCCGCGCACAATGCTCCCAAGCCCGGGAGAAAAGCTTTTTGGGGTGGTGCTCACACCGGGCCCTGGAAGACCTCCCCAGCTGCCTGCAAAGGCCGGTTTTCAAGCACTCCTGCCTGCTGTTCCCGCCACCCGCGCACAATACTCCCAAGCCCAGGAGAAAAGCGCTTCGGGGTGGTGCTCTCCACAGGCCCTTGGAAGACCTCCCCCGCTGCCTCCAAAGGCCGGTTTGCAAGGACTCCTTCCTGCTGTTCCCGCCAGCCACGCACAATGCTCCCAAGCCCGGGAGAAAAGTGCTTCGGGGTGGTGCTCTCTCCGGGCCCATGGAAGACGTCCCCGGCTGCCTCCAAAGGCCGGTTTGCAAGCACTCATGCCCGTTGTTCCCACCAGCCGCACACAATGCTCCCAAGCCCGGGAGAAAAGCATTTTAGGGTGGTGCTCACTCCGGGCCCTTGGAAGACCTCCCCGGCTGCCTCCAAAGGCCAGTTTGCAAGCACTCCTGCCTGCTGTTCCCGCCAGCCGCGCACTATGCTCCCAAGCCCGGGAGAAAAGCGCTTCGGGGTGGTGCTCTCTCCGGGCACTTTCAAGACCTCCCCGGCTGCCTCCAAAGGCCGGTTTGCAAGCGCTCCCGCCCACTGTTCCCAGCAGGCGTGCACAATGCCTCCAAGCCCGGGAGAAAAGCGCTTCAGGGTGGTGCTCTCTCCGGGCCCTTGCCCCTGAGCCTGGGGGCAAGGCAGGGTGTCTACACTCCCAGGCCAAGGCAGAACCACATGCACACGTCTGATCTGCCCCCTGCACCGGCAGAGAGCTCGGGGGAGCCAGAGTCTGTCAGGCAGCTGCTGGGCTGGCCGCCTGTGTGGGAAGTGGCAGAGCCGACCTAGGGGCAAGTTGGGCCTCTTGCTCTCCCTGCTGCCCTGAGGCTGCTGGGCCAAAGAGGTCTTGGGCATCCAGCCCCTTGCTGGTCCCTTCCCTCTGCCGAGGCCCTCTGAGCTCCAGCACCTTGCAGTGTGGAGACAGCCCCTGCCAGCAACCTCCTCTCCAAGGAGGCCTAAACCGAGGCCTAGGCCCAGGGGACAGGCACCAGCGGGGATGAGCCAGTGGAGGCGCCCGGGCATGTCTGGACCCAGTCCCCGCAGCCTGCCCCTTGGTGGGGCAGTACCCCCGGAGGCCAGGAAGGTCTGGGCAAGGCTGGCCATGGGCAGGGGACCTGCTGGGTCCTGCCCCTGGCATGTGGGGCCTCTGAGCACAACCGGCCCTCTCCCACTGGAAGACCTCCCCGGCTGCCTCCAAAGGCCGGTTTGCAAGCACTCCCGCCCACTGTTCCCACCAAGCGCTCACAATGCTCCCAAGCCCGGGAGAAAAGCGCTTCGGGGTGGTGCTCTCTCCGGGCCCTTGCCCCTGAGCCTGGGGGCAAGGCAGGGGGTCCACACTCCCAGGCCAAGGCAGAACCACATGCACACGTCTGTTCCTGCCCCCTGCACCGGCAGAGAGCTCGGGGGAGCCAGAGTCTGTCAGGCAGCTGCTGGGCTGGCCGCCTGTGTGGGAAGGGGCAGAGCCGACCTAGGGGCAAGTTGGGCCTCTTGCTCTCCCTGCTGCCCTGAGGCTGCTGGGCCAAAGAGGTCTTGGGCATCCAGCCCCTTGCTTGTCCCTTCCCTCTGACGAGGCCCTCTGAATTCCAGCACCTTGCAGTGTGGAAACAGCCCCTGCCAGCAACCTCCTCTCCAAGGAGGCCTCAACCAAGGCCTAGGACCAGGGGAAAGGCACCAGCGGGGATGAGCCTGGGGAGGCGCCCGGGCATGTCTGGACCTAGTCCCCGCAGCCTGCCCCTTGGTGGGGCAGTACCCCCGGAGGCCAGGAAGGTCTGGGCAAGGCTGGCCAGGGGCAGGGGCCCTGCTGGGTCCTGCCCCTGGCCTGTGGGGCCTCTGAGCACAACCGGCCCTCTCCCACTGAAAGACCTCCCGGGCTGCCTCCAAAGGCCGGTTTGCCAACACTCCAGCCCGCTGTTCCCGGCAGGCACGCACAATGCTCCCAAGCCCAGGAGAAAAGCGCTTCGGGGTGGTGCTCTCTCCCGGCCCTTGGAAGACCTTCCCGGCTGCCTCCAAAGGCTGGTTTTCAAGAACTCCCTCCCGCTGACCCGCCAGCCGCACACAATGCTCCCAAGCCCGGAAGAAAAGCATTTTGGGGTGGTGCTCTCTCCGGGCCCTTGGAAGACCTCCCAAGCTGCCTCCAAAGGCCGGTTTGCAAGCACTCCCGCCCGCTGTTCCCACCAGCCTCGCACAATGCTCCCAAGCCCGGGAGAAAAGCGCTTCGGGGTGGTGTTCTCTCCGTGCCAATGGAGGACCTCCCTGGCTGCCCCCAAAGGCCGGTTTGCAAGCACTCCCACTCGCTGTTCCCGCCAGCCACGCACAATCCTCCAAAACCCCGGAGAAAAGCGCTTCGTTGTGGTGTTCTCTCCGTGCCCATGGAAGACCTCCCGGGGTGCCCCCAAAGGCCGGTTTGGAAGCACTCCCACTCGCTGTTCCCGCCATCCGCGCAAATGTTCCAAGCCCGGGAGAAAAGCGCTTCTGGGTGGTGCTCTCTTCTGGCCCTTGGAAGACCTCCCCGGCTGCCTCCAAAGGCAGGTTTGCAAGCACTTCCGCCCGCTGTTCCCACCAGCCATGCACAATGCTCCCAAGCCCGGGAGAAAAGCATTTTGGGGTGGTGCTCACACCGGGCCCTGGAAGACCTCCCCGGCTGCCTCCAAAGGACGGTTTTCAAGCACTCCTGCCTGCTGTTCCCGCCACTCGCGCACAATGCTCCCAAGCCCGGGAGAAAAGCGCTTCGGGGGTGGTGCTCTCTACAGGCCCTTGGAAGACCTCCCCGGCTGCCTCCAAAGGCCGGTTTGCAAGGACTCCTTCCTGCTGTTCCCGCCAGCCACGCACAATGCTCCCAAGCCCGGGAGAAAAGCATTTTGGGGTGGTGCTCTCTCCGGGCCCTTGGAAGACCTCCCCGGCTGCCTCGAAAGGCCGGTTTGCAAGCACTCACGTCCACTGTTCCCGACAGCCGCGCACAATGCTCCCAATTCCGGGAGAAAAGTGCTTCGGGATGCTGCTCTCTCCGGGCCCTTGGAAGACCTCCCAAGCTGCCTCCAAAGGCCGGTTTGCAAGCACTCCCGCCCGCTGTTCCCGCCAGCCTCGCACAATGCTCCCAAGCCCGGGAGAAAAGCGCTTCGGGGTGGTGTTCTCTCCGTGCCAATGGAGGACCTCCCTGGCTGCCCCCAAAGGCCGGTTTGCAAGCACTCCCACTCGCTGTTCCGCCAGCCACGCACAATCCTCCAAAACCCCGGAGAAAAGCGCTTCGTTGTGGTGTTCTCTCCGTGCCCATGGAAGACCTCCCGGGGTGCCCCCAAAGGCCGGTTTGGAAGCACTCCCACTCGCTGTTCCCGCCATCCGCGCAAATGTTCCAAGCCCGGGAGAAAAGCGCTTCTGGGTGGTGCTCTCTCCTGGCCCTTGGAAGACCTCCCCGGCTGCCTCCAAAGGCCGGTTTGCAAGCACTCCCGCCCGCTGTTCCCACCAGCCACGCACAATGCTCCCAAGCCCGGGAGAAAAGCATTTTGGGGTGGTGCTCACACCGGGCCCTGGAAGACCTCCCCGGCTGCCTCCAAAGGACGGTTTTCAAGCACTCCTGCCTGCTGTTCCCGCCACCCACGCACAATGCTCCCAAGCCCGGGAGGAAAAGCACTTCGGGGTGGTGCTCTCTACAGGCCCTTGGAAGACCTCCCCGGCTGCCTCCAAAGGCCGGTTTGCAAGGACTCGTTCCTGCTGCCCGCCAGCCGCGCACAATGCTCCCAAGCCCGGGAGAAAAGCATTTTGGGGTGGTGCTCTCTACAGGCCCTTGGAAAACCTCCCCGGCTGCCTGCAAAGGCCGGTTTTCAAGCACTCCTGCCTGCTGTTCCCGCCACCCGCGCACAATACTCCCAAGCCCGGGAGAAAAGTGCTTCGGGGTGGTGCTCTCTACAGGCCCTTGGAAGACCTCCCCCGCTGCCTCCAAAAGCCGGTTTTCAAGCACTCCTTCCTGCTGTTCCCGCCAGCCACGCACAATGCTCCCAAGCCTGGGAGAAAAGTGCTTCGGGGTGGTGCTCTCTCCGGGCCCTGGAAGACGTCCCCGGCTGCCTCCAAAGGCCGGTTTGCAAGCACTCATGCCCGTTGTTCCCACCAGCCGCGCACAATGCTCCCAAGCCCGGGAGAAAAGCTTTTTGGGGTGGTGCTCACACCGGTCCCTGGAAGACCTCCCCAGCTGCCTGCAAAGGCCGGTTTTCAAGCACTCCTGCCTGCTGTTCCCGCCACCCGCGCACAATACTCCCAAGCCCGGGAGAAAAGGGCTTCGGGGTGGTGCTCTCTACAGGCCCTTGGAAGACGTCCCCGGCTGCCTCCAAAGGCCGGTTTGCAAGCACTCATGCCCGTTGTTCCCACCAGCCGCACACAATGCTCCCAAGCCCGGGAGAAAAGCATTTTGGGGTGGTGCTCACTCCGGGCCCTTGGAAGACCTCCCCGGCTGCCTCCAAAGGCCAGTTTGCAAGCACTCCTGCCTGCTGTTCCCGCCAGCCGCGCACAATGCTCCCAAGCCCGGGAGAAAAGCGCTTCGGGGTGGTGCTCTCTCCGGGCACTTTCAAGACCTCCCCTGCTGCCTCCAAAGGCCGGTTTGTAAGTACTCATTCCCGCTGCTTCCGCAAGCCACGCACAATGCTCCCAAGCCCGGGAGAAAAGCATTTTGGGGTGGTGCCCTCTGCGGGCCCTTGGAAGAACTCCCGGGCTGCCTCCAAAGGCCGGTTTGAAAGCACTCATGTCCGCTGTTCCCGACAGCCGCGCACAATGCTCCCAAGCCCGGGAGAAAAGCGCTTCGGGGTGGTGCTCTCTCCGGGCCCTTGCCCCTGAGCCTGGGGGCCAGGCAGGGGGAACACACACCCAGGCTAAGGCAGAATGACATGCACACGTCTGATCCTGCCCCCTACACCGGCAGAGAGCTCGGTGGAGCCAGAGACTGCCAGGCTGCTGCTGGGCTGGCTGCCTGTGTGGGAAGGGGCAGAGCCGACCTAGGGGCAAGTTGGGCCTCTTGCTCTCCCTGCTGCCCTGAGGCTGCTGGGTCAAAGAGGTCTTGGGCATCCAGCCCTTTGCTGGTCCCTTCCCTCTGACGAGGCCCTCTGAGCTCCAGCACCTTGCAGTGTGGAGACAGCCCCTGCCAGCAACCTCCTCTCCAAAGAGGCCTCAACCGAGGCCTACGCCCAGGGGAAAGGCACCAGCGGGGATGATCCTGGGGAGGCGCACGGACATGTCTGGACCCAGTCCCCGCAGCCTACCCCTTGGTGGGGCAGTACCCCCGGAGGCCAGGAAGGTCTGGGCAAGGCTGGCCAGGGGCAGGGGCCCTGCTGGGTCCTGCCCCTGGCCTGTGGGGCCTCTGAGCACAACCCGCCCTCTCCCACTGGAAGACCTCCCCGGCTGCCTCCAAAGTCCTGTTTGCAAACACTCCCGCGCGCTGTTCACGCCAGGCTCGCACAATGCTCCCAAGCCCGGGAGAAAAGCGCTTCGGGGTGGTGCTCTCTCCGGGCCCTTGCCCCTGAGCCTGGGGGCAAGGCAGGAGGAACACACTCCCAGGCCAAGGCAGAACCACATGCCCACGTCTGTTCCTGTCCCCTGCACCGGCAGAGAGCTTGGGGGAGCCAGAGTGTCAGGCAGCTGCTGGGTTGGCCGCCTGTGTGGGAAGGGGCAGAGCCGCCCTAGGGGCAAGTTGGGCCTCTTGCTCTCCCTGCTGCCCTGAGGCTGCTGGGTCAAAGACGTCTTGGGATTCCAGCCCCTTGCTGGTCCCTTCCCTCTGACGAGGCCCTCTGAGCTCCAGCACCTTGCAGTGTGGAGACAGCCCCTGCCAGCAACCTCCTCTCCAAGGAGGCCTCAACCGAGGCCTAGGACCAGGGGAAAGGCCCCAGCGGGGATGAGCCAGGGGAGGCGCCCGGGCATGTCTGGACCCAGTCCCCGCAGCCTGCCCCTTGGTGGGGCAGTACCCCCGGAGGCCAGGAAGGTCTGGGCAAGGCTGGCCAGGGGCAGGGGACCTGCTGGGTCCTGCCCCTGGCCTGTGGGGCCTCTGAGCACAACCGGCCCTCTCCCACTGGAAGACCTCCCCGGCTGCCTCCAAAGGCCGGTTTGCAAGCACTCCCGCCCACTGTTCCCACCAAGTGCGCACAATGCTCCCAAGCCCGGGAGAAAAGCGCTTCGGGGTGGTGCTCTCTCCGGGCCCTTGCCCCTGAGCCTGGGGGCCAGGCAGGGGGTCCACATTCCCAGGCCAAGGCAGAACCACATGCACACGTCTGTTCCTGCCCCCTGCACCGGCAGAGAGCTTTGGGGAGCCAGAGTCTGTCAGGCAGCTGCTGGGCTGGTCGCCTGTGTGGGAAGGGGCAGAGCCGACCTAGGGGCAAGTTGGGCCTCTTGCTCTCCCTGCTGCCCTGAGGCTGCTGGGCCAAAGAGGTCTTGGGCATCCAGCCCCTTGCTGGTCCCTTTCCTCTGACGAGGCCCTCTGAGCTCCAGCACCTTGCAGTGTGGAGACAGCCCCTGCCAGCAACCTCCTCTCCAAGGAGGCCTCAACCGAGGCCTAGGCCCAAGGGAAAGGCCCCAGCGGGGATGAGCCTGGGGAGGCGCCCGGGCATGTCTGGACCCAGTCCCCGCAGCCTGCCCCTTGGTGGGGTAGTACCCCCGGAGGCCAGGAAGGTCTGGGCAAGGCTGGCCAGGGGCAGGGGCACTGCTGGGTCCTGCCCCTGGCCTGTGGGGCCTCTGAACACAACCGGCCCTCTTCCACTGGAAGACCTCCCCGGCTGCCTCCAAAGGCCGGTTTGCAAGCGCTCCCGCCCACTGTTCCCAGCAGGCGTGCACAATGCTCCCAAGCCCGGGAGAAAAGCGCTTCAGGGTGGTGCTCTCTCCGGCCCTTGCCCCTGAGCCTGGGGGCAAGGCAGGGTGTCCACATTCCCAGGCCAAGGCAGAACCACATGCACACGTCTGATCTGCCCCATGCACCGGCAGAGAGCTCAGGGGAGCCAGAGTCTGTCAGGCAGCTGCTGGGCTGGCCGCCTGTGTGGGAAGGGGCAGTACCGACCTAGGGGCAAGTTGGGCCTCTTGCTCTCCCCGCTGCCCTGAGGCTGCTGGGCCAAATAGGTCTTGGGCATCCAGCCCCTTGCTGGTCCCTTCCCTCTGACGAGGCCCTCTGAGCTCCAGCACCTTGCAGTGTGGAGACAGCCCCTGCCAGCAACGTCCTCTCCAAGGAGGCCTCAACCGAGGCCTAGGCCCAGGGGAAAGGCACCAGCGGGGATGAGCCTGGGGAGGCGCCCGGGCATGTCTGGACCCAGCCCCGCAGCCTGCCCCTTGGTGGGGCAGTACCCCCGGAGGCCAGGAAGGTCTGGGCAAGGCTGGCCAGCTGCAGGGGACCTGCTGGGTCCTGCCCCTGGCCTGTGGGGCCTCTGAGCACAACCGGCCCTCTCCCACTGGAAGACCTCCCCGGATGCCTCCAAAGGCCGGTTTGCAAGCACTCCCGCCCACTGTTCCCACCAAGCGCGCACAATGCTCCCAAGCCCGGGAGAAAAGCGCTTCGGGGTGGTGCTCTCTCCGGGCCCTTGCCCCTGAGCCTGGGGGCCAGGCAGTGGGTCCATACTCCCAGACCAAGGCAGAACCACATGCACACGTCTGTTCCTGACCCCTGCACCGGCAGAGAGCTCAGGGGAGCCAGAGTCTGTCAGGCAGCTGCTGGGTTGGCTGCCTGTGGGAATGGGCAGAGCCGACCTAGGGGCAAGTTGGGCCTCTTGCTCTCCCTGCTGCCCTGAGGCTGCTGGGCCAAAGAGTTCTTGGGCATCCAGCCCCTTGCTGGTCCCTTCGCCCTGACGAGGCCCTCTGAGCTCCAGCACCTTGCAGTGTGGAGACAGCCCCTGCCAGCAACCTCCTCTCCAAGGAGGCCTCAACCGAGGCCTAGGCCCAGGGGAAAGGCACCAGCGGGGATGAGCCTGGGGAGGCGCCCGGGCATGTCTGGACCCAGTCCCCGCAGCCTGCCCCTTGGTGGGGTAGTACCCCCGGAGGCCAGGAAGGTCTGGGCAAGGCTGCCAGGGGCAGGGACACTGCTGGGTCCTGCCCCTGGCCTGTGGGGCGTCTGAGCACAACCGGCACTCTCCCGCTGGAAGACCTCCCCGGCTGCCTCCAAAGGCCGGTTTGCAAGCACTCAATCCCGCTGTTCCCGCCAGCCGCGCACAATGCTCCCAAGCCCGGGAGAAAAGCGCTTCGGGGTGGTGCTCTCTCCCGGCCCTTGGAAGACCTCTCCGGCTGCCTCCAAAGGCCGGTTTGCAAGCACTCAATCCCGCTGTTCCCGACAGCCGCGCACAATGCTCCCAAGCCCGGGAGAAAAGCGCTTCGGGGTGGTGCTCTCACCGGGCCCTTGCCCCTGAGCCTGGGGGCCAGGCAGGGGGAACACACTCCCAGGCCAAGGCAGAACGGCATGCACACGTCTGTTCCTGCCCCCACACCGGCAGAGAGCTCGGGGGAGCCAGAGACTGCCAGGCTGCTGCTGGGCTGGCTGCCTGTGTGGGACGGGGCAGAGCCCACCTAGGGGCAAGTTGGGCCTCTTGCTCTCCCTGCTGCCCTGAGGCTGCTGGGTCAAAGAGGTCTTGGGCATCCAGCCCTTTGCTGGTCCCTTCCCTCTGACGAGGCCCTCTGAGCTCCAGCACCTTGCAGTGTGGAGACAGCCCCTGCCAGCAACCTCTTCTCCAAGGAGGCCTCAACCGAGGCCTAGGCCCAGGGGAAAGGCACCAGCGGGGATGAGCCTGGTGAGGCACCCGTGCATGTCTGGACCCAATCCCCGCAGCCTGCCCCTTGGTGGGGCAGTACCCCCGGAGACCAGGAAGGTCTGGGCAAGGCTGGCCAGGGGCAGGGGCCCTGCTGCGTCCTGCCCCTGGCCTGTGGGGCCTCTGAGCACAACCGGCCCTCTCCCACTGGAAGACCTCCCCGGCTGCCTCCAAAGGCCGGTTTGCAAGCGCTCCCGCCCGCTGTTCCCAGCAGGCGTGCACAATGCTCCTAAGCCCGGGAGAAAAGCGCTTCAGGGTGGTGCTCTCTCCGGGCCCTTGCCCCTGAGCCTGGGGGCAAGGCAGGGTGTCCACACTCCCAGGCCAAGGCAGAACCACATGCACACGTCTGATCTGCCCCCTGCACCGGCAGAGAGCTCGGGGGAGCCAGAGTCTGTCAGGCAGCTGCTGGGCTGGCCGCCTGTGTGGGAAGGGGCAGAGCCGACCTAGGGGCAAGTTGGGCCTCTTGCTCTCCCTGCTGCCCTGAGGCTGCTGGGCCAAAGAGGTCTTGGGCATCCAGCCCCTTGCTGGTCCCTTCCCTCTGACGAGGCCCTCTGAGCTCCAGCACCTTGCAGTGTGGAGACAGCCCCTTCCAGCAACCTCCTCTCCAAGGAGGCCTAAACCGAGGCCTAGGCCCAGGGGAAAGGCACCAGCGGGGATGTGCCTGGGGAGGCGCCCGGGCACGTCTGGACCCAGTCCCCGCAGGCTGCCCCTTGGTGGGGCAGTACCCCCGGAGGACAGGAAGGTCTGGGCAAGGCTGGCCAGGGGCAGGGGACCTGCTGGGTCCTGCCCCTGGCCTGTGGGGCCTCTGAGCACAACCGGCCCTCTCCCACTGGAAGAACTCCCCGGCTGCCTCCAAAGGCCGGTTTGCAAGCACTCCCGCCCACTGTTCCCACCAAGCGCGTACAATGCTCCCAAGCCCGGGAGAAAAGCGCTTCGGGGTGGTGCTCTCTCCGGGCCCTTTCCCCTGAGCCTGGGGGCCAGGCAGGGGGTCCACACTCCCAGGCCAAGGCAGAACCACATGCACACGTCTGTTCCTGCCCCCTGCACCGGCAGAGAGCTCGGGGGAGCCAGAGTCTGTCAGGCAGCTGCTGGGCTGGCCGCCTGTGTGGGAAGGGGCAGTACCTACCTAGGGGCGAGTTGGGCCTCTTGCTCTCCCCGCTGCCCTGAGGCTGCTGGGCCAAAAAGGTCTTGGGCATCCAGCCCCTTGCTGGTCCCTTCCCTCTGACGAGGCCCTCTGAGCTCCAGCACCTTGCAGTGTGGAGACAGCCCCTGCCAGCAACCTCCTCTCCAAGGAGGCCTAAACCGAGGCCTAGGCCCAGGGGAAAGGCACCAGCGGGGATGAGCCTAGGGAGGCGCCCGGGCATGTCTGGACCCAGTCCCCGCAGCCTGCCCCTTGGTGGGGCAGTACCCCCGGAGGCCAGGAAGGTCTGGGAACGGCTGGCCAGGAGCAGGTGACCTGCTGGGTCCTGCCCCTGGCCGTGGGGCCTCTGAGCACAACCGGCCCTCTCCCACTGGAAAACCTCCCCGGCTGCCTCCAAAGGCCGGTTTGCCAACACTCCCGCCCGCTGTTCCCGCCAGGCATGCACAATGCTCCCAAGCCCGGGAGAAAAGCGCTTCGGGGTGTTGCTCTCTCCGGGCCCTTGCCCCTGAGCCTGGGCGCAAGGCAGGGTTTCCACATTCCCAGGCCAAGGCAGAACCACATGCACACGTCTGTTCCTGACCCCTGTACCGGCAGAGAGCTCGGGGGAGCCAGAGTCTGTCAGGCAGCTGCTGGGCTGGCCGCCTGTGTGGGAAGGGGCAGAGCCGACCTAGGGGCAAGTTGGGCCTCTTCCTCTCCCTGCTGCCCTGAGGCTGCTGGGCCAAAGAGGTCTTGGGCATCCAGCCCCTTGCTGGTCCCTTCCCTCTGACGAGGCCCTCTGAGCTCCAGCACCTTGCAGTGTGGAGACAGCCCCTGCCAGCAACCACCTCTCCAAGGAGGCCTCAACCGAGGCCTAGGCCCAGGGGAAAGGCACCAGCGGGGATGAGCCTGGGGAGGCGCCCGGGCATGTCTAGACCCAGTCCCCGCAGCCTGCCTTTTGGTGGGGCAGTACCCCCGGAGGCCAGGAAGGTCTGGGCAAGGATGCCAGGGGCAGGGACACTGCTGGGTCTTGCCCCTGGCCTGTGGGGCCTCTGAGCACAACCGGCACTCTCCCGCTGGAAGACCTCCCCGTCTGCCTCCAAAGGCCGGTTTGCAAGCACTCCCACCCGCTGTTCCCGCCAGGCACACACAATGCTCCCAAGCCCGGGAGAAAAGCGCTTCGAGGTGGTGCTCTCACCGGGCCCTTGCCCCTGAGACTGGGGGCCAGGCAGGGGGAACACACTCACAGGCCAAGGCAGAACCACATGCACACGTCTGTTCCTGCCCCCTACACCGGCAGAGAGCTCGGGGAAGCCAGAGACTGCCAGGCTGCTGCTGGGCTGGATGCCTGTGTGGGACGGGGCAGAGCCCAACTATGGGCAAGTTGGGCCTCTTGCTCTCCCTGCTGCCCTGAGGCTGCTGGGTCAAAGAGGTCGTGGGCATCCAGCCCTTTGCTGGTCCCTTCCCTCTGACGAGGCCCTCTGAGCTCCAGCACCTTGCAGTGTGGAGACAGCCCCTGCCAGCAACCTCCTCTCCAAGGAGGCCTCAACCGAGGCCTAGGCCCAGGGGAAAGGCACCAGCGGGGATGAGCCTGGGGAGGTGCCCGGGCATGTCTGGACCCAGTCCCCGCAGCCTGCCCCTTGGTGGGGCAGTACCCCCGGAGACCAGGAAGGTCTGGGCAAGGCTGGCCAGGGGCAGGGGCCCTGCTGCGTCCTGCCCCTGGCCTGTGGGGCCTCTGAGCACAACCGGCCCTCTCCCACTGGAAGACCTCCCCGGCTGCCTCCAAAGGCCGGTTTGCAAGCGCTCCCGCCCACTGCTCCCAGCAGGCGTGCACAATGACCCTAAGCCCGGGAGAAAAGCGCTTCAGGGTGGTGCTCTCTCCGGGCCCTTGCCCCTGAGCCTGGGGGCAAGGCAGGGTGTCCACACTCCCAGGCCAAGGCAGAACCACATGCACATGTCTGATCTGCCCCCTGCACCGGCAGAGAGCTCGGGGGAGCCAGAGTCTGTCAGGCAGCTGCTGGGCTGGCCGCCTGTGTGGGAAGGGGCAGAGCCCACCTAGGGGCAAGTTGGGCCTCTTGCTCTCCCTGCTGCCCTGAGGCTGCTGGGCCAAAGAGGTCTTGGGCATCCAGCCCCTTGCTGGTCCCTTCCCTCTGACGAGGCCCTCTGAGCTCCAGCACCTTGCAGTGTGGAGACAGCCCCTGCCAGCAACCTCCTCTCCAAGGAGGCCTCAACCGAGGCCTAGGCCCAGGGGAAAGGCACCAGCGGGGATGAGCCTGGGGAGGCGCCCGGGCATGTCTGGACCCAGTCCCCGCAGCCTGCCCCTTGGTGGGGCAGTACCCCCAAAGGCCAGGAAGGTCTGGGCAAGGCTGGCCAGGGGCAGGGGACCTGCTGGGTCCTGCCCCTGGACTGTGGGGCCTCTGAGCACAACCGGCCCTATCCCACTGGAAGACCTCCCCGGCTGCCTCCAAAGGCCGGTTTGCAAGCACTCCCGCCCACTGTTCCCACCAAGTGCGTACAATGCAACCAAGCCCGGGAGAAAAGCGCTTCGGGGTGGTGCTCTCTCCGGGCCCTTGCCCCTGAGCCTGGGGTCCAGGCAGTGGGTCCACACTCCCAGACCAAGGCAGAACCACATGCACACGTCTGTTCCTGACCCCTGCACCGGCAGAGAGCTCAGGGGAGCCAGAGTCTGTCAGGCAGCTGCTAGGTTGGCTGCCTGTGTGGGAATGGGCAGAGCCGACCTACGGGCAAGTTGGGCCTCTTGCTCTCCCTGCTGCCCTGAGGCTGCTGGGCCAAAGTGGTCTTGGGCATCCAGCCCCTTGCTGGTCCCTTCCCGCTGACGAGGCCCTCTGAGCTCCAGCACCTTGCAGTGTGGAGACAGCCCCTGCCAGCAACCTCCTCCCCAAGGAGGCCTCAACCGAGGCCTAGGCCCAGGGGAAAGGCACCAGCGGGGATGAGCCTGGGGAGGCGCCCGGGCATGTCTGGACCCAGTCCCCGCAGCCTGCCCCTTGGTGGGGTAGTACCCCCGGAGGCCAGGAAGGTCTGGGCAAGGCTGCCAGAGGCAGGGACACTGCTGGGTCCTGCCCCTGGCCTGTGGGGCGTCTGAGCACAACCGGCACTCTCCCGCTGGAAGACCTCCCCGGCTGCCTCCAAAGGCCGGTTTGCAAGCACTCAATCCCGCTGTTCCCGCCAGCCGCGCACAATGCTCCCAAGCCCGGGAGAAAAGCGCTTCGGGGTGGTGCTCTCTCCCGGCCCTTGGAAGACCTCCCCGGCTGCCTCCAAAGGCTGGTTTTCAAGAACTCCCTCCCGCTGACCCGCCAGCCGCACACAATGCTCCCAAGCCCGGGAGAAAAGCATTTTGGGGTGGTGCTCTCTCCGGGCCCTTGGAAGACCTCCCCAGCTGCCTCGAAAGGCCGGTTTGCAAGCACTCACGTCCGCTGTTCCCGACAGCCGCGCACAATGCTCCCAATTCCGGGAGAAAAGTGCTTCGGGATGGTGCTCTCTCCGGGCCCTTGGAAGACCTCCCAAGCTGCCTCCAAAGGCCGGTTTGCAAGCACTCCCGCCCGCTGTTCCCGCCAGCCTCGCACAATGCTCCCAAGCCCGGGAGAAAAGCGCTTCGGGGTGGTGTTCTCTCCGTGCCAATGGAGGACCTCCCTGGCTGCCCACAAAGGCCGGTTTGCAAGCACTCCCACTCGCTGTTCCCGCCAGCCACGCACAATCCTCCAAAACCCCGGAGAAAAGCGCTTCGGGGTGGTGTTCTCTCCGTGCCCATGGAAGACCTCCCGGGGTGCCCCCAAAGGCCGGTTTGGAAGCACTCCCACTCGCTGTTCCCGCCATCCGCGCAAATGTTCCAAGCCCGGGAGAAAAGCGCTTCTGGGTGGTGCTCTCTCCTGGCCCTTGGAAGACCTCCCCGGCTGCCTCCAAAGGCCGGTTTGCAAGCACTCCCGCCCGCTGTTCCCACCAGCCACGCACAATGCTCCCAAGCCCGGGAGAAAAGCATTTTGGGGTGGTGCTCACACCGGGCCCTGGAAGACCTCCCCGGCTGCCTCCAAAGGACGGTTTTCAAGCACTCCTGCCTGCTGTTCCCGCCAGCCACGCACAATGCTCCCAAGCCCGGGAGAAAAGCGCTTCGGGGTGGTGCTCTCTCCGGGCCCTTGCCCCTGAGCCTGGGGTCCAGGCAGTGGGTCCACACTCCCAGACCAAGGCAGAACCACATGCACACGTCTGTTCCTGACCCCTGCACCGGCAGAGAGCTCAGGGGAGCCAGAGTCTGTCAGGCAGCTGCTAGGTTGGCTGCCTGTGTGGGAATGGGCAGAGCCGACCTAGGGGCAAGTTGGGCCTCTTGCTCTCCCGGCTGCCCTGAGGCTGCTGGGCCAAAGTGGTCTTGGGCATCCAGCCCCTTGCTGGTCCCTTCCCGGTGACGAGGCCCTCTGAGCTCCAGCACCTTGCAGTGTGGAGACAGCCCCTGCCAGCAACCTCCTCCCCAAGGAGGCCTCAACCGAGGCCTAGGCCCAGGGGAAAGGCACCAGCGGGGATGAGCCTGGGGAGGCGCCCGGGCATGTCTGGACCCAGTCCCCGCAGCCTGCCCCTTGGTGGGTTAGTACCCCCGGAGGCCAGGAAGGTCTGGGCAAGGCTGCCAGAGGCAGGGACACTGCTGGGTCCTGCCCCTGGCCTGTGGGGCGTCTGAGCACAACCGGCACTCTCCCGCTGGAAGACCTCCCCGGCTGCCTCCAAAGGCCGGTTTGCAAGCACTCAATCCCGCTGTTCCCGCCAGCCGCGCACAATGCTCCCAAGCCCGGGAGAAAAGCGCTTCGGGGTGGTGCTCTCTCCCGGCCCTTGGAAGACCTCCCCGGCTGCCTCCAAAGGCTGGTTTTCAAGAACTCCCTCCCGCTGAACCGCCAGCCGCACACAATGCTCCCAAGCCCGGGAGAAAAGCATTTTGGGGTAGTGCTCTCTCCGGGCCCTTGGAAGACCTCCCCGGCTGCCTCCAAAGGCCGGTTTGCAAGCACTCCCGCCCACTGTTCCCACCAAGTGCGTACAATGCAACCAGCCCGGGAGAAAAGCGCTTCGGGGTGGTGCTCTCTCCGGGCCCTTGCCCCTGAGCCTGGGGTCCAGGCAGTGGGTCCACACTCCCAGACCAAGGCAGAACCACATGCACACGTCTGTTCCTGACCCCTGGACCGGCAGAGAGCTCAGGGGAGCCAGAGTCTGTCAGGCAGCTGCTAGGTTGGCTGCCTGTGTGGGAATGGGCAGAGCCGACCTAGGGGCAAGTTGGGCCTCTTGCTCTCCCTGCTGCCCAGAGGCTGCTGGGCCAAAGTGGTCTTGGGCATCCAGCCCCTTGCTGGTCCCTTCCCGCTGACGAGGCCCTCTGAGCTCCAGCACCTTGCAGTGTGGAGACAGCCCCTGCCAGCAACCTCCTCCCCAAGGAGGCCTCAACCGAGGCCTAGGCCCAGGGGAAAGGCACCAGCGGGGATGAGCCTGGGGAGGCGCCCGGGCATGTCTGGACCCAGTCCCCGCAGCCTGCCCCTTGGTGGGGTAGTACCCCCGGAGGCCAGGAAGGTCTGGGCAAGGCTGCCAGAGGCAGGGACACTGCTGGGTCCTGCCCCTGGCCTGTGGGGCGTCTGAGCACAACCGGCACTCTCCCGCTGGAAGACCTCCCCGGCTGCCTCCAAAGGCCGGTTTGCAAGCACTCAATCCCGCTGTTCCCGCCAGCCGCGCACAATGCTCCCAAGCCTGGGAGAAAAGCGCTTCGGGGTGGTGCTCTCTCCCGGCCCTTGGAAGACCTCCCCGGCTGCCTCCAAAGGCTGGTTTTCAAGAACTCCCTCCCGCTGACCCGCCAGCCGCACACAATGCTCCCAAGCCCGGGAGAAAAGCATTTTGGGGTGGTGCTCTCTCCGGGCCCTTGGAAGACCTCCCCGGCTGCCTCGAAAGGCCGGTTTGCAAGCACTCACGTCCGCTGTTCCCGACAGCCGCGCACAATGCTCCCAATTCCGGGAGAAAAGTGCTTCGGGATGGTGCTCTCTCCGGGCCCTTGGAAGACCTCCCAAGCTGCCTCCAAAGGCCGGTTTGCAAGCACTCCCGCCCGCTGTTCCCGCCAGCCTCGCACAATGCTCCCAAGCCCGGGAGAAAAGCACTTCGGGGTGGTGTTCTCTCCGTGCCAATGGAGGACCTCCCTGGCTGCCCACAAAGGCCGGTTTGCAAGCACTCCCACTCGCTGTTCCCGCCAGCCACGCACAATCCTCCAAAACCCCGGAGAAAAGCGCTTCGGGGTGGTGTTCTCTCCGTGCCCATGGAAGACCTCCCGGGGTGCCCCCAAAGGCCGGTTTGGAAGCACTCCCACTCGCTGTTCCCACCATCCGCGCAAATGTTCCAAGCCCGGGAGAAAAGCGCTTCTGGGTGGTGCTCTCTCCTGGCCCTTGGAAGACCTCCCCGGCTGCCTCCAAAGGCCGGTTTGCAAGCACTCCCGCCCGCTGTTCCCACCAGCCACGCACAATGCTCCCAAGCCCGGGAGAAAAGCATTTTGGGGTGGTGCTCACACCGGGCCCTGGAAGACCTCCCCGGCTGCCTCCAAAGGACGGTTTTCAAGCACTCCTGCCTGCTGTTCCCGCCAGCCACGCACAATGCTCCCAAGCCCGGGAGAAAAGCACTTCGGGGTGGTGCTCTCTACAGGCCCTTGGAAGACCTCCCCGGCTGCCTCCAAAGGCCGGTTTGCAAGGACTCCTTCCTGCTGTTCCCGCCAGCCACGCACAATGCTCCCAAGCCCGGGAGAAAAGCATTTTGGGGTGGTGCTCTCTACAGGCCCTTGGAAGACCTCCCCGGCTGCCTCCAATGGCCAGTTTGCAAGCACTCATGCCCGCTGTTCCCACCAGCCGCGCACAATGCTCCCAAGCCAGGGAGAAAAGCTTTTTGGGGTGGTGCTCACACCGGGCCCTGGAAGACCTCCCCAGCTGCCTGCAAAGGCCGGTTTGCAAGCACTCCCGCCCGCTGTTCCCGCCAGCCACGCACAATGCTCCCAAGCCCGGGAGAAAAGCGCTTCGGGGTGGTGCTCTCTCCGGGCCCTTGCCCCTGAGCCTGGGGGCCAGGCAGGGGGAACACACTCCCAGGCCAAGGCAGAACGACATGCACACGTCTGTTCCTGCCCCCTACACCGGCAGAGAGCTCGGGGGAGCCACAGACTGCCAGGCTGCTGCTGGGCTGGCTGCCTGTGTGGGACGGGGCAGAGCCGACCTAGGGGCAAGTTGGGCCTCTTGCTCTCCATGCTGCCCTGAGGCTGCTGGGTCAAAGAGGTCTTGGGCATCCAGCCCTTTGCTGGTCCCTTCCCTCTGACGAGGCCCTCTGAGCTCTAGCACCTTGCAGTGTGGAGACAGCCCCTGCCAGCAACCTCCTCTCCAAAGAGGCCTCAACCGAGGCCTAGGCCCAGGGGAAAGGCACCAGCGGGGATGAGCCTGGGGAGGCGCACGGACATGTCTGGACCCAGTCCCCGCAGCCTGCCCGTTGGTGGGGCAGTACCCCCGGAGGCCAGGAAGGTCTGGGCAAGGCTGGCCAGGGGCAGGGGCCCTGCTGGGTCCTGCCCCTGGCCTGTGGGGCCTCTGAGCACAACCGGCCCTCTCCCACTGGAAGACCTCCACGGCTGCCTCCAAAGTCCTGTTTGCAAACACTCCCGCCCGCTGTTCACGCCAGGCTCGCACAATGCTCCCAAGCCCGGGAGAAAAGCGCATTGGGGTGGTGCTCTCTCCGGGCCCTTGCCCCTGAGCCTGGGGGCAAGGCAGGTGGAACACACTCCCTGGCCAAGGCAGAACCACATGCCCACGTCTGTTCCTGTCCCCTGCACCGGCAGAGAGCTTGGGGGAGCCAGAGTCTTTCAGGCAGCTGCTGGGTTGGCCGCATGTGTGGGAAGGGGCAGAGCCGCCCTAGGGGCAAGTTGGGCCTCTTGCTCTCCCTGCTGCCCTGAGGCTGCTGGGCCAAAGAGGTCTTGGGCATCCAGCCCCTTGCTGGTCCCTTCCCTCTGACGAGGCCCTCTGAGCTCCAGCACCTTGCAGTGTGGAGACAGCCCCTGCCAGCAACCTCTTCTCCAAGGAGGCCTAAACCGAGGCCTAGGCCCAGGGGAAAGGCACCAGCAGGGATGAGCCTGGGGAGGCGCCCGGGCATGTCTGGACCCAGTCCCCGCAGCCTGCCCCTTGGTGGGGCAGTACCCCCGGAGGCCAGGAAGGTCTGGGCAAGGCTACCAGGGGCAGGGACACTGCTGGGTCATGCCCCTGGCCTGTGGGGCGTCTGAGCACCACCGGCACTCTCCCGCTGGAAGACCTCCCCGTCTGCCTCCAAAGGCCGGTTTGCAAGCACTCCCGCCCGCTGTTCCCGCCAGGCACGCACAATGCTCCCAAGCCTGGGAGAAAAGCGGTTCGGGCTGGTGCTCTCTCCGGGCCCTTGCCCCTGAGCCTGGGGGCAAGGCAGGGGGAACACACTCCCAGGCCAAGGGAGAACGACATGCACACGTCTGTTCCTGCCCCCTACACCGGCAGAGAGCTCGGAGGAGCCAGAGTCTGTCAGGCAGCTGCTGGGCTGGCCGCCTGTGTGGGAAGGGGCAGAGCCGACCTAGGGGCAAGTTGGGCCTCTTCCTCTCCCTGCTGCCCTGAGGCTGCTGGGCCAAAGAGATCTTGGGCATCCACCTCTTGCTGTTCCCTTCCCTCTGACGAGGCCCTCTGAGCTCCAGCACCTTGCAGTGTGGAGACAGCCCCTGCCAGCAACCTCCTCTCCAAGGAGGCCTCAACCGAGGCCTAGGCCCAGGGGAAAGGCACCAGCGGGGATGAGCCTGGGGAGGCGCCCGGGCATGTCTGGACCCAGTCCCCGCAGCCTGCAACTTGGTGGCGCAGTACCCCCGGAGGCCAGGAAGGTCTGGGCAAGGCTACCAGGGGCAGGGACACTGCTGGGTCATGCCCCTGGCCTGTGGGGCGTCTGAGCACCACCGGCACTCTCCCGCTGGAAGACCTCCCCGTCTGCCTCCAAAGGCCGGTTTGCAAGCACTCCCGCCCACTCTTCCCACCAAGGGCGCACAATGCTCCCAAGCCCGGGAGAAAAGCGCTTCGGGGTGGTGCTCTCTCCGGGCCCTTGCCCCTGAGCCTGGGGGCCAGGCAGGGGGTCCACACTCCCAGGCCAAGGCAGAACCACATGCACACGTCTGTTCCTGGCCCCTGCACCGGCAGAGAGCTCGGGGGAGCCAGAGTCTGTCAGGCAGCTGCTGGGCTGGCCGCCTGTGTGGGAAGGGGCAGAGCCGACCTAGGGGCAAGTTGGGCCTCTTGCTCTCCCTGCTGCCCTGAGGCTGCTGGGCCAAAGAGGTCTTGGGCATCCAGCCCCTTGCTCGCCCCTTCCCGCTGACGAGGCCCTCTGAGCTCCAGCACCTTGCAGTGTGGAGACAGCCCCTGCCAGCAACCTCCTCTCCAAGGAGGCCTCAACCGAGGCCTAGGACCAGGGGAAAGGCACCAGCGGGGATGAGCCTGGGGAGGCGCCCGGGCATGTCTGGACCAGTCCCCGCAGCCTGCCCCTTGGTGGGGTAGTACCCCCGGAGGCCAGGAAGGTCTGGGCAAGGCTGCCAGGGGCAGGGACACTGCTGGGTCCTGCCCCTGGCCTGTGGGGCGTCTGAGCACAACCGGCACTCTCCCGCTGGAAGACCTCCCCGGCTGCCTCCAAAGGCCGGTTTGCAAGCACTCAATCCCGCTGTTCCCGCCAGCCGCGCACAATGCTCCCAAGCCCGGGAGAAAAGCGCTTCGGGGTGGTGCTCTCTCCCGGCCCTTGGAAGACCTCCCCGGCTGCCTCCAAAGGCTGGTTTTCAAGAACTCCCTCCCGCTGACCCGCCAGCCGCACACAATGCTCCCAAGCCCGGGAGAAAAGCATTTTGGGGTGGTGCTCTCTCCGGGCCCTTGGAAGACCTCCCCTGCTGCCTCTAAAGGCCGGTTTGCAAGCACTCATGTCCGCTGTTCCCGACAGCCGCGCACAATGCTCCCAATTCCGTGAGAAAAGTGCTTCGGCATGGTGCTCTCTCCGGGCCCTTGGCAGACCTCCCAAGCTGCCTCCAAAGGCCGGTTTGCAAGCACTCCCGCCCGCTGTTCCCGCTAGCCTCACACAATGCTCCCAAGACCGGGAGAAAAGCGCTTCGGGGTGGTGTTCTCTCCGTGCCAATGGAGGACCTCCCTGGCTGCCCCCAAAGGCCGGTTTGCAAGCACTCCCACTCGCTGTTCCCGCCAGCCACGCACAATCCTCCAAAACCCCGGAGAAAAGCGCTTCGGGGTGGTGTTCTCTCCGTGCCCATGGAAGACCTCCCGGGGTGCCCACAAAGGCCGGTTTGGAAGCACTCCCACTCGCTGTTCCCGCCATCCGCGCAAATGTTCCAAGCCCGGGAGAAAAGCGCTTCGGGGTGGTGCTCTCTACAGGCCCTTGGAAGACGTCCCCGGCTGCCTCCAAAGGCCGGTTTGCAAGCACTCATGCCCGTTGTTCCCACCAGCCGCGCACAATGCTCCCAAGCCCGGGAGAAAAGCATTTTGGGGTGGTGCTCACTCCGGGCCCTTGGAAGACCTCCCCGGCTGCCTCCAAAGGCCAGTTTGCAAGCACTCCTGCCTGCTGTTCCCGCCAGCCGCGCACAATGCTCCCAAGCCCGGGAGAAAAGCGCTTCGGTGTGGTGCTCTCTCCGGGCACTTTCAAGACCTCCCCTGCTGCCTCCAAAGGCCGGTTTGTAAGTACTCATTCCCGCTGCTTCCGCCAGCCACGCACAATGCTCCCAAGCCCGGAAGAAAAGCATTTTGGGGTGGTGCTCTCTCCGGGCCCTTGGAAGACCTCCCCGGCTACCTCCAAAGGTGGGTTTGCAAGTACTCATTCCCGCTGTTCCCGCCAGCTGCGCACAATGCTCCCAAGCCCGGGAGAAAAGCATTTTCGGTGGTGCTCTCTCCGTGCCCTTGGAAGACCACCCCGGCTGCCTCAAAAGGCCGGTTTGCAAGCGCTCAGGCCCGCTGTTCCCGCCAGCCGCGTACAATGCTCCCAAGCCCGGGAGAAAAGCATTTTGGGGTGGTGCTCACTCCGGGCCCTTGAAAGACCTCCCCGGCTGCCTCCAAAGTCCAGTTTGCAAGAACTCATGCCCGCTGTTCCCGCCAGCCGCGCACAATGCTCCCAAGACCGGGAGAAATGCGCTTCGGGGTGGTGTTCTCTCCGAGCCCATGGAGGACCACCGCAGCTGCCCCCAAAGGCCGGTTTGCAATCACTCCCACTGACTGTTCCCGCCAGCCACGCACATGCTCCAAAACACGGGAGAGAAGCGCTTTGGGGTGGTGCTCTCTCCCGGCCCTTGGAAGACTTTCCCGGCTGCCTCCAAAGGTCGGTTTGCAAGAACTCCCTCCCGCTGTCCCGCCAGCCGCACACAATGCTCCCAATCACGGGAGAAAAGCGCTTCGGGGTGGTGCTCTCTCAGGGCCCTTTGAAGACTTCCCCGGCTGCCTCCAATGGGCGGTATGCAAGCACTCATGCCCGCTGTTCCCACCAGCCATGCACAATGCTCCCAAGCACGGGAGAAAAGCATTTTGGGGTGGTGCTCACTCCTTGCCCTTGGAAGACCTCCGCGCCTGCCTCCAAAGGCCGGTTTGCAAGCACTCCTGCCTGCTGTTCCCGCCACACGCGCACACTGCTCCCTAGCCCGGGAGAAAAGCGCATCGTGGTGGTGTTCTCTCCGGGCCCATGGAGGACCTCCCCGGCTGCCCCCAAAGGCCGGTTTGCAAGCATTCCCACTAGCTGTTCCCGCCAGCCACGCAAATGCTCCCAAGCCCGGGAGAAAAGCATTTTGGGGTGGTGCTCTCTCTGGGCCCTTGCCCCTGTGCCTCGGGGCCAGGCAGGGGGTCCACACTCCCAGGTAAAGTCAGAACCACATGCACACGTCTGTTCCTGGCCCCTGCAACGGCAGAGAGCTCGGGGGAGACAGAGTATGCCAGGCAGCTGCTGGGCTGGCGGCCTGTGTGGAAAGGGGCAGAGCCGACCTAGGGGCAGTTGGGCCTCTTGCTCTCCCTGCTGCCCTGAGGCTGCTGGGCCAAAGAGGTCTTGGGCATCCAGCCCCTTGCTGGTCCCTTCCCTCTGATGAGGCCCTGTGAGCTCCAGCACCTTGCAGTGTGGAGACAGCCCCTGCCAGCAACCTCCTCTCCAAGGAGGCCTCAACCGAGGCCTAGGCCTAGGGGAAAGGCACCAGTGGGGATGAGCCTGGGGAGGCGCCCGGGCATGTCTGGACCCAGTCCCCGCAGCCTGCCCCTTGGTTGGGCAGTACCCCCGGAGGCCAGGAAGGTCTGGGCAAGGCTGCCAGGGGCAGGGACACTGCTGGGTCCTGCCCCTGTCCTGTGGGGCGTCTGAGCACAACCGGCACTCTCCCGCTGGAAGACCTCCCCGTCTGCCTGCAAAGGAAGGTTTGCAAGCACTCCCACCCGCTGTTCCCGCCAGGCACGCACAATGCTCCCAAGCCCGGGAGAAAAGCGCTTCGGGGTGGTGCTGTCTCTGGGCCCTTGCCCCTGAGCCTGGGGGCCAGGCAGGTGGAACACACTCCCAGGCCAAGGGAGAACGACATGCACACGTCTGTTCCTGCCCCCTACACCGGCAGAGAGCTCGGGGGAGCCAGAGACTGCCAGGCTGCTGCTGGTCTGGCTGCCTGTGTGGTACGGGGCAGAGCCGATCTAGGGGCAAGTTGGGCCTCTTGCTCTCCCTGCTGCCCTGAGGCTGCTGGGTCAAAGAGGTCTTGGGCATCCAGCCCTTTGCTGGTGCCTTCCCTCTGACGAGGCCCTCTGAGCTCCACCACCTTGCAGTGTGGAGACAGCCCCTGTCAGCAACCTCCTCTCCAAAGAGGCCTCAACCGTGGCCTACACCCAGGGGAAAGGCACCAGCGGGGATGATCCTGGGGAGGCGCACGGACATGTCTGGACCCAGTCTCCACAGCCTGCCCTTTGGTGGGGCAGTACCCCCGGAGGCCAGGAAGGTCTGGGCAAGGCTGCCAGGGGCAGGGACACTGCTGGGTCCTGCCCCTGTCCTGTGGGGCATCTGAGCACAACCGGCACTCTCCCGCTGGAAGACCTCCCCGTCTGCCTGCAAAGGAAGGTTTGCAAGCACTCCCACCCGCTGTTCCCGCCAGGCACGCACAATGCTCCCAAGCCCGGGAGAAACGCGCTTCGGGGTGGTGCTCTCTCTGGGCCCTTGCCCCTGAGCCTGGCGGCCAGGCAGGTGGAACACACTCCCAGTCCAAGGGAGAACGACATGCACACGTCTGTTCCTGCCCCCTACACCGGCAGAGAGCTCGGGGGAGCCAGAGACTGCCAGGCTGCTGCTGGTCTGGCTGCCTGTGTGGTACGGGGCAGAGCCGATCTAGGGGCAAGTTGGGCCTCTTGCTCTCCCTGCTGCCCTGAGGCTGCTGGGTCAAAGAGGTCTTGGGCATCCAGCCCTTTGCTGGTGCCTTCCCTCTGACGAGGCCCTCTGAGCTCCACCACCTTGCAGTGTGGAGACAGCCCCTGTCAGCAACCTCCTCTCCAAAGAGGCCTCAACCGAGGCCTACACCCAGGGGAAAGGCACCAGCGGGGATGATCCTGGGGAGGCGCACGGACATGTCTGGACCCAGTCTCCACAGCCTGCCCCTTGGTGGGGCAGTACCCCCGGAGGCCAGGAAGGTCTGGGCAAGTCTGGACAGGGGCAGGGGCCCTGCTGGGTCCTGACCCTGGCCTGTGGGGCCTCTGAGCACAACCGGCCCTCTCCCACTGGAAGACCTCCCCGGCTGCCTCCAAAGTCCTGTTTGCAAACACTCCCGCCCGCTGTTCACGTCAGGAATGCACAAAGCTCCCAAGCCGGGGAGAAAAGCGCTTCGGTGTGGTGCTCTCTCCGGGCCCTTGCCCCTGAGCCTGGGGGCAAGGCAGGGGGAACACACTCCCAGGCCAAGGCAGAACCGCATGCCCACGTCTGTTCCTGTCCCCTGCACCGGCAGAGAGCTAGGGGGAGCCAGAGTCTGTCAGGCAGCTGCTGGGTTGGCCGCCTGTGTGGGAAGGGGCAGAGCCGCCCTAGGGGCAAGTTGGGCCTCTTGCTCTCCCTGCTGCCCTGAGGCTGCTGGGCCAAAGAGGTCTTGGGCATTCAGCCCCTTGCTGGTCCCTTCCCTCTGACGAGGCCCTCTGAGCTCCAGCACCTTGCAGTGTGGAGACAGCCCCTGCCAGCAACCTCCTCTCCAAGGAGGCCTCAACCGAGGCCTAGGACCAGGGGAAAGGCACCAGCGGGGATGAGCCTGGGGAGGCGCCCGGGCATGTCTGGACCCAGTCCCCGCAGCCTGCCCCTTGGTGGGGCAGTACCCCCGGAGGCCAGGAAGGTCTGGGCAAGGCTGGCCAGGGGCAGGGGCCCTGCTGGGTCCTGCCCCTGGCCTGTGGGGCCTCTGAGCACAACCGGCCCTCTCCCACTGGAAGACCTCCCCGGCTGCCTCCAAAGGCCGGTTTGCCAACACTCCCGCCCGCTGTTCCCGCCAGGCACGCACAATGCTCCCAAGCCCGGGAGAAAAGCGCTTCAGGGTGGTGCTCTCTCCGGGCCCTTGCCCCTGAGCCTGGGGGCAAGGCAGGGGGAACACACTCCCAGACCAAGGCAGAACCACATGCACACGTCTGTTCCTGCCCCCTACACCGGCAGAGAGCTCGGGGGAGCCAGAGTCTGTCAGGCAGCTGCTGGGTTGGCTGCCTGTGTGGGAAGGGACAGAGCTGACCTAGGGGCAAGTTGGGCCTCTTCCTCTCCCTGCTGCCCTGAGGCTGCTGGGCCAAAGAGGTCTTGGGCATCCAGCCCCTTGCTGGTCCCTTTCCGCTGACGAGGCCCTCTGAGCTCCAGCACCTTGCAGTGTGGAGACAGCCCCTGCCAGCAACCTCCTCTCCAAGGAGGCCTCAACCGAGGCCTAGGCCCAGGGGAAAGGCACCAGCGGGGATGAGCCAGGGGAGGCGCCCGAGCATGTCTGGACCCAGTCCCCGCAGCCTGTCCCTTGGTGGGGCAGTACCCCCGGAGGCCAGGAAGGTCTGGGCAAGGCTGGCCAGGGGCAGGGGCCCTGCTGGGTCCTGCCCCTGGCATGTGGGGCCTCTGAGCACAACCGGCCCTCTCCCACTGGAAGACCTCCACGGCTGCCTCCAAAGGCCGGTTTGCAAGCGCTCCCGCCCACTGTTCCCAGCAGGCGGGCACAATGCTCCTAAGCCCGGGAGAAAAGCACTTCAGAGTGGTGCTCTCTCTGGGCCCTTGCACCTCAGCCTGGGGGCAAGGCAGGGTGTCCACACTCCCAGGCCAAGGCAGAACCACATGCACACGTCTGTTCCTGCCCCCTGCACTGGCAGAGAGCTCGGGGGAGCCAGAGTCTGTCAGGCAGCTGCTGGGCTGGCCGCCTGTGTGGGAAGGGGCAGAGCCGACCTAGGGACAAGTTGGGCCTCTTGCTCTCCCTGCTGCCCTGAGGATGCTGGGCCAAAGAGGTCTTGGGCATCCAGCCCCTTGCTGGTCCCTTCCCTCTGACGAGGCCCTCTGAGCTCCAGCACCTTGCAGTGTGGAGACAGCCCCTGCCAGCAACCTCCTCTCCAAGGAGGCCTCAACCGAGGCCTAGGCCCAGGGGAAAGGCACCAGCGGGGATGAGCCTGGGGAGGCTACCGGGCATGTCTGGACCCAGTCCCCGCAGTCTGCCCCTTGGTGGGGCAGTAACCCCGGAGGCCAGGAAGGTCTGGGCAAGGCTGGCCAGGGGCAGGGGCCCTGCTGGGTCCTGCCCCTGGCCTGTGCGGCCTCTGAGCACAACCGGCCCTCTCCCACTGGAAGACCTCCCCGGCTGCCTCCAAAGGCCGGTTTGCAAGCACTCCCGCCCACTCTTCCCACCAAGGGCGCACAATGCTCCCAAGCCCGGGAGAAAAGCGCTTCGGGGTGGTGCTCTCTCCGGGCCCTTGCCCCTGAGCCTGGGGGCCAGGCAGGGGGTCCACACTCCCAGGCCAAGGCAGAACCACATGCACACGTCTGTTCCTGGCCCCTGCACCGGCAGAGAGCTCGGGGGAGCCAGAGTCTGTCAGGCAGCTGCTGGGCTGGCCGCCTGTGTGGGAAGGGGCAGAGCCGACCTAGGGGCAAGTTGGGCCTCTTGCTCTCCCTGCTGCCCTGAGGCTGCTGGGCCAAAGAGGTCTTGGGCATCCAGCCCCTTGCTCGCCCCTTCCCGCTGACGAGGCCCTCTGAGCTCCAGCACCTTGCAGTGTGGAGACAGCCCCTGCCAGCAACCTCCTCTCCAAGGAGGCCTCAACCGAGGCCTAGGACCAGGGGAAAGGCACCAGCGGGGATGAGCCTGGGGAGGCGCCCGGGCATGTCTGGACCAGTCCCCGCAGCCTGCCCCTTGGTGGGGTAGTACCCCCGGAGGCCAGGAAGGTCTGGGCAAGGCTGCCAGGGGCAGGGACACTGCTGGGTCCTGCCCCTGGCCTGTGGGGCGTCTGAGCACAACCGGCACTCTCCCGCTGGAAGACCTCCCCGGCTGCCTCCAAAGGCCGGTTTGCAAGCACTCCCGCCCACTCTTCCCACCAAGGGCGCACAATGCTCCCAAGCCCGGGAGAAAAGCGCTTCAGGGTGGTGCTCTCTCCAGGCCCTTGGAAGACCTCCCCGGCTGCCTCCAAAGGCTGGTTTTCAAGAACTCCCTCCCGCTGACCCGCCAGCCGCACACAATGCTCCCAAGCCCGGGAGAAAAGCATTTTGGGGTGGTGCTCTCTCCGGGCCCTTGGAAGACCTCCCCTGCTGCCTCTAAAGGCCGGTTTGCAAGCACTCATGTCCGCTGTTCCCGACAGCCGCGAACAATGCTCCCAATTCCGTGAGAAAAGTGCTTCGGCATGGTGCTCTCTCCGGGCCCTTGGCAGACCTCCCAAGCTGCCTCCAAAGGCCGGTTTGCAAGCACTCCCGCCCGCTGTTCCCGCTAGCCTCGCACAATGCTCCCAAGACCGGGAGAAAAGCGCTTCGGGGTGGTGTTCTCTCCGTGCCAATGGAGGACCTCCCTGGCTGCCCCCAAAGGCCGGTTTGCAAGCACTCCCACTCGCTGTTCCCGCCAGCCACGCACAATCCTCCAAAACCCCGGAGAAAAGCGCTTCGGGGTGGTGTTCTCTCCGTGCCCATGGAAGACCTCCCGGGGTGCCCACAAAGGCCGGTTTGGAAGCACTCCCACTCGCTGTTCCCGCCATCCGCGCAAATGTTCCAAGCCCGGGAGAAAAGCGCTTCGGGGTGGTGCTCTCTACAGGCCCTTGGAAGACGTCCCCGGCTGCCTCCAAAGGCCGGTTTGCAAGCACTCATGCCCGTTGTTCCCACCAGCCGCGCACAATGCTCCCAAGCCCGGGAGAAAAGCATTTTGGGGTGGTGCTCACTCCGGGCCCTTGGAAGACCTCCCCGGCTGCCTCCAAAGGCCAGTTTGCAAGCACTCCTGCCTGCTGTTCCCGCCAGCCGCGCACAATGCTCCCAAGCCCGGGAGAAAAGCGCTTCGGGGTGGTGCTCTCTCCGGGCCCTTGCCCCTGAGCCTGGGGGCAAGGCAGGGGGAACACACTCCCAGACCAAGGCAGAACCACATGCACACGTCTGTTCCTGCCCCCTACACCGGCAGAGAGCTCGGGGGAGCCAGAGTCTGTCAGGCAGCTGCTGGGTTGGCTGCCTGTGTGGGAAGGGACAGAGCCGACCTAGGGGCAAGTTGGGCCTCTTCCTCTCCCTGCTGCCCTGAGGCTGCTGGGCCAAAGAGGTCTTGGGCATCCAGCCCCTTGCTGGTCCCTTTCCGCTGACAAGGCCCTCTGAGCTCCAGCACCTTGCAGTGTGGAGACAGCCCCTGCCAGCAACCTCCTCTCCAAGGAGGCCTCAACCGAGGCCTAGGCCCAGGGGAAAAGCACCAGCGGGGATGAGCCTGGGGAGGCGCCCGGGCATGTCTGGACCCAGTCTCCGCAGCCTGCCCCTTGGTGGGGTAGTACCCCCGGAGGCCAGGAAGGTCTGGGCAAGGCTGCCAGGGGCAGGGACAGCGCTGGGTCCTGCCCCTGGCCTGTGGGGCGTCTGAGCACAAGTGGCACTCTCCCGCTGGAAGACCTCCCCGTCTGCCTCCAAAGGCCGGTTTGCAAGCACTCCCGCCCGCTGTTCCCGCCAGGCACGCACAATGCTCCCAAGCCCGGGAGAAAAGCGCTTCGGGGTGGTGCTCTCTCCGCGCCCTTGCCCCTGAGCCTGGGGGCCAGGCAGGGGGAACACACTCCCAGGCCAAGGCAGAACCACATGCACACGTCTGTTCCTGACCCCTACACCGGCAGAGAGCTCGGGGGAGCCAGAGACTGCCAGGCTGCTGCTGGGCTGGCTGCCTGTGTGGGAAGGGGCAGAGCCGACCTAGGGGCAAGTTGGGCCTCTTCCTCTCCCTGCTGCCCTGAGGCTGCTGGGCCAAAGAGGTCTTGGGCATCCAGCCCCTTGCTGGTCCCTTCCCTCTGACGAGGCCCTCTGAGCTCCAGCACCTTGCAGTGTGGAGACAGCCCCTGCCAGCAACCTCCTCTCCAAGGAGGCCTCAACCGAGGCCTAGGCCCAGGGGAAAGGCACCAGCGGGGATGAGCCTGGGGAGGCGCCCGGGCATGTCTGGACCCAGTCCCCGCAGCCTGCCCCTTGGTGGGGCAGTACCCCCGGAGGCCAGGAAGGTCTGGGCAAGTCTGGACAGGGGCAGGGGCCCTGCTGCGTCCTGCCCCTGGCCTGTGGGGCCTCTGAGCACAACCGGCCCTCTCCCACTGGAAGACCTCCCCGGCTGCCTCCAAAGGCCGGTTTGCAAGCGCTCCCGCCCACTGTTCCCAGCAGGCGTGCACAATGCTCCCAAGCCCGGGAGAAAAGCGCTTCAGGGTGGTGTTCTCTCCGGGCACTTACCCCTGAGCCTGGGGGCAAGGCACGGTGTCCACACTCCCAGGTCCAGTCAGAACCACATGCACACCTTTGATCTGCCTCCTGCACCGGCAGAGAGCTCGGGGGAGCCAGAGTCTGTCAGGCAGCTGCTGGGCTGGCCGCCTGTGTGGGAAGGGGCAGAGCCGACCTAGGGTCAAGTTGGGCCTCTTGCTCTCCCTGCTGCCCTGAGGCTGCTGGGCCAAAGACATCTTGGGCATCCAGCCCCTTGCTGGTCCCTTCCCTCTGACGAGGCCCTCTGAGCTCCAGCACCTTGCAGTGTGGAGACAGCCCCTGCCAGCAACCTCCTCTCCAAGGAGGCCTCAACTGAGGCCTAGGCCCAGGGGAAAGGCACCAGCGTGGATGAGCCAGGGGAGGCGCCCGAGCATGTCTGGACCCTGTGCCCGCAGCCTGCCCCTTGGTGGGGCAGTACCCCCGGAGGCCAGGAAGGTCGGGCAAGGCTGGCCAGGGGCAGGGGCCCTGCTGCGTCCTGCCCCTGGCCTGTGGGGCCTCTGAGCACAACCGGCCCTCTCCCACTGGAAGACCTCCCCGGCTGCCTCCAAAGGCCGGTTTGCAAGCGCTCCCGCCCACTGTTCCTAGCAGGCGTGCACAATGCTCCCAAGCCCGGGAGAAAAGCGCTTCAGGGTGGTGTTCTCTCCGGGCACTTACCCCTGAGCCTGGGGGCAAGGCACGGTGTCCACACTCCCAGGTCCAGTCAGAACCAAATGCACACCTCTGATATGCCTCCTGCACCGGCAGAGAGCTCGGGGGAGCCAGAGTCTGTCAGGCAGCTGCTGGGCTGGCCGCCTGTGTGGGAAGGGGCAGAGCCGACCTAGGGGCAAGTTGGGCCTCTTGCTCTCCCTGCTGCCCTGAGGCTGCTGGGCCAAAGAGGTCTTGGGTATCCAGCCCCTTGCTGGTCCCTTCCCTCTGACGAGGCCCTCTGAGCTCCAGCACCTTGCAGTGTGGAGACAGCCCCTGCCAGCAACCTCCTCTCCAAGGAGGCCTCAACCGAGGCCTAGGCCCAGGGGAAAGGCACCAGCGGGGATGAGCCTGGGGAGGCGCCCGGGCATGTCTGGACCCAGTCCCCGCAGCCTGCCCCTTGTTGGGGCAGTACCCCCGGAGGCCAGGAAGGTCTGGGCAAGGCTGGCCAGGGACAGGGGCCCTGCTGGGTCCTGCCCCTGGCCTGTAGGGCCTCTGAGCACAACCGGCCCTCTCCCGCTGGAAGAGCTCCCCAGCTGCCTCCAAAGGCCAGTTTGCCAACACTCCTGCCCGCTGTTCCCGCCAGGCAAGCACAATGCTCCCAAGCCCGGGAGAAAAGCACTTCGAGGTGGTGCTCTCTCCGGGCCCTTGCCCCTGAGCCTGTGGGCAAGGCAGGGGGAACACTCTACCAGACCAAAGCAGAACCACATGCACACGTCTGTTCCTGTCCCCTGCACCGGAAGAGAGCTCGGGGGAGCCAGAGTCTCTCAGGCAGTTGCTGGGCTGGCCGCCTGTGTGGGAAGGGGCAGAGCCGACCTAGGGGCAAGTTGGGCCTCTTGCTCTCCCTGCTGCCCTGAGGCTGCTGGGCCAAAGAGGTCTTGGGCATCCAGCCCCTTGCTGGTCCCTTCCCGCTGACGAGGCCCTCTGAGCTCCAGCACCTTGCAGTGTGGAGACAGCCCCTGCCAGCAACCTCCTCTCCAAGGAGGCCTCAACCGAGGCCTAGGCCCAGGGGAAAGGCACCAGCGGGGATGAGCCTGGGGAGGCGCCCGGGCATGTCTGGACCCAGTCCCCGCAGCCTGCCCCTTGGTGGGGTAGTACCCCCAGAGGCCAGGAAGGTCTGGGCAAGGCTGCCAGGGGCAGGGACAGCGCTGGGTCCTGCCCCTGGCCTGTGGGGCGTCTGAGCACAAGTGGCACTCTCCCGCTGGAAGACCTCCCCGTCTGCCTCCAAAGGCCGGTTTGCAAGCACTCCCGCCCGCTGTTCCCGCCAGGCACGCACAATGCTCCCAAGCCCGGCAGAAAAGCGCTTCGGGGTGGTGCTCTCTCCGCGCCCTTGCCCCTGAGCCTGGGGGCCAGGCAGGGGGAACACACTCCCAGGCCAAAGCAGAACCACATGCACACGTCTGTTCCTGCCACCTACACCGGCAGAGAGCTCGGGGGAGCCAGAGACTGCCAGGCTGCTGCTGGTCTGGCTGCCTGTGTGGGAAGGGGCAGAGCCGACCTAGGGGCAAGTTGGGCCTCTTCCTCTCCCTGCTGCCCTGAGGCTGCTGGGCCAAAGAGGTCTTGGGCATCCAGCCCCTGCTGGTCCCTTCCCTCTGACGAGGCCCTCTGAGCTCCAGCACCTTGCAGTGTGGAGACAGCCCCTGCCAGCAACCTCCTCTCCAATGAGGCCTAAACCGAAGCCTAGGCCCAGGGGAAAGGCACCAATGGGGATGAGCCTGGGGAAGCGCCCGGGCATGTCTGGACCCAGTCCCCGCAGCCTGCCCCTTGGTGGGGTAGTACCCCCTGAGGCCAGGAAGGTCTGGGAAAGGCTGGCCCGGGGCAGGGGACCTGCTGGGTCCTGCCCCTGGTCTGTGGGGCCTCTGAGCACATCCGGCCCTCCCCCGCTGGAAGACCTCCCCGGCTGCCTCCAAAGGCCGGTTTGCCAACACTCCCGCCCACTGTTCCCACCAGGCGCGCACAATGCTCCCAAGCCCGGCAGAAAAGCGCTTCGGGGTGGTGCTCTCACCGGGCCCTTGCCCCTGAGCCTCGGGGCAATGCAGGGGGAACACACTCCCAGGCCAAGGCAGAACCACATGCACACGTCTGTTCCTGCCCCTTGCACCGGCAGAGAGCTCAGGGGAGCCAGAGTCTGTCAGGCAGCTGCTGGCCTGGCAGCCTGTGTGGGAAGGGGCAGAGCCCACCTAGGGGCAAGTTGGGCCTCTTGCTCTCCCTGCTACCCTGAGGCTGCTGGGCCAAAGAGTTCTTGGGTATCCAGCCCCTTGCTGGTCCCTTCCCTCTGACGAGGCCCTCTGAGCTCCAGCACCTTGCAGTGTGGAGACAGCCCCTGCCAGCAACCTCCTCTCCAAGGAGGCCTCAACCGAGGCCTAGGCCCAGGGGAAAGGCACCAGCGGGGATGAGCCTGGGGAGGCGCCCGGGCATGTCTGGACCCAGTCCCCGCAGCCTGCCCCTTGGTGGGGCTGTAACCCCGGAGGCAGGAAGGTCTGGGCAAGGCTGGCCAGGGGCAGGGGCCCTGCTGGGTCCTGCCCCTGGCCTGTGGGGCCTCTGAGCACAACCGGCCCTCTCCCACTGGAAGACCTCCCCGGCTGCCTCCAAAGGCCGGTTTGCAAGCACTCCCGCCCACTGTTCCCACCAAGCGCGCACAATGCTCCCAAGCCCGGGAGAAAAGCGCTTCGGGTTGGTGCTCTCTCCTGGCCCTTGCCCCTGAGCCTGGGGGCCAGGCAGGGGTTCCACACTCCCAGGCCAAGGCAGAACCACATGCACACGTCTGTTCCTGCCCCCTGCACTGGCAGAGAGCTGGGGGGAGCCAGAGTCTGTCAGGCAGCTGCTGGGCTGGCCGCCTGTGTGGGAAGGGGCAGAGCCGACCTAGGGGCAAGTTGGGCCTCTTGCTCTCCCTGCTGCCCTGAGGCTGCTGGGCCAAAGAGGTCTTGGGCATCCAGCCCCTTGCTGGTCCCTTCCCTCTGATGAGGCCCTGTGAGCTCCAGCACCTTGCAGTGTGGAGACAGCCCCTGCCAGCAACCTCCTCTCCAAGGTGGCCTCAACCGAGTCCTAGGCCCAGGGGAAAGGCACCAGCGGGGATGAGCCAGTGGAGGCGCCCGGGCATGTCTGGACCCAGTCCCCGCAGCCTGCCCCTTGGTGGGGCAGTACCCCCGGAGGCCAGGAAGGTCTGGGCAAGGCTGGCCAGGGGCAGGGGCCCTGCTGGGTCCTGCCCCTGGCCTGTGGGGCCTCTGAGCACAACCGGCGCTCTCCCACTGGAAGACCTCCCCGGCTGCCTCCAAAGGCCGGTTTGCCAACACTCCCGCCCGCTGTTCCCGCCAGGCACGCACAATGCTCACAAGCCCGGGAGAAAAGCGCTTCGGGGTGTTGCTCTCTCCGGGCCCTTGCCCCTGAGCCTGGGGGCCAGGCAGTGGGTCCACACTCCCAGACCAAGGCAGAACCACATGCACACGTCTGTTCCTGGCCCCTGCACCGGCAGAGAGCTCGGGGGAGCCAGAGTATGCCAGGCAGCTGCTGGGCTGGCGGCCTGTGTGGAAAGGGGCAGAGCCGACCTAGGGGCAGTTGGGCCTCTTGCTCTCCCTGCTGCCCTGAGGCTGCTGGGCCAAAGAGGTCTTGGGCATCCAGCCCCTTGCTGGTCCCTTCCCTCTGATGAGGCCCTGTGAGCTCCAGCACCTTGCAGTGTGGAGACAGCCCCTGCCAGCAACCTCCTATCCAAGGAGGCCTCAACCGAGGCCTAGGCCTAGGGGAAAGGCACCAGCGGGGATGAGCCTGGGGAGGCGCCCGGGCATGTCTGGACCCAGTCCCCGCAGCCTGCCCCTTGGTTGGGCAGTACCCCCGGAGGCCAGGAAGGTCTGGGCAAGGCTGCCAGGGGCAGGGACACTGCTGGGTCCTGCCCCTGTCCTGTGGGGCGTCTGAGCACAACCGGCACTCTCCCGCTGGAAGACCTCCCCGTCTGCCTGCAAAGGAAGGTTTGCAAGCACTCCCACCCGCTGTTCCCGCCAGGCACGCACAATGCTCCCAAGCCCGGGAGAAAAGCGCTTCGGCGTGGTGCTCTCTCTGGGCCCTTGCCCCTGAGCCTGGGGGCCAGGCAGGTGGAACACACTCCCAGGCCAAGGGAGAACGACATGCACACGTCTGTTCCTGCCCCCTACACCGGCAGAGAGCTCGGGGGAGCCAGAGACTGCCAGGCTGCTGCTGGTCTGGCTGCCTGTGTGGTACGGGGCAGAGCCGATCTAGGGGCAAGTTGGGCCTCTTGCTCTCCCTGCTGCCCTGAGGCTGCTGGGTCAAAGAGGTCTTGGGCATCCAGCCCTTTGCTGGTGCCTTCCCTCTGACGAGGCCCTCTGAGCTCCACCACCTTGCAGTGTGGAGACAGCCCCTGTCAGCAACCTCCTCTCCAAAGAGGCCTCAACCGAGGCCTACACCCAGGGGAAAGGCACCAGCGGGGATGATCCTGGGGAGGCGCACGGACATGTCTGGACCCAGTCTCCACAGCCTGCCCCTTGGTGGGGCAGTACCCCCGGAGGCCAGGAAGGTCTGGGCAAGGCTGACCAGGGGCAGGGGCCCTGCTGGGTCCTGACCCTGGCCTGTGGGGCCTCTGAGCACAACCGGCCCTCTCCCACTGGAAGACCTCCCCGGCTGCCTCCAAAGTCCTGTTTGCAAACACTCCCGCCCGCTGTTCACGTCAGGAATGCACAAAGCTCCCAAGCCGGGGAGAAAAGCGCTTCGGTGTGGTGCTCTCTCCGGGCCCTTGCCCCTGAGCCTGGGGGCAAGGCAGGGGGAACACACTCCCAGGCCAAGGCAGAACCGCATGCCCACGTCTGTTCCTGTCCCCTGCACCGGCAGAGAGCTTGGGGGAGCCAGAGTCTGTCAGGCAGCTGCTGGGTTGGCCGCCTGTGTGGGAAGGGGCAGAGCCGCCCTAGGGGCAAGTTGGGCCTCTTGCTCTCCCTGCTGCCCTGAGGCTGCTGGGCCAAAGAGGTCTTGGGCATTCAGCCCCTTGCTGGTCCCTTCCCTCTGACGAGGCCCTCTGAGCTCCAGCACCTTGCAGTGTGGAGACAGCCCCTGCCAGCAACCTCTTCTCCAAGGAGGCCTCAACCGAGGCCTAGGCCCAGGGGAAAGGCACCAGCGGGGATGAGCCTGGGGAGGCGCCCGGGCATGTCTGGACCCAGTCCCCGCAGCCTGCCCCTTGGTGGGGCAGTACCCCCGGAGGCCAGGAAGGTCTGGGCAAGGCTGGCCAGGGGCAGGGGCCCTGCTGGGTCCTGCCCCTGGCCTGTGGGGCCTCTGAGCACAACCGGCCCTCTCCCACTGGAAGACCTCCCCGGCTGCCTCCAAAGGCCGGTTTGCCAACACTCCCGCCCGCTGTTCCCGCCAGGCACGCACAATGCTCCCAAGCCCGGGAGAAAAGCGCTTCGGGGTGGTGCTCTCTCCGGGCCCTTGCCCCTGAGCCTGGGGGCAAGGCAGGGGGAACACACTCCCAGGTCAAGGTAGAACCACATACCCACGTCTGTTCCTGTCCCCTGCACCGGCAGAGAGCTTGGGGGAGCCAGAGTGTCAGGCAGCTGTTGGGTTGGCCGCCTGTGTGGGATGGGGCAGAGCCGCCCTTGGGGCAAGCTGGGCCTCTTGCTCTCCCTGCTGTCCTGAGGCTGCTGGGCCAAAGACGTCTTGGGCATCCAGCCCCTTACTGGTCCCTTCCCTCTGACGAGGCCCTCTGAGCTCCAGCACCTTGCAGTGTGGAGACAGCCCCTGCCAGCAACCTCCTCTCCAAGGAGGCCTCAACCGAGGCCTAGGCCCAGGGGAATGGCACCAGCGGGGATGAGCCTGGGGAGGTGCCCGGGCATATCTGGACGCGATTCCCGCAGCCTGCCCCTTGGTGGGGCAGTACCCCCGGAGACCAGGAAGGTCTGGGCAAGGCTGGCCAGGGGCAGGGGCCCTGCTGCGTCCTGCCCCTGGCCTGTGGGGCCTCTGAGCACAACCGGCCCTCTCCCACTGGAAGACCTCCCCGGCTGCCTCCAAAGGCCGGTTTGCCAACACTCCCGGCCGCTGTTCCCGCCAGGCACGCACAATGCTCCCAAGCCCGGGAGAAAAGCGCTTCGGGGTGTTGCTCTCTCCGGGCCCTTGCCCCTGAGCCTGGGGTCCAGGCAGTTGGTCCACACTCCCAGACCAAGGCAGAACCACATGCACACGTCTGTTCCTGACCCCTGCACCAGCAGAGAGCTCGGGGGAGCCAGAGTCTGTCAGGCAGCTGCTGGGCTGGCCGCCTGTGTGGTAAGGGGCAGAGCCGACCTAGGGGCAAGTTGGGCCTCTTCCTCTCCCTGCTGCCCTGAGGCTGCTGGGACAAAGAGGTCTTGGGCATCCAGCCCCTTGCTGGTCCCTTCCCTCTGACGAGGCCCTCTGAGCTCCAGCACCTTGCAGTGTGGAGACAGCCCCTGCCAGCAACCTCCTCTCCAAGGAGGCCTCAACCGAGGCCTAGGCCCAGGGGAAAGGCACCAGCGGGGATGAGCCTGGGGAGGCGCCCGGGCATGTCTGGACCCAGTCCCCGCAGCCTGCCCCTTGGTGGGGCAGTACCCCCGGAGGCCAGGAAGGTCTGGGCAAGGCTGCCAGGGGCAGGGACACTGCTGGGTCCTGCCCCTGGCCTGTGGGGCGTCTAAGAACAACCGCACTCTCCCGCTGGAAGACCTCCCCGTCTGCCTCCAAAGGCCGGTTTGCAAGCACTCCCGCCCGCTCTTCCCGCCAGGCACGCACAATGCTCCCAATCCCGGGAGAAAAGCGCTTCGGGGTGGTGCTCTCTCCGGGCCCTTGCCCCTGAGCCTGGGGGCCAGGCAGGGGGAACACACTCCCAGGCCAAGGCAGAACGACATGCACACGTCTGTTCCTGCCCCATACACCGGCAGAGAGCTCGGGGGAGCCAGAGACTGCCAGGCTGCTGCTGGGCTGGCTGCCTGTGTGGGACGGGGCAGAGCCGACCTAGGGGCAAGTTGGGCCTCTTGCTCTCCCTGCTGCCCTGAGGCTGCTGGGTCAAAGAGGTCTTGGGCATCCAGCCCTTGGCTGGTCCCTTCCCTCTGACGAGGCCCTCTGAGCTCCAGCACCTTGCAGTGTGGAGACAGCCCCTGCCAGCAACCTCCTCTCCAAAGAGGCCTCAACCGAGGCCTACGCCCAGGGGAAAGGCACCAGCGGGGATGATCCTGGGGAGGCGCACGGACATGTCTGGACCCAGGCCCCGCAGCCTGCCCCTTGGTGGGGCAGTACCCCCGGAGGCCAGGAAGGTCTGGGCAAGGCTGGCCCGGGGCAGGGGCCCTGCTGCGTCCTGCCCCTGGCCTGTGGGGCCTCTGAGCACAACCGGCCCTCTCCCACTGGAAGACCTCCCCGGCTGCCTCCAAAGGCCGGTTTGCAAGCGCTCCCGCCCACTGTTCCCAGCAGGCGTGCACAATGCTCCCAAGCCCGGGAGAAAAACCCTTCAGGGTGGTGCTCTCTCCGGGCCCTTGCCCCTGAGCCTGGGGGCAAGGCAGGGTGTCCACACTCCCAGGCCAAGGCAGAACGACATGCACACGTCTGATCTGCCCCCTGCACCGGCAGAGAGCTCGGGGGAGTCAGAGTCTGTCAGGCAGCTGCTGGGCTGGTCGCCTGTGTGGGAAGGGGCAGAGCCGACCTAGGGGCAAGTTGGGCCTCTTGCTCTCCCTGCTGCCCTGAGGCTGCTGGGCCAAAGAGGTCTTGGGCATCCAGCCCCTTGCTGGTCCCTTCCCTCTGACGAGGCCCTCTGAGCTCCAGCACCTTGCAGTGTGGAGACAGCCCCTGCCAGCAACCTCCTCTCCAAGGAGGCCTCAACCGAGGCCTAGGCCCAGGGGAAAGGCACCAGCTGGGATGAGCCTGGGGAGGCGCCCGGGCATGTCTGGACCCAGTCCCCGCAGCCTGCCCCTTGGTGGGGCAGTACCCCCGGAGGCCAGGAAGGTCTGGGAAAGGCTGGCCAGGTGCAGGGGACCTGCTGGGTCCTGCCCCTGGCCTGTGGGGCCTCTGAGCACAACCGGCCCTCTCCCACTGGAAGACCTCCCCGGCTGCCTCCAAAGGCCGGTTTGCAAGCACTCCCGCCCTCTGTTCCCACCAAGCGCGCACAATGCTCCCAAGCCCGGGAGAAAAGCGCTTCGGGGTGGTCCTCTCTCCGGGCCCTTGCCCCTGAGCCTGGGGGCCAGGCAGGGGGTCCACACTCCCAGGCCAAGGCAGAACCACATGCACACAACTGTTCCTGCCCCCTGCACCGGCAGAGGGCTCGGGGGAGCCAGAGTCTGTCAGGCAGCTGCTGGGCTGGCCGCCTGTGTGGGAAGGGGCAGAGCCGACCTAGGGGCAAGTTGGGTCTCTTGCTCTCCCTGCTGCCCTGAGGCTGCTGGGCCAAAGAGGTCTTGGGCATCCAGCCCCTTGCTTGTCCCTTCCCTCTGACGAGGCCCTCTGAGCTCCAGCACCTTGCAGTGTGGAGACAGCCCCTGCCAGCAACGTCTTCTCCAAGGAGGCCTCAACCGAGCCCTAGGACCAGGGGAAAGGCACCAGCGGGGATGAGCCTGGGGAGGCGCCCGGGCATGTCTGGACCCGTCCCCGCAGCCTGCCCCTTAGTGGGGCAGTACCCCCGGAGGCCAGGAAGGTCTGGGAAGGCTGGCCAGGGGCAAGGGCCCTGCTGGGTCCTGAACCTGGCCTGTGGTGCCTCTGAGCACAACCGGCCCTCTCCCACTGGAAGACCTCCACGGCTGCCTCCAAAGGCCGGTTTGCCAACACTCCCGCCCGCTGATCCCGCCAGGCACGCACAATGCTCCCAAGCCCGGGAGAAAAGTGCTTCGGGGTGTTGCTCTCTCCGGGCCCTTGCCCCTGAGCCTGGGGGCCAGGCAGTTGGTCTACACTCCCAGACCAAGGCAGAACCACATGCACACGTCTGTTCCTGACCCCTGCACCGGCAGAGAGCTCGGGGGAGCCAGAGTCTGTCAGGCAGCTGCTGGGCTGGTCGCCTGTGTGGGAAGGGGCAGAGCCGACCTAGGGGCAAGTTGGGCCTCTTCCTCTCCCTGCTGCCCTGAGGCTGCTGGGCCAAAGAGGTCTTGGGCATCCAGCCCCTTGCTGGTCCCTTCCCTCTGACGAGGCCCTCTGAGCTCCAGCACCTTGCAGTGTGGAGACAGCCCCTGCCAGCAACCTCCTCTCCAAGGAGGCCTCAACCGAGGCCTAGGCCCAGGGGAAAGGCACCAGCGGGGATGAGCCTGGGGAGGCACCCGGGCATGTCTGGACCCAGTCCCCGCAGCCTGCCGCTTGGTGGGGCAGTACCCCCGGAGGCGAGGAAGGTCTGGGCAAGGCTGCCAGGGGCAGGGACACTGCTGGGTCCTGCCCCTGGCCTGTGGGGCGTCTGAGCACAACCGGCACTCTCCCACTGGTAGACCTCCCCGGCTGCCTCCAAAGGCAGGTTTGCAAGCACTCCCGCCCACTGTTCCCGCCAGGCGCGCACAATGCTCCCAAGCCCGGGAGAAAAGCGCTTCGGGGTGGTGGTCTCTCCGGGCCCTTGCCCCTGAGCCTGGGGGCCAGGCAGGGGGTCCACACTCCCAGGCCAAGGCAGAACCACATGCACACGTCTGTTCCTGCCCCCTGCACCGGCAGAGGGCTCGGGGAAGCCAGAGTCTGTCAGGCAGCTGCTGGGCTGGCCGCCTGTGTGGGAAGGGGCAGAGCCGACCTAGGGGCAAGTTGGGCCTCTTGCTCTCCCTGCTGCCCTGAGGCTGCTGGGCCAAAGAGGTCTTGGGCATCCAGCCCCTTGCTTGTCCCTTCCCTCTGACGAGGCCCTCTGAGCTCCAGCACCTTGCAGTGTGGAGACAGCCCCTGCCAGCAACCTCCTCTCCAAGGAGGCCTCAACCGAGGCCTAGGACCAGGGGAAAGGCACCAGCGGGGATGAGCCTGGGGAGGCGCCCGGGCATGTCTGGACCCGTCCCCGCAGCCTGCCCCTTGGTGGGGCAGTACCCCCGGAGGCCAGGAAGGTCTGGGAAAGGCTGGCCAGGGGCAGGGGCCCTGCTGGGTCCTGCCCCTGGCCTGTGGGGCGTCTGAGCACAACCGGCACTCTCCCGCTGGAAGACCTCCCCGTCTGCTTCCAAAGGCCGGTTTGCAAACACTCCCGCCCGCTGTTCCCGCCAGGCACGCACAATGCTCCCAAGCCCGGGAGAAAAGCGCTTCGGGGTGGTGCTCTCTCCGGGCCCTTGCCCCTGAGCCTGGGGGCAAGGCAGGGGAAACACACTCCCTGGCCAAGGCAGAACCACATGCCAACGTCTGTTCCTGTCCCCTGCACCGGCAGAGAGCTTGGGGGAGCCAGAGTCTGTCAGGCAGCTGCTGGGTTGGCCGCCTGTGTGGGAAGGGGCAGAGCCGCCCTAGAGGCAAGTTGGGCCTCTTGCTCTCCCTGCTGCCCTGAGGCTGCTGGGCCAAAGACATCTTGGGCATCCAGCCCCTTACTGGTCCCTTCCCTCTGACGAAGCCCTCTGAGCTCCAGCACCTTGCAGTGTGGAGACAGCACCTGCCAGCAATCTCCTCTCCAAGGAGGCCTCAACCGAGGCCTAGGCCCAGGGGAAAGGCACCAGTGGGGTTGAGACAGGGGAGGCGCCCGAGCATGTCTGGACCCTGTCCCCCAGCCTGCCTCCGGGTGGGGAAGTACCCCCGGAGGCCAGGAAGGTCTGGGCAAGGCTGGCCAGGGGCAGGGGCCCTGCTGGGTCCTGCCCCTGGCCTGTGGGGCCTCTGAGCACAACCGGCCCTCTCCCACTGGAAGACCTCCCCGGCTGCCTCCAAAGGCCGGTTTGCAAGCACTCCCGTCCACTGTTCCCGCCAGGCGCGCACAATGCTCCCAAGCCCGGGAGAAAAGCGCTTCGGGGTGGTGGTCTCTCCGGGCCCTTGCCCCTGAGCCTGGGGGCCAGGCAGGGGATCCACAGTTCCAGGCCAAGGCAGAACCACATGCACACGTCTGTTCCTGCCCCCTCCACCGGCAGAGAGCTGGGGGGAGCCAGAGTCTGTCAGGCAGCTGCTGGGCTGGCCGCCTGTGTGGGAAGGGGCAGATCCGACCTAGGGGCAAGTTGGGCCTCTTCCTCTCCCTGCTGCCCTGAGGCTGCTGGGCCAAAGAGGTCTTGGGCATCCAGCCCCTTGCTGGTCCCTTCCCTCTGATGAGGCCCTGTGAGCTCCAGCACCTTGCAGTGTGGAGACAGCCCCTGCCAGCAACCTCCTCTCCAAGGAGGCCTCAACCGAGGCCTAGGCCTAGGGGAAAGGCACCAGCGGGGATGAGCCTGGGGAGGCGCCCGGCGATGTCTGGACCCAGTCCCCGCAGCCTGCCCCTTGGTGGGGCAGTACCCCCGGAGGCCCGGAAGGTCTGGGCAAGTCTGCCAGGGGCAGGGACGCTGCTGGGTCCTGCCCCTGGCCTGTGGGTTGTCTGAGCACAACCGGCACTCTCCCGCTGGAAGACCTCCCCGTCTGCCTCCAAAAGACGGTTTGCAAGCACTCCCACCCGCTGTTCCCGCCAGGCACGCACAATGCTCCCAAGCCCGGGAGAAAAGCGCTTCGGGGTGGTGCTCTCTCCGGGCCCTTGCCCCTGAGCCTGGGGGCCAGGCAGGGGGAACACACTCCCAGGCCAAGGGAGAACGACATGCACACGTCTGTTCCTGCCCCCTACACCGGCAGAGAGCTCGGAGGAGCCAGAGACTGCCAGGCTGCTGCTGGGCTGGCTGCCCTTGTGGGACGGGGCAGATCCGACCTAGGGGCAAGTTGGGCCTCTTGCTCTCCCTGCTGCCCTGAGGCTGCTGGGTCAAAGAGGTCTTGGGCATCCAGTCCTTTGCTGGTGCCTTCCCTCTGACGAGGCCCTCTGAGCTCCAGCACCTTGCAGTGTGGAGACAGCCCCTGCCAGCAACTTCCTCTCCAAAGAGGCCTCAACCGAGGACTACACCCAGGGGAAAGGCACCAGCGGGGATGATCCTGGGGAGGCGCACGGACATGTCTGGACCCAGTCTCCGCAGCCTGCCCCTTGGTGGGGCAGTACCCCCGGAGGCCAGGAAGGTCTGGGCAAGTCTGGCCTGGGGCAGGGGCCCTGCTGGGTCCTAACCCTGGCCTGTGGGGCCGCTGAGCACAAACGGCCCTCTCCCACTGGAAGACCTCCCCGGCTGCCTCCAAAGTCCTGTTTGCAAACACTCCCGCCCGCTGTTCACGTCAGGCTCGCACAATGCTCCCAAGCCCGGGAGAAAAGCACTTCGGAGTGGTGCTCTCTCCGGGCCCTTGCCCCTGAGCCTGGGGGCAAGGCAGGGGGAACACACTCCCAGGCCAAGGCAGAACCACATGCCCACGTCTGTTCCTGTCCCCTGCACCGGCAGAGAGCTTGGGGGAGCCAGAATCTGTCAGGCAGCTGCTGGGTTGGCCGCCTGTGTGGGAAGGGGCAGAGCCGACCTAGGGGCAAGTTGGGCCTCTTGCTCTCCCTGCTGCCCTGAGGCTGCTGGGCGAAAGAGGTCTTGGGCATCCAGCCCCTCACTGGTCCCTTCCCTCTGACGAGGCCCTCTGAGCTCCAGCACCTTGCAGTGTGGAGACAGCCCCTGCCAGCAACCTCCTCTCCAAGGAGGCGTCAACCGAAGCCTAGGCCCAGGGGAAAGGCACCAGCGGGGATGAGCCAGGGGAGGCGCCCGAGCATGTCTGGACCCAGTCCCCGCAGCCTGCCCCTTGGTGGGGCAGTACCCCCGGAGGCCAGGAAGGTCTGGGCAAGGCTGGCCAGGGGCAGGGGCCCTGCTGGGTCCTGCCCCTGGCCTGTGGGGCCTCTGAACACAACCGGCCCTCTCCCACTGAAAGACCTCCCCGGCTGCCTCCAAAGGCCGGTTTGCAAGCGCTACCGCCCACTGTTCCCAGCAGGCGTGCACAATGCTCCTAAGCCCGGGAGAAAAGCGCTTCAGGGTGGTGCTCTCTCTGGGCCCTTGCCCCTGAGCCTGGGGGCAAGGCAGGGTGTCCACACACCCAGGCCAAGGCAGAACCACATGCACACGTCTGATCTGCCCCCTGCACCGGCAGAGAGCTCGGGGGAGCCAGAGTCTGTCAGGCAGCTGCTGGGCTGGCTGCCTGTGTGGGAAGTGGCAGAGCCGACCTAGGGGCAAGTTGGGCCTCTTGCTCTCCCTGCTGCCCTGAGGCTGCTGGGCCAAAGAGGTCTTGGGCATCCAGCCCCTTGCTTGTCCCTTCCCTCTGACGAGGCCCTCTGAGCTCCAGCACCTTGCAGTGTGGAGACAGCCCCTGCCAGCAACGTCCTCTCCAAGGAGGCCTCAACCGAGCCCTAGGACCAGGGGAAAGGCACCAGCGGGGATGAGCCTGGGGAGGCGCCCGGGCATGTCTGGACCCGTCCCCGCAGCCTGCCCCTTAGTGGGGCAGTACCCCCGGAGGCCAGGAAGGTCTGGGAAGGCTGGCCAGGGGCAAGGGCCCTGCTGGGTCCTGAACCTGGCCTGTGGTGCCTCTGAGCACAACCGGCCCTCTCCCACTGGAAGACCTCCACGGCTGCCTCCAAAGGCCGGTTTGCCAACACTCCCGCCCGCTGATCCCGCCAGGCACGCACAATGCTCCCAAGCCCGGGAGAAAAGTGCTTCGGGGTGTTGCTCTCTCCGGGCCCTTGCCCCTGAGCCTGGGGGCCAGGCAGTTGGTCTACACTCCCAGACCAAGGCAGAACCACATGCACACGTCTGTTCCTGACCCCTGCACCGGCAGAGAGCTCGGGGGAGCCAGAGTCTGTCAGGCAGCTGCTGGGCTGGTCGCCTGTGTGGGAAGGGGCAGAGCCGACCTAGGGGCAAGTTGGGCCTCTTCCTCTCCCTGCTGCCCTGAGGCTGCTGGGCCAAAGAGGTCTTGGGCATCCAGCCCCTTGCTGGTCCCTTCCCTCTGACGAGGCCCTCTGAGCTCCAGCACCTTGCAGTGTGGAGACAGCCCCTGCCAGCAACCTCCTCTCCAAGGAGGCCTCAACCGAGGCCTAGGCCCAGGGGAAAGGCACCAGCGGGGATGAGCCTGGGGAGGCGCCCGGGCATGTCTGGACCCAGTCCCCGCAGCCTGCCCCTTGGTGGGGCAGTACCCCCGGAGGCCAGGAAGGTCTGGGAAAGGCTGGCCAGGTGCAGGGGACCTGCTGGGTCCTGCCCCTGGCCTGTGGGGCCTCTGAGCACAACCGGCCCTCTCCCACTGGAAGACCTCCCCGGCTGCCTCCAAAGGCCGGTTTGCAAGCACTCCCGCCCTCTGTTCCCACCAAGCGCGCACAATGCTCCCAAGCCCGGGAGAAAAGCGCTTCGGGGTGGTCCTCTCTCCGGGCCCTTGCCCCTGAGCCTGGGGGCCAGGCAGGGGGTCCACACTCCCAGGCCAAGGCAGAACCACATGCACACAACTGTTCCTGCCCCCTGCACCGGCAGAGGGCTCGGGGGAGCCAGAGTCTGTCAGGCAGCTGCTGGGCTGGCCGCCTGTGTGGGAAGGGGCAGAGCCGACCTAGGGGCAAGTTGGGCCTCTTGCTCTCCCTGCTGCCCTGAGGCTGCTGGGCCAAAGAGGTCTTGGGCATCCAGCCCCTTGCTTGTCCCTTCCCTCTGACGAGGCCCTCTGAGCTCCAGCACCTTGCAGTGTGGAGACAGCCCCTGCCAGCAACGTCCTCTCCAAGGAGGCCTCAACCGAGCCCTAGGACCAGGGGAAAGGCACCAGCGGGGATGAGCCTGGGGAGGCGCCCGGGCATGTCTGGACCCGTCCCCGCAGCCTGCCCCTTAGTGGGGCAGTACCCCCGGAGGCCAGGAAGGTCTGGGAAGGCTGGCCAGGGGCAAGGGCCCTGCTGGGTCCTGAACCTGGCCTGTGGTGCCTCTGAGCACAACCGGCCCTCTCCCACTGGAAGACCTCCACGGCTGCCTCCAAAGGCCGGTTTGCCAACACTCCCGCCCGCTGATCCCGCCAGGCACGCACAATGCTCCCAAGCCCGGGAGAAAAGTGCTTCGGGGTGTTGCTCTCTCCGGGCCCTTGCCCCTGAGCCTGGGGGCCAGGCAGTTGGTCTACACTCCCAGACCAAGGCAGAACCACATGCACACGTCTGTTCCTGACCCCTGCACCGGCAGAGAGCTCGGGGGAGCCAGAGTCTGTCAGGCAGCTGCTGGGCTGGTCGCCTGTGTGGGAAGGGGCAGAGCCGACCTAGGGGCAAGTTGGGCCTCTTCCTCTCCCTGCTGCCCTGAGGCTGCTGGGCCAAAGAGGTCTTGGGCATCCAGCCCCTTGCTGGTCCCTTCCCTCTGACGAGGCCCTCTGAGCTCCAGCACCTTGCAGTGTGGAGACAGCCCCTGCCAGCAACCTCCTCTCCAAGGAGGCCTCAACCGAGGCCTAGGCCCAGGGGAAAGGCACCAGCGGGGATGAGCCTGGGAAGGCACCCGGGCATGTCTGGACCCAGTCCCCGCAGCCTGCCCCTTGGTGGGGCAGTACCCCCGGAGGCGAGGAAGGTCTGGGCAAGGCTGCCAGGGGCAGGGACACTGCTGGGTCCTGCCCCTGGCCTGTGGGGCGTCTGAGCACAACCGGCACTCTCCCACTGGTAGACCTCCCCGGCTGCCTCCAAAGGCAGGTTTGCAAGCACTCCCGCCCACTGTTCCCGCCAGGCGCGCACAATGCTCCCAAGCCCGGGAGAAAAGCGCTTCGGGGTGGTGGTCTCTCCGGGCCCTTGCCCCTGAGCCTGGGGGCCAGGCAGGGGGTCCACACTCCCAGGCCAAGGCAGAACCACATGCACACGTCTGTTCCTGACCCCTGCACCGGCAGAGGGCTCGGGGAAGCCAGAGTCTGTCAGGCAGCTGCTGGGCTGGCCGCCTGTGTGGGAAGGGGCAGAGCCGACCTAGGGGCAAGTTGGGCCTCTTGCTCTCCCTGCTGCCCTGAGGCTGCTGGGCCAAAGAGGTCTTGGGCATCCAGCCCCTTGCTTGTCCCTTCCCTCTGACGAGGCCCTCTGAGCTCCAGCACCTTGCAGTGTGGAGACAGCCCCTGCCAGCAACCTCCTCTCCAAGGAGGCCTCAACCGAGGCCTAGGACCAGGGGAAAGGCACCAGCGGGGATGAGCCTGGGGAGGCGCCCGGGCATGTCTGGACCCGTCCCCGCAGCCTGCCCCTTGGTGGGGCAGTACCCCCGGAGGCCAGGAAGGTCTGGGAAAGGCTGGCCAGGGGCAGGGGCCCTGCTGGGTCCTGCCCCTGGCCTGTGGGGCGTCTGAGCACAACCGGCACTCTCCCGCTGGAAGACCTCCCCGTCTGCTTCCAAAGGCCGGTTTGCAAACACTCCCGCCCGCTGTTCCCGCCAGGCACGCACAATGCTCCCAAGCCCGGGAGAAAAGCGCTTCGGGGTGGTGCTCTCTCCGGGCCCTTGCCCCTGAGCCTGGGAGCAAGGCAGGGGGAACACACTCCCTGGCCAAGGCAGAACCACATGCCAACGTCTGTTCCTGTCCCCTGCACCGGCAGAGAGCTTGGGGGAGCCAGAGTCTGTCAGGCAGCTGCTGGGTTGGCCGCCTGTGTGGGAAGGGGCAGAGCCGCCCTAGAGGCAAGTTGGGCCTCTTGCTCTCCCTGCTGCCCTGAGGCTGCTGGGCCAAAGACGTCTTGGGCATCCAGCCCCTTACTGGTCCCTTCCCTCTGACGAGGCCCTCTGAGCTCCAGCACCTTGCAGTGTGGAGACAGCACCTGCCAGCAATCTCCTCTCCAAGGAGGCCTCAACCGAGGCCTAGGCCCAGGGGAAAGGCACCAGCGGGGTTGAGACAGGGGAGGCGCCCGAGCATGTCTGGACCCTGTCCCCCAGCCTGCCCCCGGGTGGGGAAGTACCCCCGGAGGCCAGGAAGGTCTGGGCAAGGCTGGCCAGGGGCAGGGGCCCTGCTGGGTCCTGCCCCTGGCCTGTGGGGCCTCTGAGCACAACCGGCCCTCTCCCACTGGAAGACCTCCCCGGCTGCCTCCAAAGGCCGGTTTGCAAGCACTCCCGCCCACTGTTCCCGCCAGGCGCGCACAATGCTCCCAAGCCCGGGAGAAAAGCGCTTCGGGGTGGTGGTCTCTCCGGGCCCTTGCCCCTGAGCCTGGGGGCCAGGCAGGGGATCCACAGTTCCAGGCCAAGGCAGAACCACATGCACACGTCTGTTCCTGCCCCCTCCACCGGCAGAGAGCTGGGGGGAGCCAGAGTCTGTCAGGCAGCTGCTGGGCTGGCCGCCTGTGTGGGAAGGGGCAGATCCGACCTAGGGGCAAGTTGGGCCTCTTCCTCTCCCTGCTGCCCTGAGGCTGCTGGGCCAAAGAGGTCTTGGGCATCCAGCCCCTTGCTGGTCCCTTCCCTCTGATGAGGCCCTGTGAGCTCCAGCACCTTGCAGTGTGGAGACAGCCCCTGCCAGCAACCTCCTCTCCAAGGAGGCCTCAAACGAGGCCTAGGCCTAGGGGAAAGGCACCAGCGGGGATGAGCCTGGGGAGGCGCCCGGCGATGTCTGGACCCAGTCCCCGCAGCCTGCCCCTTGGTGGGGCAGTACCCCCGGAGGCCAGGAAGGTCTGGGCAAGTCTGCCAGGGTCAGGGACGCTGCTGGGTCCTGCCCCTGGCCTGTGGGGTGTCTGAGCACAACCGGCACTCTCCCGCTGGAAGACCTCCCCGTCTGCCTCCAAAAGACGGTTTGCAAGCACTCCCACCCGCTGTTCCCGCCAGGCACGCACAATGCTCCCAAGCCCGGGAGAAAAGCGCTTCGGGGTGGTGCTCTCTCCGGGCCCTTGCCCCTGAGCCTGGGGGCCAGGCAGGGGGAACACACTCCCAGGCCAAGGGAGAACGACATGCACACGTCTGTTCCTGCCCCCTACACCGGCAGAGAGCTCGGAGGAGCCAGAGACTGCCAGGCTGCTGCTGGGCTGGCTGCCCTTGTGGGACGGGGCAGATCCGACCTAGGGGCAAGTTGGGCCTCTTGCTCTCCCTGCTGCCCTGAGGCTGCTGGGTCAAAGAGGTCTTGGGCATCCAGTCCTTTGCTGGTGCCTTCCCTCTGACGAGGCCCTCTGAGCTCCAGCACCTTGCAGTGTGGAGACAGCCCCTGCCAGCAACTTCCTCTCCAAAGAGGCCTCAACCGAGGACTACACCCAGGGGAAAGGCACCAGCGGGGATGATCCTGGGGAGGCGCACGGACATGTCTGGACCCAGTCTCCGCAGCCTGCCCCTTGGTGGGGCAGTACCCCCGGAGGCCAGGAAGGTCTGGGCAAGTCTGGCCAGGGGCAGGGGCCCTGCTGGGTCCTAACCCTGGCCTGTGGGGCCTGTGAGCACAAACGGCCCTCTCCCACTGGAAGACCTCCCCGGCTGCCTCCAAAGTCCTGTTTGCAAACACTACCGCCCGCTGTTCACGTCAGGCTCGCACAATGCTCCCAAGCCCGGGAGAAAAGCACTTCGGAGTGGTGCTCTCTCCGGGCCCTTGCCCCTGAGCCTGGGGGCAAGGCAGGGGGAACACACTCCCAGGCCAAGGCAGAACCACATGCCCACGTCTGTTCCTGTCCGTGCACCGGCAGAGAGCTTGGGGGAGCCAGAGTCTGTCAGGCAGCTGCTGGGTTGGCCGCCTGTGTGGGAAGGGGCAGAGCCGACCTAGGGGCAAGTTGGGCCTCTTGCTCTCCCTGCTGCCCTGAGGCTGCTGGGCGAAAGAGGTCTTGGGCATCCAGCCCCTCACTGGTCCCTTCCCTCTGACGAGGCCCTCTGAACTCCAGCACCTTGCAGTGTGGAGACAGCCCCTGCCAGCAACCTCCTCTCCAAGGAGGCGTCAACCGAAGCCTAGGCCCAGGGGAAAGGCACCAGCGGGGATGAGCCAGGGGAGGCGCCCGAGCATGTCTGGACCCAGTCCCCGCAGCCTGCCCCTTGGTGGGGCAGTACCCCCGGAGGCCAGGAAGGTCTGGGCAAGGCTGGCCAGGGGCAGGGGCCCTGCTGGGTCCTGCCCCTGGCCTGTGGGGCCTCTGAACACAACCGGCCCTCTCCCACTGAAAGACCTCCCCGGCTGCCTCCAAAGGCCGGTTTGCAAGCGCTACCGCCCACTGTTCCCAGCAGGCGTGCACAATGCTCCTAAGCCCGGGAGAAAAGCGCTTCAGGGTGGTGCTCTCTCTGGGCCCTTGCCCCTGAGCCTGGGGGCAAGGCAGGGTGTCCACACACCCAGGCCAAGGCAGAACCACATGCACACGTCTGATCTGCCCCCTGCACCGGCAGAGAGCTCGGGGGAACCAGAGTCTGTCAGGCAGCTGCTGGGCTGGCTGCCTGTGTGGGAAGTGGCAGAGCCGACCTAGGGGCAAGTTGGGCCTCTTGCTCTCCCTGCTGCCCTGAGGCTGCTGGGCCAAAGAGGTCTTGGGCATCCAGCCCCTTGCTTGTCCCTTCCCTCTGACGAGGCCCTCTGAGCTCCAGCACCTTGCAGTGTGGAGACAGCCCCTGCCAGCAACGTCCTCTCCAAGGAGGCCTCAACCGAGCCCTAGGACCAGGGGAAAGGCACCAGCGGGGATGAGCCTGGGGAGGCGCCCGGGCATGTCTGGACCCGTCCCCGCAGCCTGCCCCTTAGTGGGGCAGTACCCCCGGAGGCCAGGAAGGTCTGGGAAGGCTGGCCAGGGGCAAGGGCCCTGCTGGGTCCTGAACCTGGCCTGTGGTGCCTCTGAGCACAACCGGCCCTCTCCCACTGGAAGACCTCCACGGCTGCCTCCAAAGGCCGGTTTGCCAACACTCCCGCCCGCTGATCCCGCCAGGCACGCACAATGCTCCCAAGCCCGGGAGAAAAGTGCTTCGGGGTGTTGCTCTCTCCGGGCCCTTGCCCCTGAGCCTGGGGGCCAGGCAGTTGGTCTACACTCCCAGACCAAGGCAGAACCACATGCACACGTCTGTTCCTGACCCCTGCACCGGCAGAGAGCTCGGGGGAGCCAGAGTCTGTCAGGCAGCTGCTGGGCTGGTCGCCTGTGTGGGAAGGGGCAGAGCCGACCTAGGGGCAAGTTGGGCCTCTTCCTCTCCCTGCTGCCCTGAGGCTGCTGGGCCAAAGAGGTCTTGGGCATCCAGCCCCTTGCTGGTCCCTTCCCTCTGACGAGGCCCTCTGAGCTCCAGCACCTTGCAGTGTGGAGACAGCCCCTGCCAGCAACCTCCTGTCCAAGGAGGCCTCAACCGAGGCCTAGGCCCAGGGGAAAGGCACCAGCGCGGATGAGCCTGGGGAGGCACCCGGGCATGTCTGGACCCAGTCCCCGCAGCCTGCCCCTTGGTGGGGCAGTACCCCCGGAGGCGAGGAAGGTCTGGGCAAGGCTGCCAGGGGCAGGGACACTGCTGGGTCCTGCCCCTGGCCTGTGGGGCGTCTGAGCCCTACCGGCACTCTCCCACTGGTAGACCTCCCCGGCTGCCTCCAAAGGCCGGTTTGCAAGCACTCCCGCCCACTGTTCCCGCCAGGCGCGCACAATGCTCCCAAACCCGGGAGAAAAGCGCTTCGGGGTGGTGGTCTCTCCGGGCCCTTGCCCCTGAGCCTGGGGGCCAGGCAGGTGGTCCACACTCCCAGGCCAAGGCAGAACCACATGCACACGTCTGTTCCTGCCCCCTGCACCGGCAGAGGGCTCGGGGAAGCCAGAGTCTGTCAGGCAGCTGCTGGGCTGGCCGCCTGTGTGGGAAGGGGCAGAGCCGACCTAGGGGCAAGTTGGGCCTCTTGCTCTCCCTGCTGCCCTGAGGCTGCTGGGCCAAAGAGGTCTTGGGCATCCAGCCCCTTGCTTGTCCCTTCCCTCTGACGAGGCCCTCTGAGCTCCAGCACCTTGCAGTGTGGAGACAGCCCCTGCCAGCAACCTCCTCTCCAAGGAGGCCTCAACCGAGGCCTAGGACCAGGGGAAAGGCACCAGCGGGGATGAGCCTGGGGAGGCGCCCGGGCATGTCTGGACCCGTCCCCGCAGCCTGCCCCTTGGTGGGGCAGTACCCCCGGAGGCCAGGAAGGTCTGGGCAAGGCTGGCCAGGGGCAGGGGCCCTGCTGGGTCCTGCCCCTGGCCTGTGGGGCGTCTGAGCACAACCGGCACTCTCCCGCTGGAAGACCTCCCCGTCTGCCTCCAAAGGCCGGTTTGCAAGCACTCCCGCCCGCTGTTCCCGCCAGGCACGCACAATGCTCCCAAGCCCGGGAGAAAAGCGCTTCGGGTGGTGCTCTCTCCGGGCCCTTGCCCCTGAGCCTGGGGGCAAGGCAGGGGGAACACACTCCCTGGCCAAGGCAGAACCACATGACAACGTCTGTTCCTGTCCCCTGCACCGGCAGAGAGCTTGGGGGAGCCAGAGTCTGTCAGGCAGCTGCTGGGTTGGCTGCCTGTGTGGGAAGGGGCAGAGCCGCCCTAGAGGCAAGTTGGGCCTCTTGCTCTCCCTGCTGCCCTGAGGCTGCTGGGCCAAAGACGTCTTGGGCATCCAGCCCCTTACTGGTCCCTTCCCTCTGACGAGGCCCTCTGAGCTCCAGCACCTTGCAGTGTGGAGACAGCACCTGCCAGCAATCTCCTCTCCAAGGAGGCCTCAACCGAGGCCTAGGCCCAGGGGAAAGGCACCAGCGGGGTTGAGACAGGGGAGGCGCCCGAGCATGTCTGGACCCTGTCCCCCAGCCTGCCCCCGGGTGGGGAAGTACCCCCGGAGGCCAGGAAGGTCTGGGCAAGGCTGGCCAGGGGCAGGGGCCCTGCTGGGTCCTGCCCCTGGCCTGTGGGGCCTCTGAGCACAACCGGCCCTCTCCCACTGGAAGACCTCCCCGGCTGCCTCCAAAGGCCGGTTTGCAAGCACTCCCGCCCACTGTTCCCGCCAGGCGCGCACAATGCTCCCAAGCCCGGGAGAAAAGCGCTTCGGGGTGGTGGTCTCTCCGGGCCCTTGCCCCTGAGCCTGGGGGCCAGGCAGGGGATCCACAGTTCCAGGCCAAGGCAGAACCACATGCACACGTCTGTTCCTGCCCCCTCCACCGGCAGAGAGCTGGGGGGAGCCAGAGTCTTTCAGGCAGCTGCTGGGCTGGCCGCCTGTGTGGGAAGGGGCAGATCCGACCTAGGGGCAAGTTGGGCCTCTTCCTCTCCCTGCTGCCCTGAGGCTGCTAGGCCAAAGAGGTCTTGGGCATCCAGCCCCTTGCTGGTCCCTTCCCTCTGATGAGGCCCTGTGAGCTCCAGCACCTTGCAGTGTGGAGACAGCCCCTGCCAGAAACCTCCTCTCCAAGGAGGCCTCAACCGAGGCCTAGGCCTAGGGGAAAGGCACCAGCGGGGATGAGCCTGGGGAGGCGCCCGGCGATGTCTGGACCCAGTCCCCGCAGCCTGCCCCTTGGTGGGGTAGTACCCCCGGATGCCAGGAAGGTCTGGGCAAGGCTGCCAGGGGCAGGGACGCTGCTGGGTCCTGCCCCTGGCCTGTGGGGCGTCTGAGCACAACCGGCACTCTCCCGCTGGAAGACCTCCCCGTCTGCCTCCAAAAGACGGTTTGCAAGCACTCCCACCCGCTGTTCCCGCCAGGCACGCACAATGCTCCCAAGCCCGGGAGAAAAGCGCTTCGGGGTGGTGCTCTCTCCGGGCCATTGCCCCTGAGCCTGGGGGCCAGGCAGGGGGAACACACTCCCAGGCCAAGGGAGAACGACATGCACACGTCTGTTCCTGCCCCCTAAACCGGCAGAGAGCTCGGGGGAGCCAGAGACTGCCAGGCTGCTGCTGGGCTGCTTGCCCTTGTGGGACGGGGCAGATCCGACCTAGGGGCAAGTTGGGCCTCTTGCTCTCCCTGCTGCCCTGAGGCTGCTGGGTCAAAGAGGTCTTGGGCATCCAGTCCTTTGCTGGTGCCTTCCCTCTGACGAGGCCCTCTGAGCTCCAGCACCTTGCAGTGTGGAGACAGCCCCTGCCAGCAACTTCCTCTCCAAAGAGGCCTCAACCGAGGACTACACCCAGGGGAAAGGCACCAGCGGGGATGATCCTGGGGAGGCGCACGGACATGTCTGGACCCAGTCTCCGCAGCCTGCCCCTTGGTGGGGCAGTACCCCCGGAGGCCAGGAAGGTCTGGGCAAGTCTGGCCAGGGGCAGGGGCCCTGCTGGGTCCTAACCCTGGCCTGTGGGGCCGCTGAGCACAAACGGCCCTCTCCCACTGGAAGACCTCCCCGGCTGCCTCCAAAGTCCTGTTTGCAAACACTCCCGCCCGCTGTTCACGTCAGGCTCGCACAATGCTCCCAAGCCCGGGAGAAAAGCACTTCGGAGTGGTGCTCTCTCCGGGCCCTTGCCCCTGAGCCTGGGGGCAAGGCAGGGGGAACACACTCCCAGGCCAAGGCAGAACCACATGCCCACGTCTGTTCCTGTCCCCTGCACCGGCAGAGAGCTTGGGGGAGCCAGAGTCTGTCAGGCAGCTGCTGGGTTGGCCGCCTGTGTGGGAAGGGGCAGAGCCGACCTAGGGGCAAGTTGGGCCTCTTGCTCTCCCTGCTGCCCTGAGGCTGCTGGGCGAAAGAGGTCTTGGGCATCCAGCCCCTCACTGGTCCCTTCCCTCTGACGAGGCCCTCTGAGCTCCAGCACCTTGCAGTGTGGAGACAGCACCTGCCAGCAACCTCCTCTCCAAGGAGGCGTCAACCGAAGCCTAGGCCCAGGGGAAAGGCACCAGCGGGGATGAGCCAGGGGAGGCGCCCGAGCATGTCTGGACCCAGTCCCCGCAGCCTGCCCCTTGGTGGGGCAGTACCCCCGGAGGCCAGGAAGGTCTGGGCAAGGCTGGCCAGGGGCAGGGGCCCTGCTGGGTCCTGCCCCTGGCCTGTGGGGCCTCTGAGCACAACCGGCCCTCTCCCACTGGAAGACCTCCCCGGCTGCCTCCAAAGGCCGGTTTGCAAGCGCTACCGCCCACTGTTCCCAGCAGGCGTGCACAATGCTCCTAAGCCCGGGAGAAAAGCGCTTCAGGGTGGTGCTCTCTCTGGGCCCTTGCCCCTGAGCCTGGGGGCAAGGCAGGGTGTCCACACACCCAGGCCAAGGCAGAACCACATGCACACGTCTGATCTGCCCCCTGCACCGGCAGAGAGCTCGGGGGAGCCAGAGTCTGTCAGGCAGCTGCTGGGCTGGCTGCCTGTGTGGGAAGTGGCAGAGCCGACCTAGGGGCAAGTTGGGCCTCTTGCTCTCCCTGCTACCCTGAGGCTGCTGGGCCAAAGAGGTCTTGGGCATCCAGCCCCTTGCTGGTCCCTTCCCTCTGACGAGGCCCTCTGAGCTCCAGCACCTTGCAGTGTGGAGACAGCCCCTGCCAGCAACCTCCTCTCCAAGGAGGCCTAAACTGAGGCCTAGGCCCAGGGGAAAGGCACCAGCGGGGATGAGCCTGGGGAGGCGCCCGGGCATGTCTGGACCCAGTCCCCGCAGCCTGCCCCTTGGTGGGGCAGTACCCCCGGAGGCCAGAAAGGTCTGGGAAAGGCTGGCCAGGGGCAGGGGACCTGCTGGGTCCTGCCCCTGTCCTGTGGGGCCTCTGAGCACAACCGGCCCTCTCCCACTGGAAGACCAACCCGGCTGCCTCCAAAGGCCGGTTTGCAAGCACTCCCACCCAATGTTCCCACCAAGGGCGCACAACGCTCCCAAGCCCGGGAGAAAAGCGCTTCGGGGTGGTGCTCTCTCCGGGCCCTTTCCCGTGAGCCTGGGGGCCAGGCAGGGGGTCCACACTCCCAGGCCAAGGCAGAACGACATGCACACGTCTGTTCCTGCCCCCTGCACCGGCAGAGAGCTCGGGGGAGCCAGAGTCTGTCAGGCAGCTGCTGGGCTGGCCGCCTGTGTGGGAAGGGGCAGAGCCGACCTAGGGGCAAGTTGGGCCTCTTGCTCTCCCTGCTGCCCTGAGGCTGCTGGGCCAAAGAGGTCTTGGGCATCCAGACGCTTGCTTGTCCCTTCCCTCTGACGAGGCCCTCTGAGCTCCAGCACCTTTCAGTGTGGAGACAGCCCCTGCCAGCAACCTCCTCTCCAAGGAGGCCTCAACCGAGGCCTAGGACCAGGGGAAAGGCACCAGCGGGGATGAGCCTGGGGAGGCGCCTGGGCATGTCTGGACCCAGTCCCCGCAGCCTGCCCCTTGGTGGGGCAGTACCCCCGGAGGCCAGGAAGGTCTGGGCAAGGCTGCCAGGGGCAGGGACACTGCTGGGTCCTGCCCCTGGCCTGTGGGGCGTCTGAGCACAACCGGCACTCTCCCGCTGGAAGACCTCCCCGTCTGCCTCCAAAGGCCGGTTTGCAAGCACTCTCGCCCGCTGTTCCCGCCAGGCACGCACAATGCTCCCAAGCCCGGGAGAAAAGCGCTTCGGGGTGGTGCTCTCTCCGGGCCCTTGCCCCTGAGCCTGGGGGCCAGGCAGGGGGAACACACTCCCAGGCCAAGGCAGAACGACATGCACACGTCTGTTCCTGCCCCCTACACCGGCAGAGAGCTCGGGGGAGCCAGAGACTGCCAGGCTGCTGCTGGGCTGGCTGCCTGTGAGGGAGGGGGTAGAGCCGACCTAGGGGCAAGTTGGGCCTCTTGCTCTCCCTGCTGCCCTGAGGCTGCTGGGTCAAAGAGGTCTTGGGCATCCAGCCCTTTGCTGGTCCCTTCCCTCTGACGAGGCCCTCTGAGCTCCAGCACCTTGCAGTGTGGAGACAGCCCCTGCCAGCAACCTCCTCTCCAAGGAGGCCTCAACCGAGGCCTAGGCCCAGGGGAAAGGCACCAGCGGGAATGATCCTGGGGAGGCGCACGGACATGTCTGGACCCAGTCCCCGCAGCCTGACCCTTGGTGGGGCAGTACCCCCAGAGGCCAGGAAGGTCTGGGCAAGGCTGGCCAGGGGCAGGGGCCCTGGTGGGACCTGCCCCTGGCCTGTGGGGCCTCTGAGCACAACCGGCCCTCTCCCACTGGAAGACCTCCCCGGCTGCCTCCAAAGGCCGGTTTGCAAGCGCTCCCGCCCACTGTTCCCAGCAGGCGTGCAAAATGCTCCCAAGCCCGGGAGAAAAGCGCTTCAGGGTGGTGCTCTCTCCGGGCCCTTGCCCCTGAGCCTGGGGGCAAGGAACGGTGTCCACACTCCCAGGCCAAGTCAGAACCGCATGCACACCCCTGATCTGCCCCCTGCACCGGCAGAGAGCTCGGGGGAGCCAGAGTATGTCAGGCAGCTGCTGGGCTGGCCGCCTGTGTGGGAAGGGGCAGAGCCGACCTAGGGGCAAGTTGGGCCTCTTGCTCTCCCTGCTGCCCTGAGGCTGCTGGGCCAAAGAGGTCTTGGGCATCCAGCCCCTTGCTGGTCCCTTCCCTCTGACGAGGCCCTCTGAGCTCCAGCACCTTGCAGTGTGGAGACAGCCCCTGCCAGCAACCTCCTCTCCAAGGAGGCCTAAACCGAGGCCTAGGCCCAGGGGAAAGGCACCAGCGGGGATGAGCCTGGGGAGGCGCCCGGGCATGTCTGGACCCAGTCCCCGCAGCCTTCCCCTTGGTGGGGCAGTACCCCCTGAGGCCAGGAAGGTCTGGGAAAGGCTGGCCAGAGGCAGGGGACCTGCGGGGTCCTGCCCCTGGCCTGTGGGGCCTCTGAGCACATCCGGCCCTCTCCCGCTGGAAGACCTCCCCGGCTGCCTCCAAAGGCCGGTTTGCCAACACTCCCGCCCACTGTTCCCACCAGGCGCACACAATGCTCCCAAGCCCGGGAGAAAAGCACTTCGGGGTGGTGCTCTCTCCGGGCCCTTGCCCCTGAGCCTGGGGGCCAGGCAGGGGGAACACACTCCCAGGCCAAGGCAGAATGACATGCACACGTCTGTTCCTGCCCCCTACACCGGCAGAGAGCTCGGAGGAGCCAGAGACAGCCAGGCTGCTGCTGGGCTGGCTGCCTGTGTGGGACGGGGCAGAGCCGACCTAGGGGCAAGTTGGGCCTCTTGCTCTCCCTGCTGACCTGAGGCTGCTGGGTCAAAGAGATCTTGGGCATCCAGGCCTTTGCTGGTCCCTTCCCTCTGACGAGGCCCTCTGAGCTCCAGCACCTTTCAGTGTGGAGATAGCCCCTGCCAGCAACCTCCTCTCCAAGGAGGCCTAAACCGAGGCCTAGGCCCAGGGGAAAGGCACCAGCGGGGATGAGCCTGGGGAGGCCCTCGGGCATGTCTGGACCCAGACCCCGCAGCCTGCCCCTTGGTGGGGCAGTACCCCCGGAGGCCAGGAAGGTCTGGGCAAGGCTGGCCAGGGGCAGGGGCACTGCTGGGTCCTGCCCCTGGCCTGTGGGGCCTCTGGGCACAACCGGCCCTCTCCCACTGGAAGACCTCCCCGGCTGCCTCCAAAGGCCGGTTTGCAAGCACTCCCGCCCACTGTTCCCAGCAGGCGGGCAAAATGCTCCTAAGCCCGGAAGAAAAGCGATTCAGGGTGGTGCTCTCTCTGGGCCCTTGCCCCTGAGCCTGGGGGCAAGGCAGGGTGTCCACACTCCCAGGCCAAGGCAGAACCACATGCACACCTCTGATCTGCCCCCTGCACCGGCAGAGAGCTCGGGGGAGCCAGAGTCTGTCAGGCAGCTGCTGGGCTGGCCGCCTGTATGGGAAGTGGAAGAGCCGACCTAGGGGCAAGTTGGGCCAATTGCTCTCCCTCCTGCCCTGAGGCTGCTGGGCCAAAGAGGTCTTGGGCATCCAGCCCCTTGCTGGTCCCTTCCCTCTGACGAGGCCCTCTGAGCTCCAGCACCTTGCAGTGTGGAGACAGCCCCTGCCAGCAACCTCCTCTCCAAGGAGGCCTCAACCGAGGCCTAGGCCCAGGGGAAAGGCACCAGCGGGGATGAGCCTGGGGAGGCGGCCGGGCATGTCTGGACCCAGTCCCCGCAGCCTGCCCCTTGGTGGGGCAGTACCCCCGCAGGCCAGGAAGTTCTGGGCAAGGCTGGACAGGGGCAGGGGACCTGCTGGGTCCTGCCCCTGGCCTGTGGGGCCTCTGAGCACAACCGGCCCTCTCCCACTGGAAGACCTCCCCGGCTGCCTCCAAAGGCCGGTTTGCAAGCACTCCCGCCCACTGTTCCCACCAAGCGCGCACAATGCTCCCAAGCCCGGGAGAAAAGCGCTTCGGGGTGTTGCTCTCTCCGGGCCCTTGCCCCTGAGCCTGGGGGCCAGGCAGTTGGTCCACACTCCCAGACCAAGGCAGAACCACATGCACACGTCTGTTCCTGACCCCTGCACCGGCAGAGAGCTCAGGGGAGCCACAGTCTGTCAGGCAGCTGCTGGGCTGGCCGCCTGTGTGGGAAGGGGCAGAGCCGACCTAGGGGCAAGTTGGGCCTCTTCCTCTCCCTGCTGCCCTGAGGCTGCTGGGCCAAAGACGTCTTGGGCATCCAGCCCCTTACTGGTCCCTTCCCTCTGACGAGGCCCTCTGAGCTCCAGCACCTTGCAGTGTGGAGACAGCACCTGCCAGCAATCTCCTCTCCAAGGAGGCCTCAACCGAGGCCTAGGCCCAGGGGAAATGCACCAGCGGGGTTGAGCCAGGGGAGGCGCCCGGGCATGTCTGGACCCTGTCCCTGGAGCCTGCCCCTTGGTGGGGCAGTACCCCCGGAGGCCAGGAAGGTCTGGGCAAGGCTGGCCAGGGTCAGGGGCCCTGCTGGGTCCTGCCCCTGGCCTGTGGGGCCTCTGAGCACAACCGGCCCTCTCCCACTGGAAGACCTCCCCGGCTGCCTCCAAAGGCCGGTTTGCAAGCACTCCCGCCCACTGTTCCCGCCAGGCGCGCACAATGCTCCCAAGCCCGGGAGAAAAGCGCTTCGGGGTGTTGCTCTCTCCGGGCCCTTGCCCCTGAGCCTGGGGGCCAGGCAGGGGATCCACAGTCCCAGGCCAAGGCAGAACCACATGCACACGTCTGTTCCTGCCCCCTGCACCGGCAGAGAGCTGGGGGGAGCCAGAGTCTGTCAGGCAGCTGCTGGGCTGGCCGCCTGTGTGGGAAGGGGCAGATCCGACCTAGGGGCAAGTTGGGCCTCTTCCTCTCCCTGCTGCCCTGAGGCTGCTGGGCCAAAGAGGTCTTGGGCATCCAGCCCCTTGCTGGTCCCTTCCCTCTGATGAGGCCCTCTGAGCTCCAGCACCTTGCAGTGTGGAGACAGCCCCTGCCAGCAACCTCCTCTCCAAGGAGGCCTCAACCGAGGCCTAGGCCTAGGGGAAAGGCACCAGCGGGGATGAGCCTGGGGAGGCCCCCGGCGATGTCTGGACCCAGTCCCCGCAGCCTGCCCCTTGGTGGGGCAGTACCCCCGGAGGCCAGGAAGGTCTGGGCAAGGCTGGCCAGGGGCAGGGGCCCTGGTGGGACCTGCCCCTGGCCTGTGGGGCCTCTGAGCACAACCGGCCCTCTCCCACTGGAAGACCTCCCCGGCTGCCTCCAAAGGCCGGTTTGCAAGCGCTCCCGCCCACTGTTCCCAGCAGGTGTGCACAATGCTCCCAAGCCCGGGAGAAAAGCGCTTCGGGGTGGTGCTCTCTCCGGGCCCTTGCCCCTGAGCCTGGGGGCAAGGAACGGTGTCCACACTCCCAGGCCAAGTCAGAACCACATGCACACCCCTGATCTGCCCCTGCACCGGCAGAGAGCTCGGGGGAGCCAGAGTATGTCAGGCAGCTGCTGGGCTGGCCGCCTGTGTGGGAAGGGGCAGAGCCGACCTAGGGGCAAGTTGGGCCTCTTGCTCTCCCTGCTGCCCTGAGGCTGCTGGGCCAAAGAGGTCTTGGGCATCCAGCCCCTTGCTGGTCCCTTCCCTCTGACGAGGCCCTCTGAGCTCCAGCACCTTGCAGTGTGGAGACAGCCCCTGCCAGCAACCTCCTCTCCAAGGAGGCCTAAACCGAGGCCTAGGCCCAGGGGAAAGGCACCAGCAGGGATGAGCCTGGGGAGGCTCCCGGGCATGTCTGGACCCAGTCCCCGCAGCCTGCCCCTTGGTGGGGCAGTACCCCCGGAGGCCAGGAAGGTCTGGGAAAGGCTGGCCAGGGGCAGGGGCCCTGCTGGGTCCTGCCCCTGGCCTGTGGGGCCTCTGAGCACAACCGGCCCTCTCCCACTGGAAGACCTCCCCGGCTGCCTCTAAAGTCCTGTTTGCAAACACTCCCGCCCGCTGTTCACGCCAGGCTCGCACAATGCTCCCAAGACCGGGAGAAAAGCGCTTCAGGGTGGTGCTCTCTCCGGGCCCTTGCCCCTGAGCCTGGGGGCAAGGCAGGGGGAACACACTCCCAGGCCAAGGCAGAAACACATGCACACGTCTGATCTGACCCCTGCACCGGCAGAGAGCTCGGGGGAGCCAGAGTCTGCCAGGCAGCTGCTGGGCTGGCCGCCTGTGTGGGAAGGGGCAGTACCGACCTAGGGGCAAGTTGGGCCTCTTGCTCTCCCCGCTGCCCTGAGGCTGCTGGGCCAAAGAGGTCTTGGGCATCCAGCCCCTTGCTGGTCCCTTCTCTCTGACGAGGCCCTCTGAGCTCCAGCACCTTGCAGTGTGGAGACAGCCCCTGCCAGCAACCTCCTCTCCAAGGAGGCCTAAACTGAGGCCTAGGCCCAGGGGAAAGGCACCAGCGGGGATGAGCCTGGGGAGGCGCCGGGGCATGTCTGGACCCAGTCCCCGCAGCCTGCCCCTTGGTGGGGCAGTACCGCCGGAGGCCAGGAAGGTCTGGGAAAGGCTGGCCAGGGGCAGGGGACCTGCTGGGTCCTGCCCCTGTCCTGTGGGGCCTCTGAGCACAACCGGCCCTCTCCCACTGGAAGACCAACCCGGCTGCCTCCAAAGGCCGGTTTGCAAGCACTCCCACCCACTGTTCCCACCAAGGGCGCACAACGCTCCCAAGCCCGGGAGAAAAGCGCTTCGGGGTGGTGCTCTCTCCGGGCCCTTTCCCGTGAGCCTGGGGGCCAGGCAGGGGGTCCACACTCCCAGGCCAAGGCAGAACGACATGCACACGGCTGTTCCTGCCCCCTGCACCGGCAGAGAGCTCGGGGGAGCCAGAGTCTGTCAGGCAGCTGCTGGGCTGGCCGCCTGTGTGGTAAGGGGCAGAGCCGACCTAGGGGCAAGTTGGGCCTCTTGCTCTCCCTGCTGCCCTGAGGCTGCTGGGCCAAATAGGTCTTGGGCATCCAGACGCTTGCTTGTCCCTTCCCTCTGACGAGGCCCTCTGAGCTCCAGCACCTTGCAGTGTGGAGACAGCCCCTGCCAGCAACCTCCGCTCCAAGGAGGCCTCAACCGAGGCCTAGGCCCAGGGGAAAGGCACCAGCGGGAATGATCCTGGGGAGGCGCACGGACATGTCTGGACCCAGTCCCCGCAGCCTGACCCTTGGTGGGGCAGTACCCCCAGAGGCCAGGAAGGTCTGGGCAAGGCTGGCCAGGGGCAGGGGCCCTGGTGGGACCTGCCCCTGGCCTGTGGGGCCTCTGAGCACAACCGGCCCTCTCCCACTGGAAGACCTCCCCGGCTGCCTCCAAAGGCCGGTTTGCAAGCGCTCCCGCCCACTGTTCCCAGCAGGCGTGCACAATGCTCCCAAGCCCGGGAGAAAAGCGCTTCGGGGTGGTGCTCTCTCCGGGCCCTTGCCCCTGAGCCTGGGGGCAAGGCAGGGTGTCCACACTCCCAGGCCAAGTCAGAAACACATGCACACGTCTGATCTGACCCCTGCACCGGCAGAGAGCTCGGGGGAGCCAGAGTCTGCCAGGCAGCTGCTGGGCTGGCCGCCTGTGTGGGAAGGGGCAGAGCCGACCTAGGGGCAAGTTGGGCCTCTTGCTCTCCCTGCTGCCCCGATGCTGCTGGGCCAAAGAGGTCTTGGGCATCCAGCCCCTTGCTGGTCCCTTCCCTCTGACAAGGCCCTCTGAGCTCCAGCACCTTGCAGTGTGGAGACAGCCCCTGCCAGCAACCTCCTCTCCAAGGAGGCCTAAACCGAGGCCTAGGCCCAGGGGAAAGGCACCAGCGGGGATGAGCCTGGGGAGGCGCCCGGGCATGTCTGGACTCAGTCCCCGCAGCCTGACCCTTGGTGGGGCAGTACCCCCGGAGGCCAGGAAGGTCTGGGAAAGGCTGGCCAGGGGCAGGGGACCTGCTGGGTCCTGCCCCTGTCCTGTGGGGCCTCTGAGCACATCCGGCCCTCTCCCGCTGGAAGACCTCCCCGGCTGCCTCCAAAGGCCGGTTTGCCAACACTCCCGCCCACTGTTCCCACCAGGCGCGCACAATGCTCCCAAGCCCGGGAGAAAAGCACTTCGGGGTGGTGCTCTCTCCGGGCCCTTGCCCCTGAGCCTGGGGGCCAGGCAGGGGGAACACACTCCCAGGCCAAGGCAGAATGCCATGCACACGTCTGTTCCTGCCCCCTACACCGGCAGAGAGCTCGGGGGAGCCAGAGACAGCCAGGCTGCTGCTGGGCTGGCTGCCTGTGTGGGACGGGGCAGAGCCAACCTAGGGGCAAGTTGGGCCTCTTGCTCTCCCTGCTGACCTGAGGCTGCTGGGTAAAAGAGGTCTTGGGCATCCAGCCCTTTGCTGGTCCCTTCCCTCTGACGAGGCCCTCTGAGCTCCAGCACCTTGCAGTGTGGAGACAGCCCCTGCCAGCAACCTCCTCTCCAAGGAGGCTTAAACCGAGGCCTAGGCCCAGGGGAAAGGCACCAGCGGGGATGAGCCTGGGGAGGCGCTCGGGCATGTCTGGACCCAGACCCCGCAGCCTGCCCCTTGGTGGGGCAGTACCCCCGGAGGCCAGGAAGGTCTCGGCAAGGCTGGCCAGGGGCGGAGGCCCTGCTGGGTCCTGCCACTGGCCTGTGGGGCCTCTGAGCACAACCGGCCCTCTTCCACTGGAAGACCTCCCCGGCTGCCTCCAAAGGCCGGTTTGCAAGCGCTCCCGCCCACTGTTCCCAGCAGGCGTGCACAATGTACCCAAGCCCGGGAGAAAAGCGCTTCAGGGTGGTGCTCTCTCCGGGCCCTTGCCCCTGAGCCTGGGGGCAAGGCAGGGTGTCCACACTCCCAGGCCAAGGCAGAACCACATGCACACGTCTGATCTGCCCCATGCACCGGCAGAGAGCTCGGGGGAGCCAGAGCCTGTCAGGCAGCTGCTGGGCTGGCCGCCTGTGTGGGAAGGGGCAGTACCGACCTAGGGGCAAGTTGGGCCTCTTGCTCTCCCCGCTGCCCTGAGGCTGCTGGGCCAAAGAGGTCTTGGGCATCCAGCCCCTTGCTGGTCCCTTCCCTCTGACGAGGCCCTCTGAGCTCCAGCACCTTGCAGTGTGGAGACAGCCCCTGCCAGCAACCTCCTCTCCAAGGAGGCCTAAACTGAGGCCTAGGCCCAGGGGAAAGGCACCAGCGGGGATGAGCCTGGGGAGGCGCCCGGGCATGTCTGGACCCAGTCCCCGCAGCCTGCCCCTTGGTGGGGCAGTACCCCCGGAGGCCAGGAAGGTCTGGGAAAGGCTGGCCAGGGGCAGGGGACCTGCTGGGTCCTGCTCCTGGACTGTGGGGCCTCTGAGCACAAGCGGCCCTTTCCCACTGGAAGACCAACCCGGCTGCCTCCAAAGGCCGGTTTGCAAGCAATCCCACCCACTGTTCCCACCAAGGGCGCACAACGCTCCCAAGCCCGGGAGAAAAGCGCTTCGGGGTGGTGCTCTCTCCGGGCCCTTTCCCGTGAGCCTGGGGGCCAGGCAGGGGGTCCACACTCCCAGGCCAAGGCAGAACGACATGCACACGTCTGTTCCTGCACCCTGCACCGGCAGAGAGCTCGGGGGAGCCAGAGTCTGTCAGGCAGCTGCTGGGCTGGCCGCCTGTGTGGTAAGGGGCAGAGCCGACCTAGGGGCAAGTTGGGCCTCTTGCTCTCCCTGCTGCCCTGAGGCTGCTGGGCCAAAGAGGTCTTGGGCATCCAGCCCCTTGCTGGTCCCTTCCCTCTGACGAGGCCCTCTGAGCTCCAGCACCTTGCAGTGTGGAGACAGCCCCTGCCAGCATCCTCCTCTCCAAGGAGGCCTCAAACGAGGCCTAGGACCAGGGGAAAGGCACCAGCGGGGATGAGCCTGGGGAGGCGCCCGGGCATGTCTGGACCCAGTCCCCGCAGTCTGCCCCTTGGTGGGGCAGTACCCCCGGAGGCCAGGAAGGTCTGGGCAAGGCTGCCAGGGGCAGGGACACTGCTGGGTCCTGCCCCTGGCCTGTGGGGCGTCTGAGCACAACCGGCACTCTCCCGCTGGAAGACCTCCCCGTCTGCCTCCAAAGGCCGGTTTGCAAGCACTCTCGCCCGCTATTCCCGCCAGGCACGCACAATGCTCCCAAGCCCGGAAGAAAAGCGCTTCGGGGTGGTGCTCTCTCCGGGCCCTTGCCCCTGAGCCTGGGGGCCAGGCAGGGGGAACACACTCCCATGCCAAGGCAGAACGACATGCACACGTCTGTTCATGCCCCCTACACCGGCAGAGAGCTCGGGGGAGCCAGAGACTCCCAGGCTGCTGCTGGGCTGGCTGCCTGTGTGGGACGGGGTAGAGCCGACCTAGGGGCAAGTTGGGCCTCTTGCTCTCCCTGCTGCCCTGAGGCTGCTGGGTCAAAGAGGTCTTGGGCATCCAGCCCTTTGCTGGTCCCTTCCCTCTGACGAGGCCCTCTGAGCTCCAGCACCTTGCAGTGTGGAGACAGCCCCTGCCAGCAACCTCCTCTCCAAGGAGGCCTCAACCGAGGCCTAGGCCCAGGGGAAAGGCACCAGCGGGAATGATCCTGGGGAGGCGCACGGACATGTCTGGACCCAGTCCCCGCAGCCTGACCCTTGGTGGGGCAGTACCCCCAGAGGCCAGGAAGGTCTGGGCAAGGCTGGCCAGGGGCAGGGGCCCTGGTGGGACCTGCCCCTGGCCTGTGTGGCCTCTGAGCACAACCGGCCCTCTCCCACTGGAAGACCTCCCCGGCTGCCTCCAAAGGCCGGTTTGCAAGCGCTCCCGCCCACTGTTCCCAGCAGGTGTGCACAATGCTCCCAAGCCCGGGAGAAAAGCGCTTCGGGGTGGTGCTCTCTCCGGGCCCTTGCCCCTGAGCCTGGGGGCAAGGAACGGTGTCCACACTCTCAGGCCAAGTCGAACCACATGCACACCACTGATCTGCCCCCTGCACCGGCAGAGAGCTCGGGGGAGCCAGAGTATGTCAGGCAGCTGCTGGGCTGGCCGCCTGTGTGGGAAGGGGCAGAGCCGACCTAGGGGCAAGTTGGGCCTCTTGCTCTCCCTGCTGCCCTGAGGCTGCTGGGCCAAAGAGGTCTTGGGCATCCAGCCCCTTGCTGGTCCCTTCCCTCTGACGAGGCCCTCTGAGCTCCAGCACCTTGCAGTGTGGAGACAGCCCCTGCCAGCAACCTCCTCTCCAAGGAGGCCTAAACCGAGGCCTAGGCCCAGGGGAAAAGCACCAGCAGGGATGAGCCTGGGGAGGCGCCCGGGCATGTCTGGACCCAGCCCCGCAGCCTGCCCCTTGGTGGGGCAGTACCCCCGGAGGCCAGGAAGGTCTGGGCAAGGCTGGCCAGGGGCAGGGGCCCTGCTGGGTCCTGCCCCTGGCCTGTGGGGCCTCTGAGCACAACCGGCCCTCTCCCACTGGAAGACCTCCCCGGCTGCCTCCAAAGTCCTGTTTGCAAACACTCCCGCCCGCTGTTCACGCCAGGCTCGCACAATGCTCCCAAGCCCGGGAGAAAAGCACTTTGGGGTGGTGCTCTCTCCGGGCCCTTGCCCCTGAGCCTGGGGGCAAGGCAGGGGGAACACACTCCCAGGCCAAGGCAGAAACACATGCACACGTCTGATTTGACCCCTGCACCGGCAGAGAGCTCGGGGGAGCCAGAGTCTGCCAGGCAGCTGCTGGGCTGGCCGCCTGTGTGGGAAGGGGCAGAGCAGACCTAGGGGCAAGTTGGGCCTCTTGCTCTCCCTGCTGCCCTGAGGCTGCTGGGCCAAAGAGGTCTTGGGCATCCAGCCCCTTGCTGGTCCCTTCCCTCTGACGAGGCCCTCTGAGCTCCAGCACCTTGCAGTGTGGAGACAGCCCCTGCCAGCAACCTCCTCTCCAAGGAGGCCTCAACCGAGGCCTAGGCCTAGGGGAAAGGCACCAGCGGGGATGAGCCTGGGGAGGCGCCCGGTGATGTCTGGACCCAGTCCCCGCAGCCTGCCCCTTGGTGGGGCAGTACCCCCGGAGGCCAGGAGGGTCTGGGCAAGGCTGCCAGGGGCAGGGACACTGCTGGGTCCTGCCCCTGGCCTGTGGGGCGTCTGAGCACAACCGGCACTCTCCCGCTGGAAGACCTCCCCGTCTGCCTCCAAAGGACGGTTTGCAAGCACTCCCACCCGCTGTTCCCGCCAGGCACGCACAATGCTCCCAAGCCCGGGAGAAAAGCGCTTCGGGGTGGTGCTCTCTCCGGGCCCTTGCCCCTGAGCCTGGGGCCAGGCAGGGGGAACACACTCCCAGGCCAAGGGAGAACGACATGCACACGTCTGTTCCTGCCCCCTACACCGGCAGAGAGCTCGGGGGAGCCAGAGACTGCCAGGCTGCTGCTGGGCTGGCTGCCTGTGTGGGACGGGGCAGAGCCGACCTAGGGGCAAGTTGGGCCTCTTGCTCTCCCTGCTGCCCTGAGGCTGCTGGGTCAAAGAGGTCTTGGGCATCCAGCCCTTTGCAGGTGCCTTCCCTCTGACGAGGACCTCTGAGCTCCAGCACCTTGCAGTGTGGAGACAGCCCCTGCCAGTAACTTCCTCTCCAAAGAGGCCTCAACCGAGGACTACACCCAGGGGAAAGGCACCAGCGGGGATGATCCTGGGGAGGCGCACGGACATGTCTGGACCCAGTCCCCGCAGCCTGCCCCTTGGTGGGGCAGTACCCCCGGAGGCCAGGAAGGTCTGGGCAAGACTGGCCAGGGGCAGGGGCCCTGCTGGGTCCTGCCCCTGGCCTGTGGGGCCTCTGAGCACAACCGGCCCTCTCCCACTGGAAGACCTCCCCGGCTGCCTCCAAAGTCCTGTTTGCAAACACTCCCGCCCGCTGTTCACGTCAGGCTCGCACAATGCTCCCAAGCCCGGGAGAAAAGCACTTCGGAGTGGTGCTCTCTCCGGGCCCTTGCCCCTGAGCCTGGGGGCAAGGCAGGGTGTCACACTCCCAGGCCAAGGCAGAACCACATGCACAGGTCTGATCTGCCCCCTGCACCGGCAGAGAGCTCGGGGAGCCAGAGTCTGTCAGGCAGCTTCCTGGGCTGGCCGCCTGTGTGGGAAGTGGCAGAGCCGATCTAGGGGCAAGTTGGGCCTCTTGCTCTCCCTGCTGCCCTGAGGCTGCTGGGCCAAAGAGGTCTTGGGCATCCAGCCCCTTGCTGGTCCCTTCCCTCTGACGAGGCCCTCTGAGCTCCAGCACCTTGCAGTGTGGAGACAGCCCCTGCCAGTAACCTCCTCTCCAAGGAGGCCTAAACTGAGGCCTAGGCCCAGGGGAAAGGCACCAGCGGGCATGAGCCTGGGGAGGCGCCCGGGCATGTCTGGACCCAGTCCCCGCAGCCTGCCCCTTGGTGGGGCAGTACCCCCGGAGGCCAGGAAGGTCTGGGAAAGGCTGGCCAGGGGCAGGGGACCTGCTGGGTCCTGCCCCTGGCCTGTGGGGCCTCTGAGCACAACCGGCCCTCTCCCACTGGAAGACCTCCCCGGCTGCCTCTAAAGGCCGGTTTGCAAGCACTCCCACCCACTGTTCCCACCAAGGGCGCACAACGCTCCCAAGCCCGGGAGAAAAGTGCTTCGGGGTGGTGCTCTCTCCGAGCCCTTTTCCGTGAGCCTGGGGGCCAGGCAGGGGGTCCACACTCCCAGGCCAAGGCAGAACGACATGCATACGTCTGCTCCTGCACCCTGCACCGGCAGAGAGCTCGGGGGAGCCAGAGTCTGTCAGGCAGCTGCTGGGCTGGCCGCCTGTGTGGTAAGGGGCAGAGCCGACCTAGGGGCAAGTTGGGCCTCTTGCTCTCCCTGCTGCCCTGAGGCTGCTGGGCCAAAGAGGTCTTGGGCATCCAGCCCCTTGCTTGTCCCTTCCCTCTGACGAGGCCCTCTGAGCTCCAGCACCTTGCAGTGTGGAGACAGCCCCTGCCAGCAACCTCCTCTCCAAGGAGGCCTCAACCGAGGCCTAGGACCAGGGGAAAGGCACCAGCGGGGATGAGCCTGGGGAGGCGCCCGGGCATGTCTGGACCCAGTCCCCGCAGCCTGCCCCTTGGTTGGGCAGTACCCCCGGAGGCCAGGAAGGTCTGGGCAAAACTGGCCAGGGGCAGGCGCCCGGCTGGGTCCTGCCCCTGGCCTGTGGGGCCTCTGAGCACAACCGGCCCTCTCCCACTGGAAGACCTCCGCGGCTGCCTCCAAAGGCTGGTTTGCCAACACTCGCGCCCGCTGTTCCCGCCAGGCACGCACAATTCTCCTAAGCCCGGGAGAAAAGTGCTTCGGGGTGTTGCTCTCTCCGGGCTCTTGCCCCTGAGCGTGGGGGCCAGGTAGTGGGTCCACACTCCCAGACCAAGGCAGAACCACATGCACACGTCTGTTCCTGTCCCCTGCACCGGCAGAGAGCTCGGGGGAGCCAGAGTCTGTCAGGCAGCTGCTGGGCTGGCCGCCTGTGTGGGAAGGGGCAGAGCCGACCTAGGGGCAAGTTGGGCCTCTTGCTCTCCCTGCTGCCCCGATGCTTCTGGGCCAAAGAGGTCTTGGGCATCCAGCCCTTTGCTGGTCCCTTCCCTCTGACGAGGCCCTCTGAGCTCCAGCACCTTGCAGTGTGGAGACAGCCCCTGCCAGCAACCTCCTCTCCAAGGAGGCCTCAACCGAGGCCTAGGCCCAGGGGAAAGGCACCAGCGGGGATGAGCCTGGGGAGGCGCCCGGGCATGTCTGGACCCAGTCCCCGCAGCCTGCCCCTTGGTGGGGCAGTACCCCCTGAGGCCAGGAAGGTCTGGGAAAGGCTGGCCAGGGCCAGGGGACCTGCTGGGTCCTGCCCCTGGCCTGTGGGGCCTCTGAGCACATCCGGCCCTCTCCCGCTGGAAGACCTCCCCGGCTGCCTCCAAAGGCCGGGTTGCCAACACTCCCGCCCGCTGTTCCCGCCAGGCACGCACAATGCTCCCAAGCCCGGGAGAAAAGCGCTTCGGGGTGGTGCTCTCTCCGGGCCCTTGCCCCTGAGCCTGGGGGCCAGGCAGGGGGAACACACTCCCAGGCCAAGGCAGAACGACATGCACACGTCTGTTCCTGCCCCCTACACCGGCAGAGAGCTCGGGGGAGCCAGAGACAGCCAGGCTGCTGCTGGGCTGCCTGCCTGTGTGGGACGGGGCAGAGCCGACCTAGGGGCAAGTTGGGCCTCTTGCTCTCCCTGCTGACCTGAGACTGCTGGGTCAAAGAGGTCTTGGGCATCCAGCCCTTTGCTGGTCCCTTCCCTCTGACGAGGCCCTCTGAGCTCCAGCACCTTGCAGTGTGGAGACAGCCCCTGCCAGCAACCTCCTCTCCAAGGAGGCCTCAACCGAGGCCTAGGCCCAGGGGAAAGGCACCAGCGGGGATGAGCCAGGGAAGGCGCCCGAGCATGTCTGGGCCCAGTCCCCGCAGCCTGCCCCTTGGTGGGGCAGTACCCCCGGAGGCCAGGAAGGTCTGGGCAAGGCTGGCCAGGGGCAGGGGCCCTGCTGGGTCCTGCCCCTGGCCTGTGGGGCCTCTGAGCACAACCGGCCCTCTCCCACTGGAAGACCTCCCCGGCTGCCTCCAAAGGCCGGTTTGCAAGCGCTCCCGCCCACTGTTCCCAGCAGGCGTGCACAATGCTCCTAAGCCCGGGAGAAAAGCGCTTCAGGGTGGTGCTCTCTCTGGGCCCTTGCCCCTGAGCCTGGGGGCAAGGCAGGGTGTCCACACTCCCAGGCAAAGGCAGAACCACATGCACACGTCTGATCTGCCCCCTGCACCGGCAGAGAGCTCGGGGGAGCCAGAGTCTGTCAGGCAGCTGCTGGGCTGGCCGCCTGTGTGGGAAGTGGCAGAGCCGCCCTAGGGGCAAGTTGGGCCTCTTGCTCTCCCTGCTGCCCTGAGGCTGCTGGGCCAAAGAGGTCTTGGGCATCCAGCCCCTTGCTGGTCCCTTCCCTCTGACGAGGCCCTCTGAGCTCCAGCACCTTGCAGTGTGGAGACAGCCCCTGCCAGCAACCTCCTCTCCAAGGAGGCCTAAACCGAGGCCTAGGCCCAGGGGAAAGGCACCAGCGGGGATGAGCCTGGGGAGGCGCCCGGGCATGTCTGGACCCAGTCCCCGCAGCCTGCCCCTTGGTGGGGCAGTACCCCCTGAGGCCAGGAAGGTCTGGGAAAGGCTGGCCAGGGCCAGGGGACCTGCTGGGTCCTGCCCCTGGCCTGTGGGGCCTCTGAGCACATCCGGCCCTCTCCCGCTGGAAGACCTCCCCGGCTGCCTCCAAAGGCCGGGTTGCCAACACTCCCGCCCGCTGTTCCCGCCAGGCACGCACAATGCTCCCAAGCCCGGGAGAAAAGCGCTTCGGGGTGGTGCTCTCTCCGGGCCCTTGCCCCTGAGCCTGGGGGCCAGGCAGGGGGAACACACTCCCAGGCCAAGGCAGAACGACATGCACACGTCTGTTCCTGCCCCCTACACCGGCAGAGAGCTCGGGGGAGCCAGAGACAGCCAGGCTGCTGCTGGGCTGCCTGCCTGTGTGGGACGGGGCAGAGCCGACCTAGGGGCAAGTTGGGCCTCTTGCTCTCCCTGCTGACCTGAGACTGCTGGGTCAAAGAGGTCTTGGGCATCCAGCCCTTTGCTGGTCCCTTCCCTCTGACGAGGCCCTCTGAGCTCCAGCACCTTGCAGTGTGGAGACAGCCCCTGCCAGCAACCTCCTCTCCAAGGAGGCCTCAACCGAGGCCTAGGCCCAGGGGAAAGGCACCAGCGGGGATGAGCCAGGGAAGGCGCCCGAGCATGTCTGGGCCCAGTCCCCGCAGCCTGCCCCTTGGTGGGGCAGTACCCCCGGAGGCCAGGAAGGTCTGGGCAAGGCTGGCCAGGGGCAGGGGCCCTGCTGGGTCCTGCCCCTGGCCTGTGGGGCCTCTGAGCACAACCGGCCCTCTCCCACTGGAAGACCTCCCCGGCTGCCTCCAAAGGCCGGTTTGCAAGCGCTCCCGCCCACTGTTCCCAGCAGGCGTGCACAATGCTCCTAAGCCCGGGAGAAAAGCGCTTCAGGGTGGTGCTCTCTCTGGGCCCTTGCCCCTGAGCCTGGGGGCAAGGCAGGGTGTCCACACTCCCAGGCAAAGGCAGAACCACATGCACACGTCTGATCTGCCCCCTGCACCGGCAGAGAGCTCGGGGGAGCCAGAGTCTGTCAGGCAGCTGCTGGGCTGGCCGCCTGTGTGGGAAGTGGCAGAGCCGCCCTAGGGGCAAGTTGGGCCTCTTGCTCTCCCTGCTGCCCTGAGGCTGCTGGGCCAAAGAGGTCTTGGGCATCCAGCCCCTTGCTGGTCCCTTCCCTCTGACGAGGCCCTCTGAGCTCCAGCACCTTGCAGTGTGGAGACAGCCCCTGCCAGCAACCTCCTCTCCAAGGAGGCCTAAACCGAGGCCTAGGCCCAGGGGAAAGGCACCAGCGGGGATGAGCCTCGGGAGGCGCCCGGGCATGTCTGGACCCAGTCCCCGCAGCCTGCCCCTTTGTGGGGCAGTACCCCCGGAGACCAGGAAGGTCTGGGCAAGGCTGGCCAGGGGCAGGGGCCCTGCTGGGTCCTGCCCCTGGCCTGTGGGGCCTCTGAGCACAACCGGCCCTCTCCCACTGGAAGACCTCCCCGGCTGCCTCCAAAGTCCTGTTTGCAAACACTCCCGCCCGCTGTTCACGCCAGGCTCGCACAATGCTCCCAAGCCCGGGAGAAAAGCGCTTCGGGGTGGTGATCTCTCCGGGCCCTTGCCCCTGAGCCTGGGGGCAAGGCAGGGGGAACACACTCCCAGGCCAAGGCAGAAACACATGCATACCTCTGATCTGCCCCCTGCACCGGCAGAGAGCTTGGGGGAGCCAGAGTATGTCAGGCAGCTGCTGGCCTGGCCTCCTGTGTGGGAAGGGGCAGAGCCGACCTAGGGGCAAGTTGGGCCTCTTGCTCTCCCTGCTGCCCCGATGCTGCTGGGCCAAAGAGGTCTTGAGCATCCAGCCCCTTGCTGGTCCCTTCCCTCTGTCAAGGCCCTCTGAGCTCCAGCACCTTGCAGTGTGGAGACAGCCCCTGCCAGCAACCTCCTCTCCATGGAGGCCTAAACCGAGGCCTAGGCCCAGGGGAAAGGCACCAGCAGGGATGAGCCTGGGGAGGCGCCCGGGCATGTCTGGACCCAGTCCCCGCAGCCTGCCCCTTGGTGGGGCAGTACCCCCTGAGGCCAGGAAGGTCTGGGAAAGGCTGGCCAGGGGCAGGGGACCTGCTGGGTCCTGCCCCTGTCCTGTGGGGCCTCTGAGCACATCCGGCCCTCTCCCGCTGGAAGACCTCCCCGGCTGCCTCCAAAGGCCGGTTTGCCAACACTCCCGCCCACTGTTCCCACCAGGCGCGCACAATGCTCCCAAGCCCGAGAGAAAAGCGCTTCAGGGTGGTGCTCTCTCCGGGCCCTTGCCCCTGAGCCTGGGGGCCAGGCAGGGGGAACATACTCTCAGGCCAAGGCAGAACGACATGCACAAGTCTGTTCCTGACCCCTGCACCGGCAGAGAGCTCGGGGGAGCCAGAGTCTGTCAGGCAGCTGCTGGGTTGGCTGCCTGTGTGGGAAGGGGCAGAGCCGACCTAGGGGCAAGTTGGGCCTCTTCCTCTCCCTGCTGCCCTGAGGCTGCTGGGCCAAAGAGGTCTTGGGCATCCAGCCCCTTGCTGGTCCCTTCCCGCTGACGAGGCCCTCTGAGCTCCAGCACCTTGCAGTGTGGAGACAGCCCCTGCCGGCAACCTCCTCTCCAAGGAGGCCTCAACCGAGGCCTAGGCCCAGGGGAAAGGCACCAGCGGGGATGAGCCTGGGGAGGCGCCCGGGCATGTCTGGACCCAGTCCCCGCAGCCTGCCCCTTGGTGGGGTAGTACCCCCGGAGGCCAGGAAGGTCTGGGCAAGGCTGGCCAGGGGCAGGGGCCCTGCTGGGTCCTGCCCCTGGCCTGTGGGGCCTCTGAGCACAACCGGCCCTCTCCCACTGGAAGACCTCCCCGGCTGCCTCCAAAGGCCGGTTTGCAAGCACTCCCGCCCGCTGTTCCCGCCAGCCTCGCACAATGCTCCCAAGTCCGGGAGAAAAGCGCTTCGGGGTGGTGTTCTCTCCGTGCCAATGGAGGACCTCCCTGGCTGCCCCCAAAGGCCGGTTTGCAAGCACTCCCACTCGCTGTTCCCGCCAGCCACGCACAATCCTCCAAAACCCGGGAGAAAAGCGCTTCGGGGTGGTGTTCTCTCCGTGCCCATGGAAGACCTCCCGGGGTGCCCCCAAAGGCCGGTTTGGAAGCACTCCCACTCGCTGTTCCCGCCATCTGCGCAAATGTTCCAAGCCCGGTAGAAAAGCGCTTCTGGGTGGTGCTCTCTCCTGGCCCTTGGAAGACCTCCCCGGCTGCCTCCAAAGGCCGGTTTGCAAGCACTCCCGCCAGCTGTTCCCACCAGCCACGCACAATGCTCCCAAGCCCGGGAGAAAAGCATTTTGGGGTGGTGCTCACACCGGGCCCTGGAAGACCTCCCCGGCTGCCTCCAAAGGCTGGTTTTCAAGAACTCCCTCCCGCTGACCCGCCAGCCGCACACAATGCTCCCAAGCCCGGGAGAAAAGCATTTTGGGGTGGTGCTCTCTCCGGGCCCTTGGAAGACCTCCCCGTCTGCCTCGAAAGGCCGGTTTGCAAGCACTCACGTCCGCTGTTCCCAACAGCCACGCACAATGCTCCCAATTCCGGGAGAAAAGTGCTTCGGGATGGTGCTCTCTCCGGGCCCTTGGCAGACCTCCCAAGCTGCCTCCAAAGGCTGGTTTGCAAGCACTCCCGCCCGCTGTTCCCGCCAGCCTCGCACAATGCTCCCAAGCCCGGGAGAAAAGCTCTTCGGGGTGGTGTTCTCTCCGAGCCAATGGAGGACCTCCCTGGCTGCCCCCAAAGGCCGGTTTGCAAGCACTCCCACTCGCTGTTCCCGCCAGCCACGCCCAATCCTCCAAAACCCCGGAGAAAAGCGCTTCGGGGTGGTGTTCTCTCCGTGCCCATGGAAGACCTCCCGGGGTGCCCCCAAAGGCCGGTTTGGAAGCACTCCCACTCGCTGTTCCCGCCATCCTCGCAAATGTTCCAAGCCCGGGAGAAAAGCGCTTCTGGGTGGTGCTCTCTCCTGGCCCTTGGAAGACCTCCCCGGCTGCCTCCAAAGGCCGGTTTGCAAGGACTCCTTCCTGCTGTTCCCGCCAGCCACGCACAATGCTCCCAAGCCCGGGAGAAAAGCATTTTGGGGTGGTGCTCACTCCGGGCCCTTGGAAGACCTCCCCGGCTGCCTCCAATGGCCAGTTTGCAAGCACTCATGCCCACTGCTCCCACCAGCCGCGCACAATGCTCCCAAGCCCGGGAGAAAAGCTTTTTGGGGTGGTGCTCACACCGGGCCCTGGAAGACCTCCCCGGCTGCCTCCAAAGGCCGGTTTTCAAGCACTCCTGCCTGCTGTTCCCGCCACCTGCGCACAATGCTCCCAAGCCCGGGAGAAAAGCGCTTCGGGGTGGTGCTCTCTACAGGCCCTTGGAAGACCTCCCCGGCTGCCTCCAAAGGCCGGTTTGCAAGGACTCCTTCCTGCTGTTCCCGCCAGCCACGCACAATGCTCCCAAGCCCGGGAGAAAAGCATTTTGGGGTGGTGCTCTCTACAGGCCCTTGGAAGACCTCCCCGGCTGCCTCCAATGGCCAGTTTGCAAGCACTCATGCCCGCTGTTCCCACCAGCCGCGCACAATGCTCCCAAGCCCGGGAGACAAGCTTTTTGGGGTGGTGCTCACACCGGGCCCTGGAAGACCGCCCCGGCTGCCTGCAAAGGCCGGTTTTCAAGCACTCCTGCCTGCTGTTCCCGCCACCCGCGCACAATGCTCCCAAGCCCGGGAGAAAAGCGCTTCGGGGTGGTGTTCTCTCCGTGCCAATGGAGGACCTCCCTGGCTGCCCCCAAAGGCCGGTTTGCAAGCACTCCCACTCGCTGTTCCCGCCAGCCACGCACAATCCTCCAAAACCCGGGAGAAAAGCGCTTCGGGGTGGTGTTCTCTCCGTGCCCATGGAAGACCTCCCGGGGTGCCCCCAAAGGCCGGTTTGGAAGCACTCCCACTCGCTGTTCCCGCCATCTGCGCAAATGTTCGAAGCCCGGGAGAAAAGCGCTTCTGGGTGGTGCTCTCTCCTGGCCCTTGGAAGACCTCCCCGGCTGCCGCCAAAGGCCGGTTTGCAAGGACTCCTTCCTGCTGTTCCCACCAGCCACGCACAATGCTCCCAAGCCCGGGAGAAAAGCATTTTGGGGTGGTGCTCACACCGGGCCCTGGAAGACCTCCCTGGCTGCCTCCAAAGGACGGTTTTCAAGCACTCCTGCCTGCTGTTCCCGCCACCCGCGCACAATGCTCCCAAGCCCGGGAGAAAAGCGCTTCGGGGTGGTGCTCTCTACAGGCCCTTGGAAGACCTCCCCGTCTGCCTCCAAAGGCCGGTTTGCAAGGACTCCTTCCTGCTGTTCCCGCCAGCCACGCACAATGCTCCCAAGCCCGGGAGAAAAGCATTTTGGGGTGGTGCTCACTCCGGGCCCTTGGAAGACCTCCCCGGCTGCCTCCAATGGCCAGTTTGCAAGCACTGAGGCCCACTGTTCCCACCAGCCACGCACAATGCTCCCAAGCCCGGGAGAAAAGCTTTTTGGGGTGGTGCTCACACCGGGCCCTGGAAGACCTCCCCGGCTGCCTCCAAAGGCCGGTTTTCAAGCACTCCTGCCTGCTGTTCCCGCCACCTGCGCACAATGCTCCCAAGCCCGGGAGAAAAGCGCTTCGGGGTGGTGCTCTCTACAGGCCCTTGGAAGACCTCCCCGGCTGCCTCCAAAGGCCGGTTTGCAAGGACTCCTTCCTGCTGTTCCCGCCAGCCACGCACAATGCTCCCAAGCCCGGGAGAAAAGCATTTTGGGGAGGTGCTCTCTACAGGCCCTTGGAAGACCTCCCCGGCTGCCTCCAATGGCCAGTTTGCAAGCACTCATGCCCGCTGTTCCCACCAGCTGCGCACAATGCTCCCAAGCCGGAGAGAAAAGCTTTTTGGGGTGGTGCTCACACCGGGCCCTGGAAGACCTCCCCGGCTGCCTGCAAAGGCCAGTTTTCAAGCACTCCTGCCTGCTGTTCCCGCCACCCGCGCACAATGCTCCCAAGCCCGGGAGAAAAGCACTTCGGGGTGGTGCTCTCTCCTGGCACTTTCAAGACCTCCCCGGCTGCCTCCAAAGGCCGGTTTGCAAGGACTCCTTCCTGCTGTTCCTGCCAGCCACGCACAATGCTCCCAAGCCCGGGAGAAAAGCATTTTGGGGTGGTGCTCACTCCGGGCCCTTGGAAGACGTCCCCGGCTGCCTCCAATGGCCAGTTTGCAAGCACTCATGCCCACTGTTCCCACCAGCCGCGCACAATGCTCCCAAGCCCGGGAGAAAAGCTTTTTGGGGTGGTGCTCACACCGGGCCCTGGAAGACCTCCCTGGCTGCCTCCAAAGGCCGGTTTTCAAGCACTCCTGCCTGCTGTTCCCGCCACCTGCGCACAATGCTCCCAAGCCCGGGAGAAAAGCGCTTCGGGGTGGTGCTCTCTACAGGCCCTTGGAAGACCTCCCTGGCTGCCTCCAAAGGCCGGTTTGCAAGGACTCCTTCCTGCTGTTCCCGCCAGCCACGCACAATGCTCCCAAGCCCGGGAGAAAAGCATTTTGGGGTGGTGCTCTCTACAGGCCCTTGGAAGACCTCCCCGGCTGCCTCGAAAGGCCAGTTTGCAAGCACTCACGTCCGCTGTTCCCGACAGCCGCGCACAATGCTCCCAATTCCGGGAGAAAAGTGCTTCGGGATGGTGCTCTCTCCGGGCCCTTGGAAGACCTCCGAAGCTGCCCCCAAAGGCCGGTGTGCAAGCATTCCCACTAGCTGTTCCCGCCAGCCACGCAAATGCTCCCAAGCCCGGGAGAAAAGCATTTTGGGGTGTTGCTCTCTCCGGGCCCTTGGAAGACCTCCCGGGCTGCCTCCAAAGGCCGGTTTGAAAGCACGCATGTCCGCTGTTCCCGACAGCCGCGCACAATGCTCCCAAGCCCGGGAGTAAAGCGCTTCGGGGTGGTGCTCTCTCTGGGCCCTTGCCCCTGAGCCTGGGGGCAAGGCAGGGTGTCCACACTCCCAGGCCAAGGTAGAACCACATGCACACCTCTGATCTGCCCCCTGCACCGGCAGAGAGCTCGGGGGAGCCAGAGTCTGTCAGGCAGCTGCTGGGCTGGCCGCCTGTATGGGAAGTGGCAGAGCCGACCTAGGGGCACGTTGGGCCTCTTGCTCTCCCTGCTGCCCTGAGGCTGCTGGGCCAAAGAGGTCTTGGGCATCCAGCCCCTTGCTGGTCCCTTCCCTCTGACGAGGCCCTCTGAGCTCCAGCACCTTGAAGTGTGGAGACAGCCCCTGCCAGCAACCTCCTCTCCAAGGAGGCCTCAACCGAGGCCTAGGCCTAGGGGAAAGGCACCAGCGGGGATGAGCCTATGGAGGCGCCCGGGCATGTCTGGACCCAGTCCCCGCAGCCTGCCCCTTGGTGGGGCAGTACCCCCGGAGGCCAGGAAGGTCTGGGCAAGGCTGCCAGGGGCAGGGACACTGCTGGGTCCTGGCCCTGGCCTGTGGGGCGTCTGAGCACAACCGGCACTCTCCCGCTGGAAGACCTCCCCGTCTGCCTCCAAAAGACGGTTTGCAAGCACTCCCACCCGCTGTTCCCGCCAGGCACGCACAATGCTCCCAAGCCCGGGAGAAAAGCGCTTCGAGGTGGTGCTCTCTCCGGGCCCTTGCCCCTGAGCCTGGGGGCAGGCAGGGGGAACACACTCCCAGGCCAAGGGAGAGCGACATGCACACGTCTGTTCCTGCCCCCTACACCGGCAGAGAGCTCGGGGGAGCCAGAGACTGCCAGGGTGCTGCTGGGCTGGCTGCCTGTGTGGGACGGGGCAGAGCCGACCTAGGGGCAAGTTGGGCCTCTTGCTCTCCCTGCTGCCCTGAGGCTGCTGGCTCAAAGAGGTCTTGGGCATCCAGCCCTTTGCTGGTCCCTTCCCTCTGACGAGGCCTTCTGAGCTCCAGCACCTTGCAGTGTGGAGACAGCCCCTGCCAGCAACTTCCTCTCCAAAGAGGCCTCAACCGAGGACTACACCCAGGGGAAAGGCACCAGCGGGGATGATCCTGGGGAGGCGCACGGACATGTCTGGACCCAGTCTCCGCAGCCTGCCCCTTGGTGGGGCAGTACCCCCGGAGGCCAGGAAGGTCTGGGCAAGGCTGGCCAGGGGCAGGGGCCCTGCTGGGTCCTGACCCTGGCCTGTGGGGCCTCTGAGCACAAACGGCCCTCTCCCACTGGAAGACCTCCCCGGCTGCCTCCAAAGTCCTGTTTGCAAACACTCCCGCCCGCTGTTCACGTCAGGTTCGCACAATGCTCCCAAGCCGGGGAGAAAAGCGCTTCGGTGTGGTGCTCTCTCTGGGCCCTTGCCCCTGAGCCTGTGGGCATGGCAGGGGGAACACACTCCCAGGCCAAGTCAGAACCACATGCCCACGTCTGTTCCTGTCCCCTGCACCAGCAGAGAGCTCGGGGGAGCCAGAGTCTGTCAGGCAGCTGCTGGGTTGGCTGCCTGTGTGGGAAGGGGCAGAGCCGACCTAGGGGCAAGTTGGGCCTCTTCCTCTCCCTGCTGCCCTGAGGCTGCTGGGCCAAAGAGGTCTTGGGCATCCAGCCCCTTACTGGTCCCTTCCCGCTGACGAGGCCCTCTGAGCTCCAGCACCTTGCAGTGTGGAGACAGCCCCTGCCAGCAACCTCCTCTCTAAGGAGGCCTCAACCGAGGCCTAGGCCCAGGGGAAAGGCACCAGCGGGGATGAGCCTGGGGAGGCGCCCGGGCATGTCTGGACCAGTCCCTGCAGCCTGCCCCTTGGTGGGGTAGTCCCCCCGGAGGCCAGGAAGGTCTGGGCAAGGCTGCCAGGGGCAGGGACACTGCTGGGTCCTGCCCCTGGCCTGTGGGGCGTCTGAGCACAACAGGCACTCTCCCGATGCAAGACCTCCCCGGCTGCCTCCAAAGGCCGGTTTGCAAGCACTCAATCCCGCTGTTCCCGCCAGCCTCGCACAATGCTCCCAAGCCCGGGAGAAAAGCGCTTCGGGGTGGAGCTCTCTCCCGGCCCTTGGAAGACCTCCCCGGCTGCCTCCAAAGACTGGTTTTCAAGAACTCCCTCCCGCTGTCCCGCCAGCCGCACACAATGCTCCCAAGCCCGGGAGAAAAGCATTTTGGGGTGGTGCTCTCTCCGCGCCCTTGGAAGACCTCCCCGGCTGCCTCGAAAGGCCGGTTTGCAAGCACTCACGTCCGCTGTTACCGACAGCCGCGCACAATGCTCCCAATTCCGGGAGAAAAGTGCTTCGGGATGGTGCTCTCTCCGGGCCCTTGGAAGACCTCCCAAGCTGCCTCCAAAGGCCGGTTTGCAAGCACTCCCGCCCGCTGTTCCCGCCAGCTTCGCACAATGCTCCCAAGCCCGGGAGAAAAGCGCTTCGGAGTGTTGTTCTCTCCGAGCCAATGGAGGACCTCCCTGGCTGCCCCCAAAGGCCGGTTTGCAAGCACTCCCACTCGCTGTTCCCGCCAGCCACGCACAATCCTCCAAACCCCGGAGAAAAGTGCTTCGGGGTGGTCTTCTCTCCGTGCCCATGGAAGACCTCCCGGGGTGCCCCCAGAGGCCGGTTTGAAAGCACTCCCACTCGCTGTTCCCGCCATCCGCGCAAATGTTCCAAGCCCGGGAGAAAAGCGCTTCTGGGTGGTGCTCTCTCCTGGCCCTTGGAAGACCTCCCCGGCTGCCGCCAAAGGCCGGTTTGCAAGCACTCCTGCCTGCTGTTCCCGCCACCCGCGCACAATGCTCCCAAGCCCGGGAGAAAAGCATTTTGGGGTGGTGCTCACACCGGGCCCTGGAAGACCTCCCCGGCTGCCTCCAAAGGACGGTTTTCAAGCACTCCTGCCTGCTGTTCCCGCCACCCGCGCACAATGCTCCCAAGCCCGGGAGAAAAGCGCTTCGGGGTGGTGCTCTCTACAGGCCCTTGGAAGACCTCCCCGGCTGCCTCCAAAGGCCGGTTTGCAAGGACTCCTTCCTGCTGTTCCCGCCAGCCACGCACAATGCTCCCAAGCCCGGGAGAAAAGCATTTTGGGGTGGTGCTCACTCCGGGCCCTTGGAAGATCTCCCCGGCTGCCTCCAATGGCCAGTTTGCAAGCACTGATGCCCACTGTTCCCACCAGCCACGCACAATGCTCCCAAGCCCGGGAGAAAAGCTTTTTGGGGTGGTGCTCACACCGGGCCCTGGAAGACCTCCACGGCTGCCTCCAAAGGCCGGTTTTCAAGCACTCCTGCCTGCTGTTCCCGCCACCTGCGCACAATGCTCCCAAGCCCGGGAGAAAAGCGCTTCGGGGTGGTGCTCTCTACAGGCCCTTGGAAGACCTCCCCGGCTGCCTCCAAAGGCCGGTTTGCAAGGACTCCTTCCTGCTGTTCCCGCCAGCCACGCACAATGCTCCCAAGCCCGGGAGAAAAGCATTTTGGGGTGGTGCTTTCTACAGGCCCTTGGAAGACCTCCCCGGCTGCCTCCAATGGCCAGTTTGCAAGCACTCATGCCCGCTGTTCCCACCAGCCGCGCACAATGCTCCCAAGCCCGAGAGAAAAGCTTTTTGGGGTGGTGCTAACACCGGGCCCTGGAAGACCTCCCCGGCTGCCTGCAAAGGCCGGTTTTCAAGCACTCCTGCCTGCTGTTCCCGCCACGCGCGCACAATGCTCCCAAGCCCGGGAGAAAAGCGCTTCGGGGTGGTGCTCTCTCCGGGCACTTTCAAGACCTCCCCGGCTGCCTCCAAAGGCCGGTTTGCAAGGACTCCTTCCTGCTGTTCCCGCCAGCCACGTACAATGCTCCCAAACCGGGAGAAAAGTGCTCGGGGTGGTGCTATCTCCGGGCCCTTGGAAGACGTCCCCGGCTGCCTCCAAAGGTCGGTTTGCAAGGACTCCTTCCTGCTGTTCCTGCCAGCCACGCACAATGCTCCCAAGCCCGGGAGAAAAGCTTTTTGGGGTGGTGCTCACTCCGGGCCCTGGGAAGACGTCCCAGGCTGCCTCCAATGGCCAGTTTGCAAGCACTCATGCCCACTGTTCCCACCAGCCGCGCACAATGCTCCCAAGCCCGGGAGAAAAGCTTTTTGGGGTGGTGCTCACACCGGGCCCTGGAAGACCTCCCCGGCTGCCTCCAAAGGCCGGTTTTCAAGCACTACTGCCTGCTGTTCCCGCCACCTGCGCACAATGCTCCCAAGCCCGGGAGAAAAGCGCTTCGGGGTGGTGCTCTCTACAGGCCCTTGGAAGACCTCCCCGGCTGCCTCCAAAGGCCGGTTTGCAAGGACTCCTTCCTGCTGTTCCCGCCAGCCACGCACAATGCTCCCAAGCCCGGGAGAAAAGCATTTTGGGGTGGTGCTCTCTACAGGCCCTTGGAAGACCTCCCCGGCTGCCTCGAAAGGCCGGTTTGCAAGCACTCACGTCCGCTGTTCCCGACAGCCGCGCACAATGCTCCCAATTCCGGGAGAAAAGTGCTTCGGGATGGTGCTCTCTCCGGGCCCTTGGAAGACCTCCGAAGCTGCCCCCAAAGGCCGGTTTGCAAGCATTCCCACTAGCTGTTCCCGCCAGCCACGCAAATGCTCCCAAGCTCGGGAGAAAAGCATTTTGGGGTGGTGCTCTCTCCGGGCCCTTGCCCCTGTGCCTCGGGGCCAGGCAGGGGGTCCACACTCCCAGGCAAAGTCAGAACCACATGCACACGTCTGTTCCTGCCCCCTGCACCGGCAGAGAGCTCGGGGGAGCCAGAGTCTGTCAGGCAGCTGCTGGGCTGGCGGCCTGTGTGGGAAGGGGCAGAGCCGACCTAGGGGCAAGTTGGGCCTCTTGCTCTCCCTGCTGCCCTGAGGCTGCTGGGCCAAAGAGGTCTTGGACATCCACCCCTTTGCTGGTCCCTTCCATCTGACGAGGCCCTCTGAGCTCCAGCACCTTGCAGTGTGGAGACAGACCCTGCCAGCAACCTCCTCTCCAAGGAGGCCTCAACCGAGGCCTAGTTCCAGGGAAAGGCACCAGCGGGGATGAACCTGGGGAGGCGCCCGGGAATGTCTGGACCCAGTCCCCGCAGCCTGCCCCTTGGTGGGGCAGTACCCCCGGAGGCCAGGAAGGTCTGGGCAAGTCTGGCCTGGGGCAGGGGCCCTGCTGGGTCCTGCCTCTGGCCTGTGGTGCCTCTGAGCATGAGCGGCCCTCTCCCGCTGGAAGACCTCCCCGGCTGCCTCCAAAGGCCGATTTGACAACACTCGCGCCCACTGTTCCCGCCAGGCACGCACAATGCTCCCAAGCCCGGGAAAAAAGCGCTTCGCGGTGGTGCTCTCACCGGGCCCTGGCCCCTGAGCCTGGGGGCAATGCAGGGGGAACACACTCCCAGGCCAAGGCAGAACCACATGCACACGTCTGTTCCTGGTCCCTGCACCGGCAGAGAGCTCGGGGGAGCCAGAGTATGCCAGGCAGCTGCTGGGCTGGCGGCCTGTGTGGAGAGGGGCAGAGCCGACCTAGGGGCAAGTTGCGCCTCTTGCTCTCCCTGCTGGCCTGAGGCTGCTGTGCCAAAGACGTCTTGGGCATCCAGCCCCTTGCTGGTCCCTTCCCTCTGATGAGGTCCTCGGAGCTCCAGCACCTTGCAGTGTGGAGACAGCCCCTGCCAGCAACCTCCTCTCCAAGGAGGCCTCAACCGAGTCCTAGGCCTAGGGGAAAACACCATCGGGGATGAGCCTGGGGAGGCGCCCGGCCATGTCTGGACCCAGTCCCCGCAGCCTGCCCCTTGGTGGGGCAGTACCCCCGGAGGCCAGGAAGGTCTGGGCAAGGCTGCCAGGGGCAGGGACACTGCTGGGTCCTGCCCTGGCCTGTGGGGCGTCTGAGCAAAACCGGCCCTCTCCCACTGGAAGACCTCCCCGTCTGCCTCCAAAGGACGGTTTGCAAGCACTCCCACCCGCTGTTCCCGCCAGGCAAGCACAATGCTCCCAAGCCCGGGAGAAAAGCGCTTCGGGGTGGTGCTCTCCTCGGGCCCTTGCCCCTGAGCCTGGGGGCCAGGCAGGTGGAACACACTCCCAGACCAAGGCAGAACCACATGCACACGTCTGTTCCTGCCCCCTACACCGGCAGAGAGCTTGGGGGAGCCAGAGACTGCCAGGCTACTGCTGGGCTGGCTGCCTGTGTGGGACGGGGCAGAGCCGACCTAGGGGCAAGTTGGGCCTCTTGCTCTCCCTGCTGCCCTGAGGCTGCTGGGTCAAAGAGGTCTTGGGCATCCAGCGCTTTGCTGGTGCCTTCCCTCTGACGAGGCCCTCTGAGCTCCAGCACCTTGCAGTGTGGAGACAGCCCCTGTCAGCAACCTCCTCTCCAATGAGGCCTCAACTGAGGCCTACACCCAGGGGAAAGGCACCAGCGGGGATGATCCTGGCGAGGCGCACAGACATGTCTGGACCCAGTCTCCGCAGCCTGCCCCTTGGTGGGGCAGTACCCCCGGAGGCCAGGAAGGTCTGGGCAAGTCTGGCCAGGGGCAGGGGCCCTGCTGGGTCCTGCCCCTGGCCTGTGGGGCCTCTGAGCACAACCGGCCCTCTCCCACTGGAAGACCTCCCCGGCTGCCTCCAAAGTCCTGTTTGCAAACACTCCCGCCCGCTGTTCACGTCAGGAATGCACAAAGCTCCCAAGCCGGGGAGAAAAGCGCTTCGGTGTGGTGCTCTCCTCGGGCCCTTGCCCCTGAGCCTGGGGGCAAGGCAGGGGGAACACACTCCCAGGCCAAGGCAGAACCACATGCCCACGTCTGTTCCTGTCCCCTGCACCGGCAGAGAGCTTGGGGGAGCCAGAGTCTGTCAGGCAGCTGCTGGGTTGGCCGCCTGTGTGGGAAGGGGCAGAGCCGCCCTAGGGGCAAGTTGGGCCTCTTGCTCTCCCTGCTGCCTTGAGGCTGCTGGGCCAACGATTTCTTGGGCATCCAGCCCCTTATTGGTCCCTTCTCTCTGACGAGGCCCTCTGAGCTCCAGCACCTTGCAGTGTGGAGACAGCCCCTGCCAGCAACCTCCTCTCCAAGGAGGCCTCAACCGAGGCCTAGGCCTAGGGGAAAGGCACCAGCGGGGATGAGCCTGGGGAGGCGCCCGGCGATGTCTGGACCCAGTCCCCGCAGCCTGCCCCTTGGTGGGGCAGTACCCCCGGAGGCCAGGAAGGTCTGGGCAAGGCTGCCAGGGGCAGGGACACTGCTGGGTGCTGCCCCTGGCCTGTGGGGCGTCTCAGCACAACCGGCACTCTCCCGCTGCAAGACCTCCCCGGCTGCCTCCAAAGGCCGGTTTGCAAGCACTCAATCCCGCTGTTCCCGCCAGCTGCGCACAATGCTCCCAAGCCCGGGAGAAAAGCGCTTCGGGGTGGTGCTCTCTCCCGGCCCTTGGAAGACCTCCCCGGCTGCCTCCAAAGACTGGTTTTCAAGAACTCCCTCCCGCTGACCCGCCAGCCGCACACAATGCTCCCAAGCCCGGGAGAAAAGCATTTTGGGGTGGTGCTCTCTCTGGGCCCTTGGAAGACCTCCCCTGCTGCCTCGAAAGGCCGGTTTGCAAGCACTCACGTCCGCTGTTCCCGACAGCCGCGCACAATGCTCCCAATTCCGGGAGAAAAGTGCTTCGGGATGGTGCTCTCTCTGGGCCCTTGGAAGACCTCCCCGGCTGCCTCGAAAGGCCGGTTTGCAAGCACTCACGTCCGCTGTTCCCGACAGCCGCGCACAATGCTCCCAATTCCGGGAGAAAAGTGCTTCGGGGTGGTGTTCTCTCCGTGCCCATGGAAGACCTCCCGGGGTGCCCCCAAAGGCCGGTTTGGAAGCACTCCCACTCGCTGTTCCCGCCAGCCACGCACAATCCTCCAAAACCCCGGAGAAAAGCGCTTCGGGGTGGTGTTATCTCCGTGCCCATGGAAGACCTCCCGGGGTGCCCCCAAAGGCCGGTTTGGAAGCACTCCCACTCGCTGTTCCCGCCATCCGCGCAAATGTTCCAAGCCCGGGAGAAAAGCGCTTCTGGGTGGTGCTCTCTCCTGGCCCTTGGAAGACCTCCCCGGCTGCCTCCAAAGTCCAGTTTGCAAGCACTCCCGCCCGCTGTTCCCACCAGCCACGCACAATGCTCCCAAGCCCGGGAGAAAAGCATTTTGGGGTGGTGCTCACACCGGGCCCTGGAAGACCTCCCCGGCTGCCTCCAAAGGCCGGTTTGCAAGGACTCCTTCCTGCTGTTCCCGCCAGCCACGCACAATGCTCCCAAGCCCGGGAGAAAAGCATTTTGGGGTGGTGCTCACTCCGGGCCCTTGGAAGACCTCCCCGGCTGCCTCCAGTGGCCAGTTTGCAAGCACTCATGCCCACTGTTCCCACCAGCCGCGCACAATGCTCCCAAGCCCGGGAGAAAAGCTTTTTGGGGTGGTGCTCACACCGGGCCCTGGAAGACCTCCCCGGCTGCCTCCAAAGGCCGGTTTTCAAGCACTCCTGCCTGCTGTTCCCGCCACACGCGCACACTGCTCCCAAGCCCGGGAGAAAAGCGCATCGGGGTGGTGTTCTCTCCGGGCCCATGGAGGACCTCCCCGGCTGCCCCCAAAGCCCGGTTTGCAAGCATTCCCACTAGCTGTTCCCGCCAGCCACGCAAATGCTCCCAAGCCCGGGAGAAAAGCATTTTGGGGTGGTGCTCTCTCCGGGCCCTTTCCCCTGTGCCTCGGGGCCAGGCAGGGGGTCCACACTCCCAGGCAAAGTCAGAACCACATGCACACGTCTGTTCCTGTCCCCTGCACCGGCAGAGAGCTCGGGGGAGCCAGAGTCTGTCAGGCAGCTGCTGGGCTGGCGGCCTGTGTGGGAAGGGGCAGAGCCGACCTAGGGGCAAGTTGGGCCTCTTGCTCTCCCTGCTGCCCTGAGGCTGCTGGGCCAAAGAGGTCTTGGACATCCAGCCCTTTGCTGGTCCCTTCCATCTGACGAGGCCCTCTGAGCTCCAGCACCTTGCAGTGTGGAGACAGTCCCTGCCAGCAACCTCCTCTCCAAGGAGGCCTCAACCGAGGCCTAGTCCCAGGGAAAGGCACCAGCGGGGATGAACGTGGGAAGGCGCCCGGGAATGTCTGGACCCAGTCCCCGCAGCCTGCCCCTTGGTGGGGCAGTACCCCCGGAGGCCAGGAAGGTCTGGGCAAGTCTGGCCTGGGGCAGGGGCCCTGCTGGGTCCTGCCTCTGGCCTGTGGGGCTTCTGAGCATGAGCGGCCCTCTCCCGCTGGAAGACCTCCCCGGCTGCCTCCAAAGGCCGATTTGACAACACTCGCGCCCGCTGTTCCCGCCAGGCACGCACAATGCTCCCAAGCCCGGGAGAAAAGCGCTTCGGGGTGGTGCTCTCACAGGGCCCTTGCCCCTGAGCCTGGGGGCAATGCAGGGGGAACACACTCCCAGGCCAAGGCAGAACCACATGCACACGTCTGTTCCTGGTCCCTGCACCGGCAGAGAGCTCGGGGGAGCCAGAGTATGCCAGGCAGCTGCTGGGCTGGGGGCCTGTGTGGAGAGGGGCAGAGCCGACCTAGGGGCAAGTTGGGCCTCTTGCTCTACCTGCTGCCCTGAGGCTGCTGGGCCAAAGAGGTCTTGGGCATCCAGCCCCTTGCTGGTCCCTTCCCTCTGATGAGGTCCTCTGAGCTCCAGCACCTTGCAGTGTGGAGACAGCCCCTGCCAGCAACCTCCTCTCCAAGGAGGCCTCAACCGAGTCCTAGGCCTAGGGGAAAGGCACCAGCGGGGATGAGCCTGGGGAGGCGCCCGGCCATGTCTGGACCCAGTCCCCGCAGCCTGCCCCTTGGTGGGGCAGTACCCCCAGAGGCCAGGAAGGTCTGGGCAAGGCTGCCAGGGGCAGGGACACTGCTGGGTCCTGCCCTGGCCTGTGGGGCGTCTGAGCAAAACCGGCACTCTCCCGCTGGAAGACCTCCCCGTCTGCCTCCAAAGGACGGTTTGCAAGCACTCCCACCCGCTGTTCCCGCCAGGCACGTACAATGCTCCCAAGCCCGGGAGAAAAGCGCTTCGGGGTTGTGCTCTCCTCGGGCCCTTGCCCCTGAGCCTGGGGGCCAGGCAGGTGGAACACACTCCCAGGCCAAGGGAGAACGACATGCACACGTCTGTTCCTGCCCCCTACACCAGCAGAGAGCTCGGGGGAGCCAGAGACTTCCAGGCTGCTGCTGGGCTGGCTGCCTGTGTGGGACGGGGCAGAGCCGACCTAGGGGCAAGTTGGGCCTCTTGCTCTCCCTGCTGCCCTGAGGCTGCTGGGCCAAAGACGTCTTGGGCATCCAGCCCCTTGCTGGTCCCTTCCCTCTGACGAGGCCCTCTGAGCTCCAGCACCTTGCAGTGTGGAGACAGCCCGGGCCAGCAACCTCCTCTCCAAGGAGGCCTCAACCGAGGCCTACGCCCAGGGGAAAAGCACCAGCGGGGATGATCCTGGGGAGGCGCACGGACATGTCTGGACCCAGTCCCCACAGCCTGCCCCTTGGTGGGGCAGTACCCCCGGAGGCCAGGAAGGTCTGGGCAAGGCTGTCCAGGGGCAGGGGCCCTGCTGGGTCCTGCCCCTGGCCTGTGAGGCCTCTGAGCACAACCGGCCCTCTCCCACTGGAAGACCTCCCCGGCTGCCTCCAAAGTCCTGTTTGCAAACACTCCCGCCCGCTGTTCACGCCAGGCTCGCACAATGCTCCCAAGCCCGGGAGAAAAGCGCTTCGGGGTGGTGCTCTCTCCGGGCCCTTGCCCCTGAGCCTGGGGGCAAGGCAGGGGGAACACACTCCCAGGCCAAGGCAGAACCACATGCCCACGTCTGTTCCTGTTCCCTGCACCGGCAGAGAGCTCGGGGGAGCCAGAGTCTCTCAGGCAGGTGCTGGGGTGGCCGCCTGTGTGGGAAGGGGCAGAGCCGACCTAGGGGCAAGTTGGGCCTCTTGCTCTCCCTGCTGCCCTGAGGCTGCTGGGTCAAAGAGGTCTTGGGCATCCAGCCCCTTACTGGTCCCTTCCCTCTGACGAGTCCCTCTGAGCTCCAGCACCTTGCAGTGTGGAGACAGCACCTGCCAGCAATCTCCTCTCCAAGGAAGCCTCAACCGAGGCCTAGGCCCAGGGGAAAGGCACCAGCGGGGATGAGCCAGTGGAGGCGCCCGGGCATGTCTGGACCCAGTCCCCGCAGCCTGCCCCTTGGTGGGGTAGTATCCCCGGAGGCCAGGAAGGTCTGGGCAAGGCTGCCAGGAGCAGGGACACTGCTGGGTCCTGCCCCTAGCCTGTGGGGCGTCTGAGCACAACCGGCACTCTCCCGCTGGAAGACCTCCCCTCTGCCTCCAAAGGCCGGTTTGCAAGCACTCCCGCCCGCTGTTCCCGCCAGGCACGCACAATGCTCCCAAGCCCGGGAGAAAAGCGCTTCGGGGTGGTGCTCTCTCCGGGCCCTTGCCCCTGAGCCTGGGGGCAAGGCAGGGTGTCCACACTCCCAGGCCACGGCAGAAGCACATGCACACGTCTGATCTGCCCTCTGCACCGGCAGAGAGCTCGGGGGAGCAAGAGTCTATCAGGCAGCTGCTGGGCTGGCCGCCTGTGTGAGAAGGGGCAGAGCCGACCTAGGGGCAAGTTGGGCCTCTTGCTCTCCCTGCTGCCCTGAGGCTGCTGGGCCAAAGACGTCTTGGGCATCCAGCACCTTGCTGGTCCCTTCCCTCTGACGAGGCCCTCTGAGCTCCAGCACCTTGCAGTGTGGAGACAGCCCCTGCCAGCAACCTCCTCTCCAAGGAGGCCTAAACCGAGGCCTAGGACCAGGGGAAAGGCACCAGCGGGGATGAGCCTGGGGAGGCGCCCGGGCATGTCTGGACCCAGTCCCCGCAGCCTGCCCCTTGGTGGGGCAGTACCCCCGGAGGCCAGGAAGGTCTGGGCAAGGCTGGCCAGGGGCAGGGGACCTGCTGGGTCCTGCCCCTGGCCTGTGGGGCCTCTGAGCACAACCGGCCCTCTCCCACTGGAAGAAATCCCCGGCTGCCTCCAAAGGCCGGTTTGCAAGCACTCCCGCCCGCTGTTCCCGCCAGGCACGCACAATGCTCCCAAGCCCGGGAGAAAAGCGCTTCTGGGTGTTGCCCTCTCCGGGCCCTTGCCCCTGAGCCTGGGGTCCAGGCAGTGGGTCCACACACCCAGACCAAGGCAGAACCACATGCACACGTCTGTTCCTGACCCCTGCACCGGCAGAGAGCTCGGGGGAGCCAGAGTCTGTCAGGTAGCTGCTGGGTTGGCTGCCTGTGTGGGAAGGGGCAGAGCCGACCTAGGGGCAAGTTGGGCCTCTTCCTCTCCCTGCTGCCCTGAGGCTGCTGGGCCAAAGAGGTCTTGGGCATCCAGCCCCTTGCTGGTCCCTTCCCGCTGACGAGGCCCTCTGAGCTCCAGCACCTTGCAGTGTGGAGACAGCCCCTGCCAGCAACCTCCTCTCCAAGGAGGCCTCAACCGAGCCCTAGGCCCAGGGGAAAGGCACCAGCGGGGATGAGCCTGGGGAGGCGCCCGGGCATGTCTGGACCCAGTCCCCGCAGCCTGCCCCTTGGTGGGGTAGTACCCCCGGAGGCCAGGAAGGTCTGGGCAAGGCTGCCAGGGGCAGGGACACTGTTGGGTCCTGCCCCTGGCCTGTGGGGCGTCTGAGCACAACCGGCACTCTCCCGCTGGAAGACCTCCCCGTCTGCCTCCAAAGGCCGGTTTGCAAGCACTCCCGCCCGCTGTTCCCGCCAGGCACGCACAATGCTCCCAAGCCCGGGAGAAAAGCGCTTCGGGGTGGTGGTCTCTCCGGGCCCCTGCCCCTGAGCCTGGGGGCCAGGCAGGGGATACACAGTCCCAGGCCAAGGCAGAACCACATGCACACGTCTGTTCCTGCCCCCTCCACCGGCAGAGAGCTGGGGGGAGCCAGAGTCTGTCAGGCAGCTGCTGGGCTGGCCGCCTGTGTGGGAAGGGGCAGAGCCGACCTAGGGGCAAGTTGGGCCTCTTGCTCTCCCTGCTGCCCTGAGGCTGCTGGGCCAAAGAGGTCTTGGGCATCCAGCCCCTTGCTGGTCCCTTCCATCTGACGAGGCCCTCTGAGCTCCAGCACCTTGCAGTGTGGAGACAGCCCCTGCCAGCAACCTCCTCTCCAAGGAGGCCTCAACCGAGGCCTAGGCCCAGGGGAAAGGCACCAGCGGGGATGAGCCAGTGGAGGCGCACGGGCATGTCTGGACCCAGTCCCCGCAGCCTGCCCCTTGGTGGGACAGTACCCCCGGAGGCCAGGAAGGTCTGGGCAAGGCTGGCCAGGGGGAGGGGCCCTGCTGGGTCCTGCCCCTGGCCTGTGGGGCCTCTGAGCAGAACCGGCCCACTCCCACTGGAAGACCTCCCCGGCTGCCTCCAAAGGCCAGTTTGACAACACTCCCGCCCGCTGTTCCCGCCAGGCACGCACAATGCTCCCAATCCCGGGAGAAAAGCACTTCGGGGTGTTGCCCTCCCCGGGCCCTTGCCCCTGAGCCTGGTGTCCAGGCAGTGGGTCCACACTCCCAGACCAAGGCAAACCACATGCACACGTCTGTTCCTGCCCCCTGCACCGGCAGAGAGCTCGGGGGAGCCAGAGTCTGTCAGGCAGCTGCTGGGTTGGCTGCCTGTGTGGGAAGGGGCAGAGCCGCCCTAGGGGCAAGTTGGGCCTCTTCCTCTCCCTGCTGCCCTGAGGCTGCTGGGCCAAAGAGGTCTTGGGCATCCAGCCCCTTGCTGGTCCCTTCCCGCTGACGAGGCCCTCTGAGCTCCAGCACCTTGCAGTGTGGAGACAGCCCCTGCCAGCAACCTCCTCTCCAAGGAGGCCTCAACCGAGGCCTAGGCCCAGGGGAAAGGCACCAGCGGGGATGAGCCTGGGGAGGCACCCGGGCATGTCTGGACCCAGTCCCCGCAGCCTGCCCCTTGGTGGGGTAGTACCCCCGGAGGCCAGGAAGGTCTGGGCAAGGCTGCCAGGGGCAGAGACACTGTTGGGTCCTGCCCCTGGCCTGTGGGGCGTCTGAGCACAACCGGCACTCTCCCGCTGGAAGACCTCCCCGTCTGCCTCCAAAGGCCGGTTTGCAAGCACTCCCGCCCGCTGTTCCCGCCAGGCACGCACAATGCTCCCAAGCCCGGGAGAAAAGCGCTTCGGGGTGGTGCTCTCTCCGGGCCCTTGCCCCTGAGCCTGGGGGCCAGGCAGGGGGAACACACTGCCAGGCCAAGGCAGAACGACATGCACACGTCTGTTCCTGACCCCTACACCGGCAGAGAGCTCGGGGGAGCCAGAGACTGCCAGGCTGCTGCTGGGCTGGCTGCCTGTGTGGGACGGGGCAGAGCCGACCTAAGGCCAAGTTGGGCCTCTTGCTCTCCCTGCTGCCCTGAGGCTGCTGGGTCAAAGAGGTCTTGGGCATCCAGCCTTTTGCTGGTCCCTTCCCTCTGACGAGGCCCTCTGAGCTCCAGCACCTTGCAGTGTGGAGACAGCCCCTGCCAGCAACCTCCTCTCCAAAGAGGCCTCAACCGAGGCCTACACCCAGGGGAAAGGCACCAGCGGGGATGATCCTGGGGAGGCGCACGGACATGTCTGGACCCAGTCCCCGCAGCCTGCCCCTTGGTGGGGCAGTACCCCCGGAGGCCAGGAAGGTCTGGGCAAGTCTGGCCAGGGGCAGGGGCCCTGCTGGGTCCTGACCCTGGCCTGTGGGGCCTCTGAGCACAACCGGCCCTCTCCCACTGGAAGACCTCCCCGGCTGCCTCCAAAGTCCTGTTTGCAAACACTCCCGCCCGCTGTTCACGTCAGGAATGCACAAAGCTCCCAAGCCGGGGAGAAAAGCGCTTCGGGGTGGTGCTCTCTCCGGGCCCTTGCCCCTGAGCCTGGGGGCAAGGCAGGGGGAACACACTCCCAGGCCAAGGCAGAACCACATGCCCACGTCTGTTCCTGTCCCCTGCACCGGCAGAGAGCTTGGGGGAGCCAGAGTCTGTCAGGCAGCTGCTGGGTTGGCCGCCTGTGTGGGAAGGGGCAGAGCCGACCTAGGGGCAAGTTGGGCCTCTTGCTCTCCCTGCTGCCCTGAGGCTGCTGGGCCAAAGAGGTCTTGGGCATCCAGCCCCTTACTGGTCCCTTCCCTCTGACGAGGCCCTCTGAGCTCCAGCACCTTGCAGTGTGGAGACAGCCCCTGCCAGCAACCTCCTCTCCAAGGAGGCCTCAACCGAGGCCTAGGCCCAGGGGAAAGGCACCAGCGGGGATGAGCCTGGGGAGGCGCCCGAGCATGTCTGGACCCAGTCCCCGCAGCCTGCCCCTTGGTGGGGCTGTAAGCCCGGAGGCAGGAAGGTCTGGGCAAGGCTGGCCAGGGGCAGGGGCCCTGCTGGGTCCTGCCCCTGGCCTGTGGGGCCTCTGAGCACAACCGGCCCTCTCCCACTGGAAGACCTCCCCGGCTGCCTCCAAAGGCCGGTTTGCAAGCACTCCCGCCCACTTTCCCACCAAGCGCGCACAATGCTCCCAAGCCCGGGAGAAAAGCGCTTCGGGTTGGTGCTCTCTCCCTGCCCTTGCCCCTGAGCCTGGGGGCCAGGCAGGGGGTCCACACTCCCAGGCCAAGGCAGAACCACATGCACACGTCTGTTCCTGCCCCCTGCACCGGCAGAGAGCTGGGGGGAGCCACAGTCTGTCAGGCAGCTGCTGGGTTGGCCGCCTGTGTGGGAAGGGGCAGAGCCGACCTAGGGGCAAGTTGGGCCTCTTGCTCTCCCTGCTGCCCTGAGGCTGCTGGGCCAAAGAGGTCTTGGGCATCCAGCCCCTTGCTGGTCCCTTCCCTCTGACGAGGCCCTCTGAGCTCCAGCACCTTGCAGTGTGGAGACAGCCCCTGCCAGCAACCTCCTCTCCAAGGAGGCCTAAACCGAGGCCTAGGCCCAGGGGAAAGGCACCAGCGGGGATGAGCCAGTGGAGGCTCACGGGCATGTCTGGACCCAGTCCCCGCAGACTGCCCCTTGGTGGGGCAGTACCCCCGGAGGCCAGGAAGATCTGGGCAAGGCTGGCCAGGGGCACGGGCCCTGCTGGGTCCTGCCCCTGGCCTGTGGGGCCTCTGAGCACAACCGGCTCTCTCCCACTGGAAGACCGCCCCGTCTGCCTCTAAAGGCCGGTTTGCAAGCACTCTCACCCGCTGTTCCCGCCCGGCACGCACAAAGCTCCCAACCCCGGGAGAAAAGCGCTTCGGGGTGGTGCTCTCTCCGGGCCCTTGCCCCTGAGCCTGGGGGCCAGGCAGGGGGTCCACACTCCCAGGCCAAGGCAGAACCACATGCACACGTCTGTTCCTGCCCCCTGCACCGGCAGAGGGCTCGGGGGAACCAGAGTCTGTCAGGCAGCTCCTGGGCTGGCCGCCTGTGTGGGAAGGGGCAGAGCCGACCTAGGGGCAAGTTGGGCCTCTTGCTCTCCCTGCTGCCCTGAGGCTGCTGGGCCAAAGAGGTCTTGGGCATCCAGCCCCTTGCTGGTCCCTTCCCTCTGACGAGGCCCTCTGAGCTCCAGCACCTTGCAGTGTGGAGACAGCCCCTGCCAGCAACCTCCTCTCCAAGGAGGCCTCAACCGAGGCCTAGGACCAGGGGAAAGGCACCAGCGGGGATGAGCCTGGGGAGGCGCCCGGGCATGTCTGGACCCAGTCCCCGCAGCCTGCCCCTTGGTGGGGCAGTACCCCCGGAGGCCAGGAAGGTCTGGGCAAGGCTGGCCAGGGGCAGGGGCCCTGCTGGGTCCTGCCCCTGGCATGTGGGGCCTCTGAGCACAACTGGCCCTCTCCCACTGGAAGACCTCCCCGGCTGCCTCCAAAGGCCAGTTTGCCAACACTCCCGCCCGCTGTTCCCGCCAGGCACGCACAGTGTTCCCAAGCCCGGGAGAAAAGCGCTTCGGGGTGTTGCTCTCTCCGGGCCCTTGCCCCTGAGCCTGGGGGCCAGGCAGTGGGTCCACACTCCCAGACCAAGGCAGAACCACATGCACACGTCTGTTCCTGACCCCTGCACCGGCAGAGAGCTCGGGGGAGCCAGAGTCTGTCAGGCAGCTGCTGGGCTGTCCGCCTGTGTGGGAAAGGGCAGAGCCGACCTAGGGGCAAGTTGGGCCTCTTCCTCTCCCTGCTGCCCTGAGGCTGCTGGGCCAAAGAGGTCTTGGGCATCCAGCCCCTTGCTGGTCCCTTCCCTCTGACGAGGCCCTCTGAGCTCCAGCACCTTGCAGTGTGGAGACAGCCCCTGCCAGCAACCTCCTCTCCAAGGAGGCCTCAACCGAGGCCTAGGCCCAGGGGAAAGGCACCAGCGGGGATGAGCCTGGGGAGGCGCCCGGGCATGTCTGGACCCAGTCCCCGCAGCCTGCCCCTTGGTGGGGCATTACCCCCGGAGGCCAGGAAGGTGTGTGCAAGGCTGCCAGGGGCAGGGACAGCGCTGGGTCCTGCCACTGGCCTGTGGGGCGTCTGAGCACAACCGGCACTCTCCCGCTGGAAGACCTCCCCGTCTGCCTCCAAAGTCCTGTTTGCAAGCACTCCCGCCCGCTGTTCCCGCCAGGCGTGCACAATGCTCCCAAGCCCGGGAGAAAAGCGCTTCAGGGTGGTGGTCTCTCCGGGCCCTTGCCCCTGAGCCTGGGGGCCAGGCAGGGGGAACACACTCCCTGGCCAAGGCAGAACAACATGCACACATCTGTTCCTGCCCCCTCCACCGGCAGAGAGCTCGGGGGAGCCAGAGACTGCCAGGCAGGTGCTGGGCTGGCTGCCTGTGTGGGACGGGGCAGAGCCGACCTAGGGGCAAGTCGGGCCTCTTGCTCTCCCTGCTGCCCTGAGGCTGCTGGGCGAAAGAGGACTTGGGCATCCAGCCCTTTGCTGGTCCCTTCCCTCTGACGAGGCCCTCTGAGCTCCAGCACCTTGCAGTGTGGAGACAGCCCCTGCCAGCAACCTCCTCTCCAAAGAGGCCTCAACCGAGGCCTAGGCCCACGGGAAAGGCACCAGCGTGGATGATCCTGGGGAGGCGCACGGACATGTCTGGACCCAGTCCCCGCAGCCTGCCCCTTGGTGGGGCAGTACCCCCGGAGGCCAGGAAGGTCTGGGCAAGGCTGGCCAGGGGCAGGGGCCCTGCTGGGTCCTGCCGCTGGCCTGTGGGGCCTCTGAGCACAACCGGCCCTCTCCCACTGGAAGACCTCCCCGGCTGCCTCCAAAGTCCTGTTTGCAAACACTCCCGCCCGCTGTTCACGCCTGGCGTGCACAATGCTCCCAAGCCCGGGAGAAAAGCGCTTCGGGGTGGTGGTCTCTCCGGGCCCTTGCCCCTGAGCCTGGGGGCCAGGCAGGGGATCCACAGTCCCAGGCCAAGGCAGAACCACATGCACACGTCTGTTCCTGACCCCAGCACCGGCAGAGAGCTGGGGGGAGCCAGAGTCTGTCAGGCAGCTGCTGGGCTGGCCGCCTGTGTGGGAAGGGGCAGAGCCGACCTAGGGGCAAGTTGGGCCTCTTCCTCTCCCTGCTGCCCTGAGGCTGCTGGGCCAAAGAGGTCTTGGGCATCCAGCCCCTTGCTGGTCCCTTCCCGCTGTCGAGGCCCTCTGAGCTCCAGCACCTTGCAGTGTGGAGACAGCCCCTGCCAGCAACCTCCTCTCCAAGGAGGCCTCAACCGAGGCCTAGGCCCAGGGGAAAGGCACCAGCGGGGATGAGCCTGGGGAGGCACCCGGGCATGTCTGGACCCAGTCCCCGCAGCCTGCCCCTTGGTGGGGTAGTACCCCCGGAGGCCAGGAAGGTCTGGGCAAGGCTGGCCAGGGGCAGGGGCCCTGCTGGGTCCTGACCTGGTCTGTGGGGCCTCTGAGCACAACCGGCCCTCTCCCACTGGAAGACCTCCCGGGCTGCCTACAAAGCCCGGTTTGCCAACCCTCCCGCCCGCTGTTCCCGCCAGTCACGCACAATGCTCCCAAGCCCGGGAGAAAAGCGCTTCGGGGTGTTGCTCTCTCCGGGCCCTTGCCCCTGAGCCTGAGGACCAGGCAGTGGGTCCACACTCCCAGACCAAGGCAGAACCACATGCACACGTCTGTTCCTGACCCCAGCACCGGCAGAGAGCTCGGGGGAGCCAGAGTCTGTCAGGCAGCTGCTGGGCTGGCCGCCTGTGTGGGAAGGGGCAGAGCCGACCTAGGGGCAAGTTGGGCCTCTTCCTATCCCTGCTGCCCTGAGGCTGCTGGGCCAAAGAGGTCTTGGGCATCCAGCCCCTTGCTGGTCCCTTCCCTCTGACGAGCCCTCTGAGCTCCAGCACCTTGCAGTGTGGAGACATCCCCTGCCAGCAACCTCCTCTCCAATGAGGCCTCAACCGAGGCCTAGGCACAGGGGAAAGGCACCAGCGGGGATGAGCCTGGGGAGGCGCCCGGGCATGCCTGGACCCACTCCCCGCAGCCTGCCCCTTGGTGGGGCAGTACCCCCGGAGGCCAGGAAGGTCTGTGCAAGGCTGCCAGGGGCAGGGACAGCGCTGGGTCCTGCCCCTGGCCTGTGGGGCGTCTGAGCACAACCGGCACTCTCCCGCTGGAAGACCTCCCCGTCTGCCTCCAAAGGCCGGTTTGCAAGCACTCCCGCCCACTGTTCCCGCCAGGCACGCACAATGCTCCCAAGCCCGGGAGAAAAGCGCTTCGGGGTGTTGCTCTCTCCGGGCCCTTGCCCCTGAGCCTGGGGGCCAGGCAGTGGGTCCACACTCCCAGACCAAGGCAGAACCACATGCACACGTCTGATCTGCCCCCTGCACCGGCAGAGAGCTCGGGGGATCCAGAGTCTGTCAGGCAGCTGCTGGGCTGGCCGCCTGTGTGGGAAGGGGCAGAGCCGACCTAGGGGCAAGTTGGGCCTCTTGCTCTCCCTGCTGCCCTGAGGCTGCTGGGCCAAAGAGGTCTTGGGCATCCAGCCCCTTACTGGTCCCTTCCCTCTGACGAGGCCCTCTGAGCTCCAGCACCTTGCAGTGTGGAGACAACCCCTGCCAGCAATCTCCTCTCCAAGGAGGCCTCAACCGAGGCCTAGGCCCAGGGGAAAGGCACCAGCGGGGTTGAGCCAGGGGAGGCGGCCGGGCATGTCTGGACCCAGTCCCCGCAGCCTGCCCCTTGGTGGGGCAGTACCCCCGGAGGCCAGGAAGGTCTGGGCAAGGCTGGCCAGGGGCAGGGGCCCTGCTGGGTCCTGCCCCTGGCCTGTGGGGCCTCTGAGCACAACCGGCCCTCTCCCACTGGAAGACCTCCCCGGCTGCCTCCAAAGGCCGGTTTGCAAGCACTCCCGCCCACTGTTCCCGCCAGGCGCGCACAATGCTCCCAAGCCCGGGAGAAAAGCGCTTCGGGGTGGTGGTCTCTCCGGGCCGTTGCCCCTGACCCTGGGGGCCAGGCAGGGGATCCACAGTCCCAGGCCAAGGCAGAACTACATGCACACGTCTGGTCCTGCCCCCTCCACCGGCAGAGAGCTGGGGGGAGCCAGAGTCTGTCAGGCAGCTGCTGGGCTCTCCGCCTGTGTGGGAAGGGGCAGAGCCGACCTAGGGGCAAGTTGGGCCTCTTGCTCTCCCTGCTGCCCTGAGGCTGCTGGGCCAAAGAGGTCTTGGGCATCCAGCCCCTTGCTGGTCCCTTCCCTCTGACGAGGCCCTCTGAGCTCCAGCACCTTGCAGTGTGGAGACAGCCCCTGCCAGCAACCTCCTCTCCAAGGAGGCCTCAATCGAGGCTTAGGCCCAGGGGAAAGGCACCAGCGGGGTTGAGCCAGGGGAGGCGCCCGGGCATGTCTGGACCCTGTCCCCGCAGCCTGCCCCTTGGTGGGGCAGTACCCCCGGAGGCCAGGAAGGTCTGGGCAAGGCTGTCCAGGGGCAGGGGCCCTGCTGGGTCCTGCCCCTGGCCTGTGGGGCCTCTGAGCACAACCGGCCCTCTCCCACTGGAAGACCTCCCCGGCTGCCTCCAAAGGCCGGTTTGCAAGCACTCCCGCCCACTGTTCCCGCCAGGCGCGCACAATGCTCCCAAGCCCGGGAGAAAAGCGCTTCGGGGTGGTGGTCCCTCCGGGCCCTTGCCCCTGAGCCTGGGGGCAATGCAGGGTGTCCACACTCCCAGGCCAAGGAAAAACCACATGCACACGTCTGATCTGCCCCCTGCAACGGCAGAGAGCTCGGGGGATCCAGAGTCTGTCAGGCAGCGGCTGGGCTGGCCCCCTGTGTGGAAAGGGGCAGAGCCGACCTAGGGGCAAGATGGGCCTCTTGCTCTCCCTGCTGCCCTGAGGCTGCTGGGCCAAAGAGGTCTTGGGCATCCAGCCCCTTGCTGGTCCCTTCCCTCTGACGAGGCCCTCTGAGCTCCAGCACCTTGCAGTGTGGAGACAGCCCCTGCCAGCAACCTCCTCTCCAAGGAGGCCTCAACCGAGGCCTTGGCCCAGGGGAAAGGCACCAGCGTGGATGAGCCTGGGGAGGCGCCCGGGCATGTCTGGACCCAGTCCCCGCAGCCTGCCCCTTGGTGGGGCTGTCACCCCGGAGGCAGGAAGGTCTGGGCAAGGCTGGCCAGGGGCAGGGGCCCTGCTGGGTCCTGCCCCTGGCCTGTGGGGCCTCTGAGCACAACCGGCCCTCTCCCACTGGAAGACCTCCGCGGCTGCCTCCAAAGGCCGGTTTCCAAGCACTCCCGCCCACTGTTCCCACCAAGCGCGCACAATGCTCCCAAGCCCGGGAGAAAAGTGCTTCGGGGTGGTGCTCTCTCCGGGCCCTTGCCCCTGAGCCTGGGGGCCAGGCAGGGGGTCCACACTCCCAGGCCAAGGCAGAACGACATGCACACGTCTGTTCCTGCCCCCTACACCGGCAGAGAATTCGGGGGAGCCAGAGACTGCCAGGCTGCTGCTGGGGTGGCTGCCTGTGTGGGAAGGGGCAGAGCCGACCTAGGGGCAAGTTGGGCCTCTTGCTCTCCCTGCTGCCCTGAGGCTGCTGGGTCAAAGAGGTCTTGGGCATCCAGCCCTTTGCTGGTCCCTTCCCTCTGACGAGGCCCTCTGAGCTCCAGCACCTTGCAGTGTGGAGACAGCCCCTGCCATCAACCTTCTCTCCAAAGAGGCCTCAACCGAGGCCTAGGACCAGGGGAAAGGCACCAGCGGGGATGATCGTGGGTAGGCGCACGGACATGTCTGGACCCAGTCCCCGCAGCCTGCCCCTTGGTGGGGCAGTACCCCCGGAGGCCAGGAACGTCTGGGCAAGGCTGGCCAGGGGCAGGGGCCCTGCTGGGTCCTGCCCCTGGCCTGTGGGGCCTCTGAGCACAACAGGCCCTCTCCCACTGGAAGACCTCCCCGGCTGCCTCCAAAGTCCTGTTTGCAAGCAGTCCCACCGGCTGTTCACGCCAGGCTCGCACAATGCTCCCAAGCCCGGGAGAAAAGCGCTTCGGGGTGGTGCTCTCTCCGGGCCCTTGCCCCTGAGCCTGGGGGCCAGGAAGGGGGTCCACACTCCCAGGCCAAGGCAACCACATGCACACGTCTGTTCCTGCCCCCTGCACCGGCAGAGAGCTCGGGGGAGCCAGAGTCTGTCAGGCAGCTGCTGGGCTGGCCGCCTGTGTGGGAAGGGGCAGAGCCGAATAGGGGCAAGTTGGGCCTCTTCCTCTCCCTGCTGCCCTGAGGCTGCTGGGCCAAAGAGGTCTTGGGCATCCAGCCCCTTGCTGGTCCCTTCCCGCTGACGAGGCCCTCTGAGCTCCAGCACCTTGCAGTGTGGAGACAGCCCCTGCCAGCAACCTCCTCTCCAAGGAGGCCTCAACCGAGGCCTAGGCCCAGGGGAAAGGCACCAGCGGGGATGAGCCTGGGGAGGCGCCCGGGCATGTCTGCACCCAGTCCCCGCAGCCTGCCCCTTGGTGGAGCAGTACCCCCGGAGGCCAGGAAGGTCTGGGCAAGGCTGGCCAGGGGCAGGGGCCCTGCTGGGTCCTGCCCCTGTCCTGTGGGGCCTCTGAGCACAACCGGCCCTCTCCCACTGGAAGACCTCCCCGGCTGCCTCCAAAGGCCGGTTTGCAAGCACTCCCGCCCACTGTTCCCGCCAGGCGCGCACAATGCTCCCAAGCCCGGGAGAAAAGCGCTTCGGGGTGGTGGTCTCTCCAGGCCCTTGCCCCTGAGCCTGGGGGCCAGGCAGGAGATCCACAGTCCCAACCAAGGCAGAACCACATGCACACGTCTGGTCCTGCCCCCTCCACCGGCAGAGAGCTGGGGGGAGCCAGAGTCTGTCAGGCTGCTGCTGGGCTGGCTGCCTGTCTGGGACGGGGCAGAGCCGACCTAGGGGCAAGTTGGGCCTCTTGCTCTCCCTGCTGCCCTGAGGCTGCTGGGTCAAAGAGGTCTTGGGCATCCAGCCCCTTGCTGGTCCCTTCCCTCTGACAAGGCCCTCTGAGCTCCAGCACCTTGCAGTGTGGAGACAGCCCCTGCCAGCAACCTCCTCTCCAAAGAGGCCTCAACCGAGGCCTACGCCCAGGGGAAAGGCACCAGCAGGGATGATCCTGGGTAGGCGCACGGACATGTCTGGACCCAGTCCCCGCAGCCTGCCCCTTGGTGGGGCAGTACCCCCGGAGGCCAGGAAGGTCTGGGCAAGGCTGGCCAGGGGCAGGGGCCCTGCTGGGTCCTGCCCCTGGCCTGTGGGGCCTCTGAGCACAACAGGCCCTCTCCCACTGGAAGACCTCCCCGGCTGCCTCCAAAGTCCTGTTTGAAAGCACTCCCGCCCGCTGTTCCCGCCAGGCACAACCAATGCTCCCAAGCCCGGGAGAAAAGCGCTTCGGGGTGGGGCTCTCTCCGGGCCCTTGCCCCTGAGCCTGGGGTCCAGGCAGTGGGTCCACACTCCCAGACCAAGGCAGAACCACATGCACACGTCTGGTCCTGACCCCTGCACCGGCAGAGAGCTCGGGGGAGCCAGAGTCTGTCAGGCAGCTGCTGGGTTGGCTGCCTGTGTGGGAAGGGGCAGAGCCGACCTAGGGGCAAGTTGGGCCTCTTCCTCTCCCTGCTGCCCTGAGGCTGCTGGGCCAAAGAGGTCTTGGGCATCCAGCCCCTTGCTGGTCCCTTCCCGCTGACGAGGCCCTCTGAGCTCCAGCACCTTGCAGTGTGGAGACAGCCCCTGTCAGCAACCTCCTCTCCAAGGAGGCCTCAACCGAGGCCTAGGCCCAGGGGAAAGGCACCAGCGGGGATGAGCCTGGGGAGGCGCCCGGGCATGTCTGGACCCAGTCCCCGCAGCCTGCCCCTTGGTGGGGCAGAACCCCCGGAGGCCAGGAACGTCTGGGCAAGGCTGGCCAGGGGCAGGAGCCCTGCCGGGTCCTGCCCCTGGCCTGTGAGGCCTCTGAGCACAACCGGCCCTCTCCCACTGGAAGACCTCCCCGGCTGCCTCCAAAGTCCTGTTTGAAAACACTCCCGCCCGCTGTTCATGCGAGGCTCGCACAATGCTCCCAAGCCCGGGAGAAAAGCGCTTCGGGGTGGTGCTCTCTCCGGGCCCTTGCCCCTGAGCCTGGGGGCAAGGCAGGGGGAACACACTCCCAGGCCAAGGCAGAACCACATGCCCACGTCTGTTCCTGTCCCGTGCACCGGCAGAGAGCTTGGGGGAGCCAGAGTCTGTCAGGCAGCTGCTGGGTTGGCCGCCTGTGTGGGAAGGGGCAGAGCCGCCCAAGGGGCAAGTTGGGCCTCTTGCTCTCCCTGCTGCCCTGAGGCTGCTGGGCGAAATAGTTCTTGGGCATCCAGCCCCTTGCTGGTCCCTTCCCTCTGACGAGGCCCTCTGAGCTCCAGCACCTTGCAGTGTGGAGACAGCCCCTGCCAGCAACCTCCTCTCCAAGGAGGCCTAAACCGAGGCCTAGGCCCAGGGGAAAGGCACCAGCGGGGATGAGCCTGGGGAGGCGCCCGGGCATGTCTGGACCCAGTCCCCGCAGCCTGCCCCTTGGTGGGGCAGTACCCCCGGAGGCCAGGAAGGTCTGGGCAAGGCTGGCCAGGGGCAGGGGCCCTGCTGGGTCCTTCCCCTGGCCTGTGGGGCCTCTGAGCACAACCGGCCCTCTTCCACTGGAAGACCTCCCCGGCTGCCTCCAAAGGCCGGTTTGCAAGCGCTGCCGCCCAGTGTTCCCAGCAGGCGTGCACAATGCTCCCAAGCCCGGGAGAAAAGCGCTTCAGGGTGGTGCTCTCTCCGGGCCCTTGCCCCTGATCCTGGGGTCAAGGCAGGGTGTCCACACTCCCAGGCCAAGGCAGAACCACATGCACACGTCTGATCTGCCCCCTGCACCGGCAGAGAGCTCGGGGGAGCCAGAGTCTGTCAGGCAGCTGCTGGGCTGGCCGCCTGTGTGGGAAGGGGCAGAGCCGACCTAGGGGCAAGTTGGGCCTCTTGCTCTCCCTGCTGCCCTGAGGCTGCTGGGCCAAAGAGGTCTTGGGCATCCAGCCCCTTGCTGGTCCCTTCCCTCTAACGAGGCCCTCTGAGCTCCAGCACCTTGCAGTGTGGAGACAGCCCCTGCCAGCAACCTCCTCTCCAAGGAGGCCTCAACCGAGGCCTAGGCCCAGGGGAAAGGCACCAGCGGGGATGAGCCTGGGGAGGCGCCTGGGCATGTCTGGACCCAGTCCCCGCAGCCTGCCCCTTGGTGGGGCTGTAACCCCGGAGGCAGGAAGGTCTTTTCAAGGCTGGCCAGGGGCAGGGGCCCTGCTGGGTCCTGCCCCTGGCCTGTAGGGCCTCTGAGCACAACCGGCCCTCTCCCACTGGAAGACCTCCCCGGCTGCCTCCAAAGGCCGGTTTGCAAGCACTCCCGCCCACTGTTCCCACAAAGCACGCACAATGGTCCCAAGCCCGGGAGAAAAGCGCTTCAGGGTGTTGCTCTCTCCGGGCCCTTGCCCCTGAGCCTGGGGTCCAGGCAGTGGGTTCACACTCCCAGACCAAGGCAGAACCACATGCACACGTCTGTTCCTGCCCCCTACACCGGCAGAGAGCTCGGGGGAGCCAGAGACTGCCAGGCTGCTGCTGGGCTGGCTGCCTGTGTGGGACGGGGCAGAGCCGACCTAGGGGCATGTTGGGCCTCTTGCTCTCCCTGCTGCCCTGAGGCTGCTGGGTCAAAGAGGTCTTGGGCATCCAGCCCTTTGCTGGTGCCTTCCCTCTGACGAGGCCCTCTGAGCTCCAGCACCTTGCAGTGTGGAGACAGCCCCTGCCAGCAACCTCCTCTCCAAGGAGGCCTAAACCGAGGCCTAGGCCCAGGGGAAAGGCACCAGCGGGGATCAGCCAGGGGAGGCGCCCGGGCATGTCTGGACCCAGTCCCCGAAGCCTGCCCCTTGGTGGGGCAGTACCCCCGGAGGCCAGGAAGGTCTGGGCAAGGCTGGCCAGGGGCAGGGGCCCTGCTAGGTCCTGCCCCTGGCCTGTGGGGCCTCTGCGCACAACCGGCCCTCTCCCACTGGAAGACCTCCCCGGCTGCCTCCAAAGGCCAGTTTGCCAACACTCCTGCCCGCTGTTCCCGCCAGGCACGCACAATGCTCCCAAGCCCAGGAGAAAAGCGCTTCGGGGTGGTGGTCTCTCCGGGCCCCTGCACCTGAGCCTGAGGGCCAGGCAGGGGATCCACAGTCCCAGGCCAAGGCAGAACCACATGCACACGTCTGTTCTTGCCCCCTCCACCGGCAGAGAGCTCGGGGGAGCCAGAGTCTGTCAGGCAGCTGCTGGGCTGGCCGCCTGTGTGGGAAGGGGCAGAGCCGACCTAGGGGCAAGTTGGGCCTCTTGCTCTCCCTGCTGCCCTGAGGCTGCTGGGCCAAAGAGGTCTTGGGCATCCAGCCCCTTGCTGGTCCCTTCCCGCTGACGAGGCCCTCTGAGCTCCAGCACCTTGCAGTGTGGAGACAGCCCCTGCCAGCAACCTCCTCTCCAAGGAGGCCTCAACCGTGGCCTAGGCCCAGGGGAAAGGCACCAGCGGGGATGAGCCAGTGGAGGCGCACGGGCATGTCTGGACCCATTCCCCGCAGCCTGCCCCTTGGTGGGGCAGTACCCCCGGAGGCCAGGAAGGTCTGGGCAAGGCTGGCCAGGGGCAGGGGCCCTGCTGGGTCCTGCCCCTGGCCTGTGGGGCCTCTGAGCACAACCGGCCCTCTCCCACTGGAAGACCTCCCCGGCTGCCTCCAAAGGCCGGTTTGCCAACACTCCCGCCCGCTGTTCCCGCCAGGCACACACAATGCTCCCAAGCCCGGGAGAAAAGCGCTTCGGGGTGTTGTTCTCTCTGGGCCCTTGCCCCTGAGCCTGGGGTCCAGGCAGTGGGTCCACACTCCCAGACCAAGGCAGAACCACATGCACACGTCTGTTCCTGCCCCCTCCACCGGCAGAGAGCTCGGGGGAGCCACAGTCTGTCAGGCAGCTGCTGGGTTGGCTGCCTGTGTGGGAAGGGGCAGAGCCGACCTAGGGGCAAGTTGGGCCTCTTCCTCTCCCTGCTGCCCTGAGGCTGCTGGGCCAAAGAGGTCTTGGGCATCCAGCCCCTTGCTGGTCCCTTCCCGCTGACGAGGCCCTCTGAGCTCCAGCACCTTGCAGTGTGGAGACAGCCCCTGCCAGCAACCTCCTCTCCAAGGAGGCCTCAACCGAGGCCTAGGCCCAGGGGAAAGGCACCAGCGGGGATGAGCCTGGGGAGGCGCCCGGGCATGTCTGGACCCAGTCCCCGCAGCCTGCCCCTTGGTGGGGTAGTAACCCCGGAGGCCAGGAAGGTCTGTGCAAGGCTGCCAGGGGCAGGGACACTGCTGGGTCCTGCCCCTGGCCTGTGGGGCGTCTGAGCACAACCGGCACTCTCCCGCTGGAAGACTTCCCCGTCTGCCTCCAAAGGCCGGTTTGCAAGCACTCCCGCCTGCTGTTCCCGCCAGGCACGCACAATGCTCCCAAGCCCGGGAGAAAAGCGCTTCGGGGTGGTGCTCTCTCCGGGACCTTGCCCCTGAGCCTGGGGGCCAGGCAGGGGGAACACACTCCCAGGCCAAGGCAGAACGACATGCACACGTCTGTTCCTGCCCCCTACACAGGCAGAGAGATCGGGGGAGCCAGAGACTGCCAGGCTGCTGCTGGGCTGGCTGCCTGTCTGGGACGGGGCAGAGCCGACCTAGGGGCAAGTTGGGCCTCTTGCTCTCCCTGCTGCCCTGAGGCTGCTGGGTCAAAGAGGTCTTGGGCATCCAGCCCTTTGCTGGTCCCTTCCCTCTGACGAGGCCCTCTGAGCTCCAGCACCTTGCAGTGTGGAGACAGCCCCTGCCAGCAACCTCCTCTCCAAAGAGGCCTCAACCGAGGCCTACGCCCAGGGGAAATGCACCAGCGGGGATGATCCTGGGGAGGCGCACGGACATGTCTGGACCCAGTCCCCGCAGCCTGCCCCTTGGTGGGGCAGTACCCCCGGAGGCCAGGAAGGTCTGGGCAAGGCTGGCCAGGGGCAGGGGCCCTGCTGGGTCCTGCCCCTGGCCTGTGAGGCCTCTGAGCACAACCGGCCCTCTCCCACTGGAAGACCTCCCCGGGTGCCTCCAAAGTCCTGTTTGCAAACACTCCCGCCCGCTGTTCACGCCAGGCTCGCACAATGCTCCCAAGCCCGGGAGAAAAGCGCTTCGGGGTTGTGCTCTCTCCGGGCCCTTGCCCCTGAGCCTGGGGTCAAGGCAGGGGGAACACACTCCCAGGCCAAGGCAGAACCACATGCCGACGTCTGTTCCTGTCCCCTGCACCGGCAGAGAGCTTGGGGGAGCCAGAGTCTGTCAGGCAGCTGCTGGGTTGGCCGCCTGTGTGGGAAGGGGCAGAGCCGACCTAGGGGCAAGTTGGGCCTCTTCCTCTCCCTGCTGCCCTGAGGCTGCTGGGCCAAAGAGGTCTTGGGCATCCAGCCCCTTGCTGGTCCCTTCCCTCTGACGAGGCCCTCTGAGCTCCAGCAACTTGCAGTGTGGAGACAGCCCCTGCGAGCAACCTCCTCTCCAAGGAGGCCTCAACCGAGGCCTAGGCCCAGGGGAAAGGCACCAGCGGGGATGAGCCAGTGGAGGCGCACGGGCATGTCTGGACCCAGTCCCCGCAGCCTGCCCCTTGGTGGGGCAGTACCCCCGGAGGCCAGGAAGGTCTGGGCAAGGCTGCCAGGGGCAGAGACACTGCTGGGTCCTGCCCCTGGCCTGTGGGGCGTCTGAGCACAACCGGCACTCTCCCGCTGGAAGACCTGCCCGGCTGCCTCCAAAGGCCGGTTAACAAGCGCTCCCGCCCACTGTTCCCAGCAGGCGTGCACAATGCTCCCAAGCCCGGGAGAAAAGCGCTTCGGGGTGGTGCTCTCTCCGGGCACTTGCCCCTGAGCCTGGGGGCAAGGCAGGGTGTCCACACTCCCAGGCCAAGGCAGAACCACATGCACACGTCTGATCTGCCCCCTGCACCGGCAGAGAGCTCGGGGGAGCCAGAGTCTGTCAGGCAGCTGCTGGGCTGGCCGCCTGTGTGGGAAGGGGCAGAGCCGACCTAGGGGCAAGTTGGGCCTCTTGCTCTCCCTGCTGCCCTGAGGCTGCTGGGCCAAAGAGGTCTTGGGCATCCAGCCCCTTGCTTGTCCCTTCCCTCTGACGAGGCCCTCTGAGCTCCAGCACCTTGCAGTGTGGAGACAGCACCTGCCAGCAATCTCTTCTCCAAGGAGGCCTCAACCGAGGCCTAGGCCCAGGGAAAAGGCACCAGCGGGGTTGAGCCAGGGGAGGCGCCCGGGCATGTCTGGACCCTGTCCCCGCAGCCTGCCCCTTGGTGGGGCAGTACCCCCGGAGGCCAGGAAGGTCTGGGCAAGGCTGGCCAGGGGCAGGGGCCCTGCTGGGTCCTGCCCCTGGCCTGTGGGGCCTCTGAGCACAACCGGCCCTTGCCCACTGGAAGACCTCCCCGGATGCCTCCAAAGTCCTGTTTGCAAGCACTCCCGCCCGCTGTTCCCGCCAGGCGCGCACAATGCTCCCAAGCCCGGGAGAAAAGCGCTTCGGGGTGGTGGTCTCTCCGGGCCCCTGCCCCTGAGCCTGGGGGCCAGGCAGGGGATCCACAGTCCCAGGCCAAGGCAGAACCACATGCACACGTCTGTTCCTGCCCCCTCCACCGGCAGAGAGCTGGGGGGAGCCAGAGTCTGTCAGGCAGCTGCTGGGCTGGCCGCCTGTGTGGGAAGGGGCAGAGCCGACCTAGGGGCAAGTTGGGCCTCTTGCTCTCCCTGCTGCCCTGAGGCTGCTGGGCCAAAGAGGTCTTGGGCATCCAGCCCCTTGCTGGTCCCTTCCCTCTGACGAGGCCCTCTGAGCTCTAGCACCTTGCAGTGTGGAGACAGCCCCTGCCAGCAACCTCCTCTCCAAGGAGGCCTCAACCGAGGCCTAGGCCCAGGGGAAAGGCACCAGCGGGGATGAGCCAGTGGAGGCGCACGGGCATGTCTGGACCCAGTCCCCGCAGCCTGCCCCTTGGTGGGGCAGTACCCCCGGAGGCCAGGAAGGTCTGGGCAAGGCTGGCCAAGGGCAGGGGCCCTGCTGGGTCCTACCCCTGGCCTGTGGGGCCTCTGAGCACAACCGGCCCTCTCCCACTGGAAGACCTCCCCGGCTGCCTCCAAAGGCCGGTTTGCCAACACTCCCGCCCGCTGTTCCCGCCAGGCACGCACAATGCTCCCAAGCCCGGGAGAAAAGCGCTTCAGGGTGTTGCCCTCTCCGGGCCCTTGCCCCTGAGCCTGGGGTCCAGGCAGTGGGTCCACACTCCCAGACCAAGGCAGAACCACATGCACACGTCTGTTCCTGACCCCTGCACCGGCAGAGAGCTCGGGGGAGCCAGAGTCTGTCAGGCAGCTGCTGGGTTGGCTGCCTGTGTGGGAAGGGGCAGAGCCGACCTAGGGGCAAGTTGGGCCTCTTCCTCTCCCTGCTGCCCTGAGGCTGCTGGGCCAAAGACGTCTTGGGCATCCAGCCCCTTACTGGTCCCTTCCCTCTGACGAGGCCCTCTGAGCTCCAGCACCTTGCAGTGTGGAGACAGCCCCTGCCAGCAACCTCCTCTCCAAGGAGGCCTCAACCGAGGCCTAGGCCCAGGGGAAAGGCACCAGCGGGGATGGGCCAGTGGAGGCGCACGGGCATGTCTGGACCCAGTCCCCGCAGCCTGCCCCTTGGTGGGGCAGTACCCCCGGAGGCCAGGAAGGTTTGGGCAAGGCTGCGAGGGGCAGGGGCCCTGCTGGGTCCTGCCCCTGGCCTGTGGGGCGTCTGAGCACATCCGGCACTCTCCCGCTGGAAGACCTCCCCGTCTGCCTCCAAAGGCCGGTTTGCAAGCACTCCCGCCCGCTGTTCACGCCAGGCTCGCACAATGCTCCCAAGCCCGGGAGAAAAGCGCTTCGGGGTGGTGCTCTCTCCGGGCCCTTGCCCCTGAGCCTGGGGGCCAGGCAGTGGGTCCACACTCCCAGACCAAGGCAGAACCACATGCACACGTCTGTTCCTGACCCCTGCACCGGCAGAGAGCTCGGGGGAGCCAGAGTCTGTCAGGCAGGTGCTGGGCTGGCCGCCTGTGTGGGAAGGGGCAGAGCCGACCTAGGGGCAAGTTGGGCCTCTTGCTCTCCCTGCTGCCCTGAGGCTGCTGGGCCAAAGAGGTCTTGGGCATCCAGCCCCTTGCTGGTCCCTACCCTCTGACGAGGCCCTCTGAGCTCCAGCACCTTGCAGTGTGGAGACAGCCCCTGCCAGCAACCTCCTCTCCAATGAGACCTCAACCGAGGCCTAGGCCCAGGGGAAAGGCACCAGCGGGGATGAGCCTGGGGAGGCGCCCGGGCATGTCTGGACCCAGTCCCCGCAGCCTGCCCCTTGGTGGGGCAGTACCCCCGGAGGCCAGGAAGGTCTGTGCAAGGCTGCCAGGGGCAGGGACAGCGCTGGGTCCTGCCCCTGGCCTGTGGGACGTCTGAGCACAACCGGCACTCTCCCGCTGGAAGACTTCCCCGTCTGCCTCCAAAGGCCGGTTCGCAAGCACTCCCGCCCGCTGTTCCCGCCAGGCACGCACAATGCTCCTAAGCCCGGGAGAAAAGCGCTTCGGGGTGGTGCTCTCTCCGGGCCCTTGCCCCTGAGCCTGCGGGCCAGGCAGGGGGAACACACTCCCAGGCCAAGACAGAACGACATGAACACGTCTGTTCCTGCCCCCTACACCGGCAGAGAGCTCGGGGGAGCCAGAGACTGCCAGGCTGCTGCTGGGCTGGCTGCCTGTGTGGGACGGGGAGAGCCGACCTAGGGGCAAGTCGGGCCTCTTGCTCTCCCTGCTGCCCTGAGGCTGCTGGGTCAAAGAGGTCTTGGGCATCCAGCCCCTTACTGGTCCCTTCCCTCTGACGAGGCCCTCTGAGTTCCAGCACCTTGCAGTGTGGAGACAGCCCCTGCCAGCAACCTCCTCTCCAAGGAGGCCTCAACCGAGGCCTAGGCCCAGGGGAAAGGCACCAGCGGGGTGAGCCAGGGGAGGCGCCCGAGCATGTCTGGACCCAGTCCCCGCAGCCTGCCCCTTGGTGGGGAAGTACCCCCGGAGGCCAGGAAGGTCTGGGCAAGGCTGGCCAGGGGCAGGGGCCCTGCTGCGTCCTGCCCCTGGCCTGTGGGGCCTCTGAGCACAACCGGCCCTCTCCCACTGGAAGACCTCCCCGGCTGCCTCCAAAGGCCGTTTTGCACGCACTCCCGCCCACTGTTCCCACCAATCGCGCACAATGCTCCCAAGCCCGGGAGAAAAGCGCTTCGGGGTGGTGCTCTCTCCGGGCCCTTGCCCCTGAGCCTGGGGGCCAGGCAGGGGGTCCACACTCCCAGGCCAAGGCAGAACCACATGCACACGTCTGTTCCTGCCCCCTGCACCGGCAGAGAGCTCGGGGGAGCCAGAGTCTGTCAGGCAGCTGCTGGGCTGGCCGCCTTTGTGGGAAGGGGCAGAGCCGACCTAGGGGCAAGTTGGGCCTCTTGCTCTCCCTGCTGCCCTGAGGCTGCGGGGCCAAAGAGGTCTTGGGCATCCAGCCCTTTGCTTGTCCCTTCCCTCTGACGAGGCCCTCTGAGCTCCAGCACCTTGCAGTGTGGAGACAGCCCCTGCCAGCAACCTCCTCTCCAAGGAGGCCTCAACCGAGGCCTAGGCCCAGGGGAAAGGCACCAGCGGGGATGAGCCTGGGGAGGCACCCGGGCATGTCTGGACCCAGTCCCCGCAGCCTGCCCCTTGGTGGGGCAGTACCCCCGGAGGCCAGGAAGGTCTGGGAAAGGCTGGCCAGAAGCAGGGGCCCTGCTGGGTCCTGCCCCTGGCCTGTGGGGCCTCTGAGCACAACCGGCCCTCTCCCACTGGAAGACCTCCCCGGCTGTCTCCAAAGGCCGGTTTGCAAGCACTCCCGCCCACTGTTCCCGCCAGGCACGCACAATGCTCCAAAGCCCGGGAGAAAAGCGCTTCGTGGTGGTGGTCTCTCCGGGCCCTTGCCCCTGAGCCTGGGGGCCAGGCAGGGGATCCACAGTCCCAGGCCAAGGCACAACAACATGCACACGTCTGTTCCTGCCCCCTCCACCGGCAGAGAGCTCGGGGGAGCCACAGTCTGTCAGGCAGCTGCTGGGTTGGCTGCCTGTGTGGGAAGGGGCAGAGCCGACCTAGGGGCAAGTTGGGCCTCTTCCTCTCCCTGCTGCCCTGAGGCTGCTGGGCCAAAGAGGTCTTGGGCATCCAGCCCCTTGCTGGTCCCTTCCCGCTGACGAGGCCCTCTGAGCTCCAGCACCTTGCAGTGTGGAGACAGCCCCTGCCAGCAACCTCCTCTCCAAGGGGGCCTCAACCGAGGCCTAGGCCCAGGGGAAAGGCACCAGCAGGGATAAGCCTGGGGAGGCGCCCGGGCATGTCTGGACCCAGTCCCCGCAGCCTGCCCCTTGGTGGGGTAGTAACCCCGGAGGCCAGGAAGGTCTGTGCAAGGCTGCCAGGGGCAGGGACACTGCTGGGTCCTGCCCCTGGCCTATGGGGCGTCTGAGCACAACCGGCACTCTCCCGCTGGAAGACTTCCCCGTCTGCCTCCAAAGGCCGGTTTGCAAGCACTCCCGCCTGCTGTTCCCGCCAGGCACGCACAATGCTCCCAAGCCCGGGAGAAAAGCGCTTCGGGGTGGTGCTCTCTCCGGGACCTTGCCCCTGAGCCTGGGGGCCAGGCAGGGGGAACACACTCCCAGGCCAAGGCAGAACGACATGCACACGTCTGTTCCTGCCCCCTACACAGGCAGAGAGATCGGGGGAGCCAGAGACTGCCAGGCTGCTGCTGGGCTGGCTGCCTGTCTGGGACGGGGCAGAGCCGACCTAGGGGCAAGTTGGGCCTCTTGCTCTCCCTGCTGCCCTGAGGCTGCTGGGTCAAAGAGGTCTTGGGAATCCAGCCCTTTGCTGGTCCCTTCCCTCTGACGAGGCCCTCTGAGCTCCAGCACCTTGCAGTGTGGAGACAGCCCCTGCCAGCAACCTCCTCTCCAAAGAGGCCTCAACCGAGGCCTACGCCCAGGGGAAAGGCACCAGCGGGGATGATCCTGGGGAGGCGCACGGACATGTCTGGACCCAGTCCCCGCAGCCTGCCCCTTGGTGGGGCAGTACCCCCGGAGGCCAGGAAGGTCTGGGCAAGGCTGGCCAGGGGCAGGGGCCCTGCTGGGTCCTGCCCCTGGCCTGTGAGGCCTCTGAGCACAACCGGCCCTCTCCCACTGGAAGACCTCCCCGGCTGCCTCCAAAGTCCTGTTTGCAAACACTCCCGCCCGCTGTTCACACCAGGCTCGCACAATGCTCCCAAGCCCGGGAGAAAAGCGCTTCGGGGTTGTGCTCTCTCCGGGCCCTTGCCCCTGAGCCTGGGGGCAAGGCAGGGGGAACACACTCCCAGGCCAAGGCAGAACCACATGCCCACGTCTGTTCCTGTCCCCTGCACCGGCAGAGAGCTTGGGGGAGCCAGAGTCTGTCAGGCAGCGGCTGGGTTGGCCGCCTGTGTGGGAAGGGGCAGAGCCGACCTAGGGGCAAGTTGGGCCTCTTCCTCTCCCTGCTGCCCTGAGGCTGCTGGGCCAAAGAGGTCTTGGGCATCCAGCCCCTTACTGGTCCCTTCCCTCTGACGAGGCCCTCTGAGCTCCAGCACCTTGCAGTGTGGAGACAGCCCCTGCCAGCAACCTCCTCTCCAAGGAGGCCTCAACCGAGGCCTAGGCCCAGGGGAAAGGCACCAGCGGGGATGAGCCTGGGGAGGCGCCCGGGCATGTCTGGACCCAGTCCCCGCAGCCTGCCCCTTGGTGGGGCAGTACCCCCGGAGGCCAGGAAGGTCTGGGCAAGGCTGGCCAGGGGCAGGGGCCCTGCTGGGTCCTGCCCCTGGCCTGTGGGGCCTCTGAGCACAACCGGCCCTCTCCCACTGGAAGACCTCCCCGGCTGCCTCCAAAGGCCGGTTTGCCAACACTCCCGCCCGCTGTTCCCGCCAGGCACGCACAATGCTCCCAAGCCCGGGAGAAAAGCGCTTCGGGGTGTTGCTCTCTCCGGACCCTTGCCCCTGAGCCTGGGGTCTAGGCAGTTGGTCCACACTCCCAGACCAAGGCAGAACCACATGCACACGTCTGTTCCTGACCCCTGCACCGGCAGAGAGCTCGGGGGAGCCACAGTCTGTCAGGCAGCTGCTGGGTTGGCTGCCTGTGTGGGAAGGGGCAGAGCCGACCTAGGGGCAAGTTGGGCCTCTTCCTCTCCCTGCTGCCCTGAGGCTGCTGGGCCTAAGAGGTCTTGGGCATCCAGCCCCTTGCTGGTCCCTTCCCGCTGACGAGGCCCTCTGAGCTCCAGCACCTTGCAGTGTGGAGACAGCCCCTGCCAGCAACCTCCTCTCCAAGGAGGCCTCAACCGAGGCCTAGGCCCAGGGGAAAGGCACCAGCGGGGATGAGCCTGGGGAGGCGCCCGGGCATGTCTGGACCCAGTCCCCGCAGCCTGCCCCTTGGTGGGGTAGTAACCCCGGAGGCCAGGAAGGTCTGGGCAAGGCTGCCAGGGGCAGGGAAACTGCTGGGTCCTGCCCCTGGCCTGTGGGGCGTCTGAGCACAACCGGCACTCTCCCGCTGGAAGACTTCCCCGTCTGCCTCCAAAGGCCGGTTTGCAAGCACTCCCGCCCGCTGTTCCCGCCAGGCACGCACAATGCTCCCAAGCCCGGGAGAAAAGCGCTTCGGGGTGGTGCTCTCTCCGGGCCCTTGCCCCTGAGCCTGGGCGCCAGGCAGGGGGAACACACTCCCAGGCCAAGGCAGAACGACATGCACACGTCTGTTCCTGCCCCCTACACCGGCAGAGAGATCGGGGGAGCCAGAGACTGCCAGGCTGCTGCTGGGCTGGCTGCCTGTCTGGGACGGGGCAGAGCCGACCTAGGGGCAAGTTGGGCCTCTTGCTCTCCCTGCTGCCCTGAGGCTGCTGGGTCAAAGAGGTCTTGGGCATCCAGCCCTTTGCTGGTCCCTTCCCTCTGACGAGGCCCTCTGAGCTCCAGCACCTTGCAGTGTGGAGACAGCCCCTGCCAGCAACCTCCTCTCCAAAGAGGCCTCAACCGAGGCCTACGCCCAGGGGAAAGGCACCAGCGGGGATGATCCTGGGGAGGCGCACGGACATGTCTGGACCCAGTCCCCGCAGCCTGCCCCTTGGTGGGGCAGTACCCCCGGAGGCCAGGAAGGTCTGGGCAAGGCTGGCCAGGGGCAGGGGCCCTGCTGGGTCCTGCCCCTGGCCTGTGAGGCCTCTGAGCACAACCGGCCCTCTCCCACTGGAAGACCTCCCCGGCTGCCTCCAAAGTCCTGTTTGCAAACACTCCCGCCCGCTGTTCACGCCAGGCTCGCACAATGCTCCCAAGCCCGGGAGAAAAGCGCTTCGGGGTTGTGCTCTCTCCGGGCCCTTGCCCCTGAGCCTGGGGGCAAGGCAGGGGGAACACACTCCCAGGCCAAGGCAGAACCACATGCCTACGTCTGTTCCTGTCCCCTGCACCGGCAGAGAGCTTGGGGGAGCCAGAGTCTGTCAGGCAGCTGCTGGGTTGGCCGCCTGTGTGGGAAGGGGCAGAGCCGACCTAGGGGCAAGTTGGGCCTCTTGCTCTCCCTGCTGCCCTGAGGCTGCTGGGCCAAAGACATCTTGGGCATCCAGCCCCTTACTGGTCTCTTCCCTCTGACGAGGCCCTCTGAGCTCCAGCACCTTGCAGTGTGGAGACAGACCCTGCCAGCAACCTCCTCTCCAAGGAGGCCTCAAGGGAGGCCTAGGCCCAGGGGAAAGGCACCAGCGGTGATGAGCCAGGGGAGGCCCCCGAGCATGTCTGGACCCAGTCCCCGCAGCCTGCCCCTTGGTGGGGCAGTACCCCCGGAGGCCAGGAAGGTCTGGGCAAGGCTGGCCAGGGGCAGGGGCCCTGCTGGGTCCTGCCCCTGGCCTGTGGGGCCTCTGAGCCCAACCGGCCCTCTCCCACTGGAAGACCTCCCCGGCTGCCTCCAAAGGCCGGTTTGCAAGCGCTCCCGCCCACTGTTCCCAGCAGGCATGCACAATGCTCCCAAGCCCGAGAGAAAAGCGCTTCAGAGTGGTGCTCTCTCTGGGCCCTTGCCCCTGAGCCTGGGGGCAAGGCAGGGTGTCCACACTCCCAGGCCAAGGCAGAACCACATGCACACGTCTGATCTGCCCCCTGCACCGGTAGAGAGCTCGGGGGAGCCAGAGTCTGTCAGGCAGCTGCTGGGCTGGCCGCCTGTGTGGGAAGGGGCAGAGCCGACCTAGGGGCAAGTTGGGCCTCTTGCTCTCCCTGCTGCCCTGAGGCTGCTGGGCCAAAGAGGTCTTGGGCATCCAGCCCCTTACTGGTCCCTTCCCTCTGACGAAGCCCTCTGAGCTCCAGCACCTTGCAGTGTGGAGACAGCCCCTGCCAGCAACCTCCTCTCCAAGGAGGCCTCAACCGAGGCCTAGGCCCAGGGGAAAGGCACCAGCGGGGATGAGCCAGTGGAGGCGCACGGGCATGTCTGGACCCAGTCCCCTCAGCCTGCCCCTTGGTGGGGCAGTACCCCCGGAGGCCAGGAAGGTCTGGGCAAGGCTGCGAGGGGCAGGGGCCCTGCTGGGTCCTGCCCCTGGCCTGTGGGGCGTCTGAGCACAACCGGCACTCTCCAGCTGGAAGACCTCCCCGTCTGCCTCCAAAGGCCGGTTTGCAAGCACTACCGCCCGCTGTTCACGCCAGGCTCGCACAATGCTCCCAAGCCCGGGAGAAAAGCGCTTCGGGGTGGTGCTCTCTCCGGGCCCTTGCCCCTGAGCCTGGGGGCCAGGCAGTGGGTCCACACTCCCAGACCAAGGCAGAACCACATGCACACGTCTGTTCCTGACCCCTGCACCGGCAGAGAGCTCGGGGGAGCCAGAGTCTGTCAGGCAGGTGCTGGGCTGGCCGCCTGTGTGGGAAGTGGCAGAGCCGACCTAGGGGAAAGTTGGGCCTCTTGCTCTCCCTGCTGCCCTGAGGCTGCTGGGCCAAAGAGGTCTTGGGCATCCAGCCCCTTGCTGGTCCCTTCCCTCTGACGAGGCCCTCTGAGCTCCAGCACCTTGCAGTGTGGAGACAGCCCCTGCCAGCAATCTCCTCTCCAAGGAGGCCTCAACCGAGGCCTAGGCCAAGGGGAAAGGCACCAGCGGGGATGAGCCTGGGGAGGCGCCCGGGCATGTCTGGACCCAATCCCCGCAGCCTGCCCCTTGGTGGGGCAGTACCCCCGGAGGCCAGGAAGGTCTGTGCAAGGCTGCCAGGGGCAGGGACACTGCTGGGTCCTGCCCCTGGCCTGTGGGACGTCTGAGCACAACCGGCACTCTCCCGCTGGAAGACCTCCCCGTCTGCCTCCAAAGGCCGGTTTGCAAGCACTCCCGCCCGCTGTTCCCGCCAGGCACGCACAATGTTCCCAAGCCCGGGAGAAAAGCGCTTCGGGGTGGTGCTCTCTCCGGGCCCTTGCCCCTGAGCCTGGGGGCCAGGCAGGGGGAACACACTCCCAGGCCAAGACAGAACGACATGAACACGTCTGTTCCTGCCCCCTGCACTGGCAGAGAGCTCGGGAGAGCCAGAGACTGCCAGGCTGCTGCTGGGCTGGCTGCCTGTCTGGGACGGGGCAGAGCCGACCTAGGGGCAAGTTGGGCCTCTTGCTCTCCCTGCTGCCCTGAGGCTGCTGGGTCAAAGAGGTCTTGGGCATCCAGCCCTTTGCTGGTCCCTTCCCTCTGACGAGGCCCTCTGAGCTCCAGCACCTTGCAGTGTGGAGACAGCCCCTGCCAGCAACCTCCTCTCCAAAGAGGCCTCAACCGAGGCCTACGCCCAGGGGAAAGGCACCAGCGGGGATGATCCTGGGGAGGCGCATGGACATGTCTGGACCCAGTCCCCGCAGCCTGCCCCTTGGTGGGGCAGTACCCCCGGAGGCCAGGAAGGTCTGGGCAAGGCTGGCCAGCGGCAGGGGCCCTGCTGGGTCCTGCCCCTGGCCTGTGGGGCCTCTGAGCACAACCGGCCCTCTCCCACTGGAAGACCTCCCCGGGTGCCTCCAAAGGCCGGTTTACAAGCGCTCCCGCCCACTGTTCCCAGCAGGCGTGCACAATGCTCCCAAGCCCGGGAGAAAAGCGCTTCGGGGTGGTGCTCTCTCCGGGCCCTTGCCCCTGAGCCTGGGGGCAAGGTAGGGTGTCCACACTCCCAGGCCAAGGCAGAACCACATGCAAACGTCTGATCTGCCCCCTGCACCGGCAGAGAGCTCGGGGGAGCCAGAGTCTGTCAGGCAGCTGCTGGGCTGGCCGCCTGTGTGGGAAGGGGCAGAGCCGACCTAGGGGCAAGTTGGGCCTCTTGCTCTCCCTGCTGCCCTGAGGCTGCTGGGCCAAAGAGGTCTTGGGCATCCAGCCCCTTGCTTGTCCCTTCCCTCTGACGAGGCCCTCTGAGCTCCAGCACCTTGCAGTGTGGAGACAGCACCTGCAAGCAATCTCTTCTCCAAGGAGGCCTCAACCGAGGCCTCGGCCCAGGGAAAAGGCACCAGCGGGGTTGAGCCAGGGGAGGCGCCCGGGCATGTCTGGACCCTGTCCCCGCAGCCTGCACCTTGGTGGGGCAGGACCCCCGGAGGCCAGGAAGGTCTGGGCAAGGCTGGCCAGGGGCAGGGGCCCTGCTGGGTCCTGCCCCTGGCCTGTGGGGCCTCTGAGCACAACCGGCCCTTGACCACTGGAAGACCTCCCCGGCTGCCTCCAAAGGCCGGTTTGCAAGCACTCCCGCCCACTGTTCCCGCCAGGCGCGCACAATGCTTCCAAGCCCGGGAGAAAAGCGCTTCGGGGTGGTGGTCTCTCCGGGCCCCTGCCCCTGAGCCTGGGGGCCAGGCAGGGGATCCACAGTCCCAGGCCAAGGCAGAACCAAATGCACACGTCTGTTCCTGCCCCCTGCACCGGCAGAGAGCTCGGGGGAGCCAGAGTCTGTCAGGCAGCTGCTGGGCTGGCCGCCTTTGTGGGAAGGGGCAGAGCCGACCTAGGGGCAAATTGGGCCTCTTGCTCTCCCTGCTGCCCTGAGGCTGCTGGGCCAAAGAGGTCTTGGGCATCCAGCCCCTTGCTGGTCCCTTCCCTCTGACGAGGCCCTCTGAGCTCCAGCACCTTGCAGTGTGGAGACAGCCCCTGCCAGCAACCTCCTCTCCAAGGAGGCCTCAACCGAGGCCTAGGCCCAGGGGAAAGGCACCAGCGGGGATGAGCCAGTGGAGGCGCACGGGCATGTCTGGACCCAGTCCCCGCAGCCTGCCCCTTGGTGGGGCAGTACCCCCGGAGGCCAGGAAGGTCTGGGCAAGGCTGGCCAGGGGCAGGGGCCCTGCTGGGTCCTGACCCTGGCCTGTGGGGCCTCTGAGCACAACCGGACCTCTCCCACTGGAAGACCTCCCCGGCTGCCTCGAAAGGCCGGTTTGCCAACACTCCCGCCCGCTGTTCCCGCCAGGCACGCACAATGCTCCCAAGCCCGGGAGAAAAGCGCTTCGGGGTGTTGCTCTCTCCGGGCCCTTGCCCCTGAGCCTGGGGTCCAGGCAGTGGGTCCACACTCCCAGACCAAGGCAGAACCACATGCACACGTCTGTTCCTGACCCCTGCACCGGCAGAGAGCTCGGGGGAGCCACAGTCTGTCAGGCAGCTGCTGGGTTGGCTGCCTGTGTGGGAAGGGGCAGAGCCGACCTAGGGGCAAGTTGGGCCTCTTCCTCTCCCTGCTGCCCTGAGGCTGCTGGGCCAAAGAGGTCTTGGGCATCCAGCCCCTTGCTGGTCCCTTCCCGCTGACGAGGCCCTCTGAGCTCCAGCACCTTGCAGTGTGGAGACAGCCCCTGCCAGCAACCTCCTCTCCAAGGAGGCCTCAACCGAGGCCTAGGCCCAGGGGAAAGGCACCAGCGGGGATGAGCCTGGGGAGGCGCCCGGGCATGTCTGGACCCAGTCCCCGCAGCCTGCCCCTTGGTGGGGTAGTAACCCCGGAGGCCAGGAAGGTCTGGGCAAGGCTGCCAGGGGCAGGGACACTGCTGGGTCCTGCCCCTGGCCTGTGGGGCGTCTGAGCACAACCGGCACTCTCCCGCTGGAAAACTTCCCCGTCTGCCTCCAAAGGCCGGTTTGCAAGCACTCCCGCCCGCTGTTCCCGCCAGGCACGCACAATGCTCCCAAGCCCGGGAGAAAAGCGCTTCGGGGTGGTGCTCTCTCCGGGCCCTTGCCCCTGAGCCTGGGGGCCAGGCAGGGGGAACACACTCCCAGGCCAAGGCAGAACGACATGCACACGTCTGTTCCTGCCCCCTACACCGGCAGAGAGATCGGGGGAGCCAGAGACTGCCAGGCTGCTGCTGGGCTGGCTGCCTGTCTGGGACGGGGCAGAGCCGACCTAGGGGCAAGTTGGGCCTCTTGCTCTCCCTGCTGCCCTGAGGCTGCTGGGTCAAAGAGGTCTTGGGCATCCAGCCCTTTGCTGGTCCCTTCCCTCTGACGAGGCCCTCTGAGCTCCAGCACCTTGCAGTGTGGAGACAGCCCCTGCCAGCAACCTCCTCTTCAAAGTGGCCTCAACCGAGGTTACGCCCAGGGGAAAGGCACCAGCGGGGAAGATCCTGGGGAGGCGCACGGACATGTCTGGACCCAGTCCCCGCAGCCTGCCCCTTGGTGGGGCAGTACCCCCGGAGGCCAGGAAGGTCTGGGCAAGGCTGGCCAGGGGCAGGGGCCCTGCTGGGTCCTGCCCCTGGCCTGTGAGGACTCTGAGCACAACCGGCCCTCTCCCACTGGAAGACCTCCCCGGCTGCCTCCAAAGTCCTGTTTGCAAACACTCCCGCCCGCTGTTCACGCCAGGCTCGCACAATGCTCCCAAGTCCGGGAGAAAAGCGCTTCGGGGTTGTGCTCTCTCCGGGCCCTTGCCCCTGAGCCTGGGGGCAAGGCAGGGGGAACACACTCCCAGGCCAAGGCAGAACCACATGCCCACGTCCGTTCCTGTCCCCTGCACCGGCAGAGAACTTGAGGGAGCCAGAGTCTGTCAGGCAGCTGCTGGGTTGGCCGCCTGTGTGGGAAGGGGCAGAGCCGACCTAGGGGCAAGTTGGGCCTCTTGCTCTCCCTGCTGCCCTGAGGCTGCTGGGCCAAAGACGTCTTGGGCATCCAGCCCCTTGCTGGTCTCTTCCCTCTGACGAGGCCCTCTGAGCTCCAGCACCTTGCACTGTGGAGACAGCCCCTGCCAGAAACCTCCTCTGCAAGGAGGCCTCAAGGGAGGCCTAGGCCCAGGGGAAAGGCACCAGCGGTGATGAGCCAGGGGAGGCGCCCGTGCATGTCTGGACCCAGTACCCGCAGCCTGCCCCTTGGTGGGGCAGTACCCCCGGAGGCCAGGAAGGTCTGGGCAAGGCTGGCCAGGGGCAGGGGCCCTGCTGGGTCCTGCCCCTGGCCTGTGGGGCCTCTGAGCACAATGGCCCTCTCCCACTGGAAGACCTCCCTGGCTGCCTCCAAAGGCCGGTTTGCAAGCGCTCCCGCCCACTGTTCCCAGCAGGCGTGCACAATGCTCCCAAGCCCGGGAGAAAAGCGCTTCAGGGTGGTGCTCTCTCTGGGCCCTTGCCCCTGAGCCTGGGGGCAAGGCAGGGTGTCCACACTCCCAGGCCAAGCAGAACCACATGCACACGTCTGATCTGCCCCCTGAACCGGCAGAGAGCTCGGGGGAGCCAGAGTCTGTCAGGCAGCTGCTGGGCTGGCCGCCTGTGTGGGAAGGGGCAGAGCCGACCTAGGGGCAAGTTGGGCCTCTTGCTCTCCCTGCTGCCCTGAGGCTGCTGGGCCAAAGAGGTCTTGGGCATCCAGCCCCTTGCTGGTCCCTTCCCTCTGACGAGGCCCTCTGAGCTCCAGCACCTTGCAGTGTGGAGACAGCCCCTGCCAGCAACCTCCTCTCCAAGGAGGCCTCAACCGAGGCCTAGGCCCAGGGGAAAGGCACCAGCGGGGATGAGCCTGGGGAGGCGCCCGGGCATGACTGGACCCAGTCCCCGCAGCCTGCCCCTTGGTGGGGCAGTACCCCCGGAGGCCAGGAAGGTCTGGGCAAGGCTGGCCAGGGGCAGGGGCCCTGCTGGGTCCTGACCCTGGCCTGTGGGGCCTCTGAGCACAACCGGCCCTCTCCCACTGGAAGACCTCCCCGGCTGCCTCCAAAGGCCGGTTTGCCAACACTCCCGCCCGCTGTTCTCGCCAGGCACGCACAATTCTCCCAAGCCCGGGAGAAAGCGCTTCGGGGTGTTGCTCTCTCCGGGCCCTTGCCCCTGAGTGTGGGGGCCAGGCAGTGGTTCCACACTCCCAGACCAAGGCAGAACCACATGCACCCGTCTGTTCCTGACCCCTGCACCGGCAGAGAGCTCGGGGGAGCCAGAGTCTGTCAGGCAGCTGCTGGGCTGGCCGCCTGTGTGGGAAGGGGCAGAGCCGACCTAGGGGCAAGTTGGGCCTCTTCCTCTCCCTGCTGCCCTGAGGCTGCTGGGCCAAAGAGGTCTTGGGCATCCAGCCCCTTGCTGGTCCCTTCCCGCTGACGAGGCCCTCTGAGCTCCAGCACCTTGCAGTGTGGAGACAGCCCCTGCCAGCAACCTCCTCTCCAAGGAGGCCTCAACCGAGGCCTAGGCCCAGGGGAAAGGCACCAGCGGGGATGAGCCAGTGGAGGCGCACGGGCATGTCTGGACCCAGTCCCCGCAGCCTGCCCCTTGGTGGGGCAGTACCCCCGGAGGCCAGGAAGGTCTGGGCAAGGCTGCCAGGGGCAGGGACACTGCTGGGTCCTGCCCCTGGCCTGTGGGGCGTCTGAGCACAACCGGCACTCTCCCGCTGGAAGACCTGCCCGGCTGCCTCCAAAGGCCGGTTAACAAGCGCTCCCGCCCACTGTTCCCAGCAGGCGTGCACAATGCTCCCAAGCCCGGGAGAAAAGCGCTTCGGGGTGGTGCTCTCTCCGGGCCCTTGCCCCTGAGCCTGGGGGCAAGGCAGGGTGTCCACACTCCCAGGCCAAGGCAGAACCACATGCAAACGTCTTATCTGCCCCCTGCACCGGCAGAGAGCTCGGGGGAGCCAGAGTCTGTCAGGCAGCTGCTGGGCTGGCCGCCTGTGTGGGAAGGGGCAGAGCCGACCTAGGGGCAAGTTGGGCCTCTTGCTCTCCCTGCTGCCCTGAGGCTGCTGGGCCAAAGAGGTCTTGGGCATCCAGCCCCTTGCTTGTCCCTTCCCTCTGACGAGGCCCTCTGAGCTCCAGCACCTTGCAGTGTGGAGACAGCACCTGCAAGCAATCTCTTCTCCAAGGAGGCCTCAACCGAGGCCTCGGCCCAGGGAAAAGGAACCAGCGGGGTTGAGCCAGGGGAGGCGCCCGGGCATGTCTGGACCCTGTCCCCGCAGCCTGCCCCTTGGTGGGGCAGTACCCCCGGAGGCCAGGAAGGTCTGGGCAAGGCTGGCCAGGGGAAGGGGCCCTGCTGGGTCCTGCCCCTGGCCTGTGGGGCCTCTGAGCACAACCGGCCCTTGCCCACTGGAAGACCTCCCCGGCTGCCTCCAAAGGCCGGTTTGCAAGCACTCCCGCCCACTGTTCCCGCCAGGCGCGCACAATGCTCCCAAGCCCGGGAGAAAAGCGCTTCGGGGTGGTGGTCTCTCCGGGCCCCTGCCCCTGAGCCTGGGGGCCAGGCAGGGGATCCACAGTCCCAGGCCAAGGCAGAACCACATGCACACGTCTGTTCCTGCCCCCTCCACCGGCAGAGAGCTGGGGGGAGCCAGAGTCTGTCAGGCAGCTGCTGGGCTGGCCGCCTGTGTGGGAAGGGGCAGAGACGACCTAGGGGCAAGTTGGGCCTCTTGCTCTCCCTGCTGCCCTGAGGCTGCTGGGCCAAAGAGGTCTTGGGCATCCAGCCCCTTGCTGGTCCCTTCCCTCTGACGAGGCCCTCTGATCTCCAGCACCTTGCAGTGTGCAGACAGCCCCTGCCAGCAACCTCCTCTCCAAGGAGGCCTCAACCGAGGCCTAGGCCCAGGGGAAAGGCACCAGCGGGGATGAGCCAGTGGAGGCGCACGGGCATGTCTGGACCCAGTCCCCGCAGCCTGCCCCTTGGTGGGGCAGTACCCCCGGAGGCCAGGAAGGTCTGGGCAAGGCTGGCCAGGGGCAGGGGCCCTGCTGGGTCCTGCCCCTGGCCTGTGGGGCCTCTGAGCACAACCGGCCCTCTCCCACTGGAAGACCTCCCCGGCTGCCTCCAAACGCCGGTTTGCCAACACTCCCGCCCGCTGTTCCCGCCAGGCACGCACAATGCTCCCAAGCCCGGGAGAAAAGCGCTTCGGGGTGTTGCCCTCTCCGGGCCCTTGCCCCTGAGCCTGGGGTCCAGGCACTGGGTCCACACTCCCAGAACAAGGCAGAACCACATGCACACGTCTGTTCCTGACCCCTGCACCGGCAGAGAGCTCGGGGGAGCCAGAGTCTGTCAGGAAGCTGCTGGGTTGGCTGCCTGTGTGGGAAGGGGCAGAGCCGACCTAGGGGCAAGTTGGGCCTCTTCCTCTCCCTGCTGCCCTGAGGCTGCTGGGCCAAAGACGTCTTGGGCATCCAGCCCCTTACTGGTCCCTTCCCTCTGACGAGGCCCTCTGAGCTCGAGCACCTTGCAGTGTGGAGACAGCCCCTGCCAGCAACCTCCTCTCCAAGGAGGCCTCAACCGAGGCCTAGGCCCAGGGGAAAGGCACCAGCGGGGATGGGCCAGTGGAGGCGCACGGGCATGTCTGGACCCAGTCCCCGCAGCCTGCCCCTTGGTGGGGCAGTACCCCCGGAGGCCAGGAAGGTTTGGGCAAGGCTGCGAGGGGCAGGGGCCCTGCTGGGTCCTGCCCCTGGCCTGTGGGGCGTCTGAGCACAACCGGCACTCTCCCGCTGGAAGACCTCCCCGTCTGCCTCCAAAGGCCGGTTTGCAAGCACTCCCGCCCGCTGTTCCCACCAAGCGCGCACAATGCTCCCAAGCCCGGGAGAAAAGCGCTTCGGGGTGGTGCTCTCTCCGGGCCCTTGCCCCTGAGCCTGGGGGCCAGGCAGGGGGTCCACACTCCCAGGCCAAGGCAGAACCACATGCACACGTCTGTTCTTGCCCCCTGCACCGGCAGAGAGCTCGGGGGAGCCAGAGTCTGTCAGGCAGCTGCTGGGCTGGCCGCCTGTGTGGGAAGGGGCAGAGCCGACCTAGGGGCAAGTTGGGCCTCTTCCTCTCCCTGCTGCCCTGAGGCTGCTGGGCCAAAGAGGTCTTGGGCATCCAGCCCCTTGCTGGTCCCTTCCCTCTGACGAGGCCCTCTGAGCTCCAGCACCTTGCAGTGTGGAGACAGCCCCTGCCAGCAACCTCCTCTCCAAGGAGGCCTCAACTGAGGCCTAGGCCCAGGGGAAAGGCACCAGCGGGGATGAGCCTGGGGAGGCGCCCGGGCATGTCTGGACCCAGTCCCCGCAGCCTGCCCCTTGGTGGGGCAGTACCCCCCGAGGCCAGGAAGGTCTGGGCAAGGCTGCCAGGGGCAGGGGCCCTGCTGGGTCCTGCCCCTGGCCTGTGGGGCGTCTGAGCACAACCGGCACTCTCCCGCTGGAAGACCTCCCCGTCTGCCTCCAAAGGCCGGTTTGCAAGCACTCCCGCCCGCTGTTCCCGCCAGGCTCGCACAATGCTCCCAAGCCCGGGAGAAAAGCGCTTCGGGGTGGTGCTCTCCCCGGGCCCTTGCCCCTGAGCCTGGGGGCCAGGCAGGGGGAACACACTCCCAGGCCAAGGCAGAACGACATGCACACGTCTGTTCCTGCCCCCTACACCGGCAGAGAGCTCGGGGGAGCCAGAGAATGCCAGGCTGCTGCTGGGCTGGCTGCCTGTGTGGGACGGGGCAGAGCCCACCTAGGGGCAAGTTGGGCCTCTTGCTCTCCCTGCTGCCCTGAGGCTGCTGGGTCAAAGAGGTCTTGGGCATCCAGCCCTTTGCTGGTCCCTTCCCTCTGACGAGGCCCTCTGATCTCCAGCACCTTGCAGTGTGGAGACAGCCCCTGCCAGCAACCTCCTCTCCAAGGAGGCCTCAACCGAGTCCTAGGCCCAGGGGAAAGGCACCAGCGGGGATGAGCCTGGGGAGGCGCCCGGGGATGTCTGGACCCAGTCCCCGCAGCCTGCCCCTTGGTGGGGCAGTACCCCCGGAGGCCAGGAAGGTCTGGGCAAGGCTGGCCACGGGCAGGGGCCCTGATGCGTCCTGCCCCTGGCCTGTGGGGCCTCTGAGCACAACCGGCCCTCTCCCACTGGAAGACATCCCCGGGTGCCTCCAAAGGCCCGTTTGCCAACACTCCCGCCCGCTGTTCCCGCCAGGCACGCACAATGCTCCCAAGCCCGGGAGAAAAGCGCATTGGGGTGGTTCTCTCTCCGGGCCCTTGCCCCTGAGCCTGGGGGCAAGGCACGGGGAACACACTCCCTGGCCAAGGCAGAACCACATGCCCACGTCTGTTCCTGTCCCCTGCACCGGCAGAGAGCTTGGGGGAGCCAGAGTCTGGCAGGCAGCTGCTGGGTTGGCCGCCTGTGTGGGAAGGGGCAGAGCCGCCCTAGGGGCAAGTTGGGCCTCTTGCTCTCCCTGCTGCCCTGAGGCTGCTGGGCCAAAGTCGTCTTGGGCATCCAGCCCCTTACTGGTCCCTTCCCTCTGACGAGGCCCTCTGAGCTCCAGCACCTTGCAGTGTGGAGACAGCCCCTGCCAGCAACCTCCTCTCCAAGGAGGCCTCAACCGAGGCCTAGGCCCAGGGGAAAGGCACCAGCGGGGTTGAGCCAGGGGAGGCGCCCGAGCATGTCTGGACCCAGTCCGCGCAGCCTGCCCCTTGGTGGGGCAGTACACCCGGAGGCCAGGAAGGTCTGGGCAAGGTTGGCCAGGGGCAGGGGCCCTGCTGCGTCCTGCCCCTGTCCTGTGGGGCCTCTGAGCACAACCGGCCCTCTCCCACTGGAAGACCTCCCCGGCTGCCTCCAAAGGCCGGTTTGCAAGCGCTCCCGCCCAATGTTCCCAGCAGGCGTGCACAGTGCTCCCAAGCCCGGGAGAAAAGCGCTTCGGGGTGGTGCTCTCTCCGGGCCCTTGCCCCTGAGCCTGGGGGCCAGGCAGTTGGTCCACACTCGGAGACCAAGGCAGAACCACATGCACACGTCTGTTCCTGACCCCTGCACCGGCAGAGAGCTCGGGGGAGCCAGAGTCTGTCAGGCAGCTGCTGGGCTGGCCGCATGTGTGGGAAGGGGCAGAGCCGACCTAGGGGCAAGTTGGGCCTCTTGCTCTCCCTGCTGCCCTGAGGCTGCTGGGCCAAAGACGTCTTGGGCATCCAGCCCCTTGCTGGTCCCTTCCCTCTGATGAGGCCCTCTGAGCTCCAGCACCTTGCAGTGTGGAGACAGCCCCTGCCAGCAACCTCCTCTCCAAGGAGGCCTCAACCGAGGCCTAGGCCTAGGGGAAAGGCACCACCGGGGATGAGCCTGGGGAGGCGCCCGGCCATGTCTGGACCCAGTCCCCGCAGCCTGCCCCTTGGTGGGGCAGTACCCCCGGAAGCCAGGAAGGTCTCGGCAAGGCTGCCAGGGGCAGGGACACTGCTGGGTCCTGCCCCTGGCCTGTTGGGCGTCTGAGCACAACCGGCACTCTCCCGCTGGAAGACCTCCCCGTCTGCCTCCAAAAGACGGTTTGCAAGCACTCCCACCCGCTGTTCCCCCAAACACGCACAATGCTCCCAAGCCCGGGAGAAAAGCGCTTCGGGGTGGTGCTCTCTCCGGGCCCTTGCCCCTGAGCCTGGGGCCAGGCAGGGGGAACACACTCCCAGGCCAAGGCAGAACGACATGCACACGTCTGTTCCTGCCCCCTACACCGGCAGAGAGCTCGGGGGAGCCAGAGACTGCCAGGCTGCTGCTGGGCTGGCTGCCTGTGTGGGACGGGGCAGAGCCGACCTAGTGGCAATTTGGGCCTCTTGCTCTCCCTGCTGACCTGAGGCTGCTGGGTCAAAGAGGTCTTGGGCATCCAGCCCTTTGCTGGTCCCTTCCCTCTGACGAGGCCCTCTGAGCTCCAGCACCTTGCAGTGTGGAGACAGCCCCTGCCAGCAACCTCCTCTCCAAAGAGGCCTCAACCGAGGACTACACCCAGGGGAAAGGCACCAGCGGGGATGATCCTGGGGAGTCGCACGGACATGTCTGGACCCAGTCTCCGCAGCCTGCCCCTTGGTGGGGCAGTACCCCCGGAGTCCAGGAAGGTCTGGGAAAGTCTGGCCAGGGGCACGGGCCCTGCTGGGTCCTGACCCGGGCCTGTGGGGCCTCTGAGCACAACCGGCCCTCTCCCACTGGAAGACCTCCCCGGCTGCCTCCAAAGTCCTGTTTGAAAACACTCCCGCCCGCTGTTCACGTCAGGCTCGCACAATGCTAACAAGCCAGGGAGAAAAGCACTTAGGAGTGGTGCTCTCTCCGGGCCCTTGCCCCTGAGCCTGGGGGCAAGGCAGGGGGAACACACTCCCAGGCCAAGGCAGAACCACATGCCTACGTCTGTTCCTGTCCCCTGCACCGGCAGAGAGCTTGGGGGAGCCAGAGTCTGTCAGGCAGCTGCTGGGTTGGCCGCCTGTGTGGGAAGGGGCAGAGCCGACCTAGGGGCAAGTTGGGCCTCTTGCTCTCCCTGCTGCCCTGAGGCTGCTGGGCCAAAGTCGTCTTGGGCATCCAGCCCCTCACTGGGCCCTTCACTCTGACGAGGCCCTCTGAGCTCCAGCACCTTGCAGTGTGGAGACAGCCCCTGCCAGCAACCTCCTCTCCAAGGAGGCCTCAACCGAGGCCTAGGCCCAGGGGAAAGGCACCAGCGGGGATGAGCCAGGGGAGGCGCCCGAGCATGTCTGGACCCAGTTCCCGCAGCCTGCCCCTTGGTGGGGCAGTACCCCCGGAGGCCAGGAAGGTCTGGGCAAGGCTGGCCAGGGGCAGGGGCCCTGCTGGGTCCTGCCCCTGGCCTGTGGGGCCTCTGAGCACAACCGGCCCTCTCCCACTGAAAGACCTCCCCGGCTGCCTCCAAAGGCCGGTTTGCAAGCGCTACCGCCCACTGTTCCCAGCAGGCGTGCACAATGCTCCTAAGCCCGGGAGAAAAGCGCTTCAGGGTGGTGCTCTCTCTGGGCCCTTGCCCCTGAGCCTGGGGGCAAGGCAGGGGGAACACACTCCCAGGCCAAGGCAGAACCACATGCACACGTCTGATCTGCCCCCTGCACCGGCAGAGAGCTCGGGGGAGCCAGAGTCTGTCAGGCAGCTGCTGGGCTGGCCGCCTGTGTGGGAAGTGGCAGAGCCGACCTAGGGGCAAGTTGGGCCTCTTGCCCTCCCTGCTGCCCTGAGGCTGCTGGGCCAAAGAGGTCTTGGGCATCCAACCGCTTGCTGGTCCCTTCCCTCTGACGAGGCCCTCTGAGCTCCAGCACCTTGCAGTGTGGAGACAGCCCCTGCCAGCAACCTCCTCTCCAAGGAGGCCTAAACCGAGGCCTAGGCACAGGGGAAAGGCACCAGCGGGGATGAGCCTGGGGAGGCGCCCGGGCATGTATGGACCCAGTCCCCGCAGCCTGCCCCTTGGTGGGGCAGTACCCCCCGGAGGCCAGGAAGGTCTGGGAAAGGCTGGCCAGGGGCAGGGGACCTGCTGGGTCCTGCCCCTGGCCTGTGGGGCCTCTGAGCACAACCGGCCCTCTCCCACTGGAAGACGTCCCCGGCTGCCTCCAAAGGCTGGTTTGCAAGCACTCAATCCCGCTGTTCACGCCAGCTGCGCACAATGCTCCCAAGCCCGGGAGAAAAGCATTTTGGGGTGGTGCTCACTCCGGGCTTTGGAAGACCTCCCCGGCTGCCTCCAAGGACGGTTTGCAAGCACTTCTGCCTGCTGTTCTCGCCACCCGCGCACAATGCTCCCAAGCCCGGGAGAAAAGCGTTTCGGGGTGGTGTTCTCTCTGGGCCCAAGAAAGACCTCCCGGGCTGCCCCCAAATGTCGGTTTGCAAGCACTCCCACTCGCTGTTCCCGCCATCCGTGCAAATGCTCCAAGCCCAGGAGAAAAGCCCTTCAGGGTGGTGCTCTCTCCCGGCCCTTGGAAGACCTCCCCGGCTGCCTCCAAAGGCTGGATTTCAAGTACTCCCTCCCGCTGTCCCGCCAGCCGCACACAATGCTCCCAATCACGGGAGAAAAGCGCTTCGGGGTGGTGCTCTCTACGGGCCCTTGGAAGACCTCCCCGTTTGTCTCCGAAGGCCGGTTTGCAAGCACTCATGCCCGCTGTTCCCGCCAGCCGCGCACAATGCTCCCAAGCCTAGGAGAAAAGCACTTCTGGGTGGTGCTCTCTCCCGGCCCTTGGAAGACCTCCCCGGCTGCCTCCAAAGGCTGGTTTGCAAGCACTCAATCCCGCTGTTCCTGCCAGCCGCGCACAATGCTCCCAAGCCCGGGAGAAAAGCGCTTCGGGGTGGTGCTCTCTCCCGGCCCTTGGAAGACCTCCCCGGCTGCCTCCAAAGGCTGGTTTGCAAGCACTCAATCCCGCTGTTCCTGCCAGCCACGCACAATGCTCCCAAGCCCGGGAGAAAAGCATTTTGGGGTGGTCTCTCTCCGGGCCCTTGGAAGACTCCCCGGCTGCCTCTAAAGGCCGGTTTGCAAGCACTCATGTCCTCTGTTCCCGACAGCCGCGAACAATGCTCCCAATTCCGTGAGAAAAGTGCTTCGGGATGGTGCTCTCTCCGGGCCCTTGGAAGACCTCCCAAGCTGCCTCCAAAGGCCGGTTTGCAAGCACTCCCGCCCGCTGTTCCCGCCAGCCTCGCACAATGCTCCCAAGACCGGGAGAAAAGCGCTTCGGGGTGGTGTTCTCTCCGTGCCAATGGAGGACCTCCCTGGCTGCCCCCAAAGGCCGGTTTGCAAGCACTCCCACTCGCTGTTCCCGCCAGCCACGCACAATCCTCCAAAACCCCGGAGAAAAGCGCTTCGGGGTGGTGTTCTCTCAGTGCCCATGGAAGACCTCCCGGGGTGCCCCCAAAGGCCGGTTTGGAAGCACTCCCACTCGCTGTTCCCGCCATCCGCGCACAATGCTCCCAAGCCCGGGAGAAAAGCATTTTGGGGTGGTGCTCACACCGGGCCCTGGAAGACCTCCCCGGCTGCCTCCAAAGGCCGGTTTGCAAGGACTCCTTCCTGCTGTTCCCGCCATCCGCGCACAATGCTCCCAAGCCCGGGAGAAAAGCATTTTGGGGTGGTGCTCACACCGGGCCCTGGAAGACCTCCCCGGCTGCCTCCAAAGGACGGTTTTCAAGCACTCCTGCCTGCTGTTCCCGCCAGCCGCGCACAATGCTCCCAAGCCCGGGAGAAAAGCGCTTCGGGGTGTTGCTCTCTCCGGGCCCTTGGGAGACGTCCCCGGCTGCCTCCAAAGGCCGGTTTGCAAGCACTCATGCCCGTTGTTCCCACCAGCCGCGCACAATGCTCCCAAGCCCGGGAGAAAAGCATTTTGGGGTGCTGCTCACTCGGGCCCTTGGAAGACCTCCCCGGCTGCCTCCAAAGGCCAGTTTGCAAGCAGTCCTGCCTGCTGTTCCCGCCAGCCGAGCACAATGCTCCCAAGCCCGGGAGAAAAGCGCTTCGGGGTGGTGCTCTCTCCGGGCACTTTCAAGACCTCCCCGGCTGCCTCCAAAGGACGGTTTGTAAGTACTCATTCCCGCTGCTTCCGCCAGCCACGCACAATGCTCCCAAGCCCGGGAGAAAAGCATTTTGGGGTGGTGCTCTCTCCGGGCCCTTGGAAGACCTCCCGGGCTGCCTCCAAAGGCCGGTTTGCAAGCATTCATGTCCGTTGTTCCCGACAGCCGCGCACAATGCTCCCAAGCCCGAGAGAAAAGCATTTTGGGGTGGTGATCAGTCCGGCCCTTGGAAGACCTCCCCGGCTGCCTCCAAAGGACAGTTTGCAAGCACTCATGCCCGCTGTTCCCGCCAGCCGCGCACAATGCTCCCAAGACAGTGAGAAAAGCGCTTCGGGGTGGTGTTCTCTCAGGGACCATGGAGGACCTCCCCGGCTGCCCCCAAAGGCCGGTTGCAAGCATTCCCACTCGCTGTTCCCGCCAGGCACACACAATGTTCCAAAACCCCGGAGAAAAGTGCTTCGGGGTGGTGCTCTCTCCGCGCCCTTGGAAGAATTCTCTGGCTGCCGCCAAAGGCCGGTTTGCAAGAATTCCCTCCCGCTGTCCCACCAGCCGCACACAATGCTCCAAAACCCGAGAGAAAAGCGCTTCGAGGTGGTGCTCTATCCGGGCCCTTGGAAGACCTCCCCGGTTGCCTCCAAAGGCCGGTTTGCAAGCACTCCTGCCTGCGGTTCCCGCCACGCGCACACAATGCTCCCAAGCCCGGAAGAAAAGCATTTTGGGGTAGTGCTCTCTCCGGGCCCTTGGAAGACCTCCCAGGCTGCCTCCAAAGGCCGGTTTGCAAGCAGTCATGTCCGCTGGTCCCGACAGCCGCGCACAATGCTCCCAAGCCCGGGAGAAAAGCATTTTGGGGTGGTGATCAGTCCGGGCCCTTGGAAGACCTCCCCGGCTGCCTCCAAAGGACAGTTTGCAAGAACTCATGCCCGCTGTTCCCGCCAGGCACGCACAATGCTCCCAAGCCCAGGAGAAAAGCGCTTCGGGGTGGTGCTCTCACCGGGCCCTTGCCCCTGAGCCTGGGGGCAATGCAGGGGGAACACACTCCCAGGCCAAGGCAGAACCACATGCAAACGTCTGTTCCTGGTCCCTGCACCGGCAGAGAGCTCGGGGGAGCCAGAGTATGCCAGGCAGCTGCTGGGTTGGCGGCCTGTGTGGAAAGGGGCAGAGCCGACCTAGGGGCAAGTTGGGCCTCTTGCTCTCCCTGCTGCCCTGAGGCTGCTGGGCCAAAGAGGTTTTGGGCATCCAGCCCCTTGCTGGTCCCTTCCCTCTGATGAGGCCCTCTGAGCTCCAGCACCTTGCAGTGTGGAGACAACCCCTGCCAGCAACCTCCTCTCCAAGGCGGCCTCAACCGAGGCCTAGGCCTAGGGGAAAGGCACCAGCGGGGATGAGCCTGGGGAGGCGCCCGGGCATGTCTGGACCCAGTCCCCGCAGCCTGCCCCTTGGTGGGGCAGTACCCCCGGAGGCCAGGAAGGTCTGGGCAAGGCTGCCAGGGGCAGGGACACTGCTGGGTCCTGCCCCTGGCCTGTGGGGCGTCTGAGCACAACCAGCACTCTCCCGCTGGAAGACCTCCCCGTCTGCCTCCAAAGGCCTGTTTGCAAGCACTCCCACCCGCTGTTCCCGCCAGGCACGCACAATGCTCCCAAGCCCGGGAGAAAAGCGCTTCGGGGTGGTGCTCTCCTCGGGCCCTTGCCCCTGAGCCTGGGGGCCAGGCAGGTGGAACACACTCCCAGGCCAAGGGAGAACGACATGCACACGTCTGTTCCTGCCCCCTACACTGGCAGAGAGCTCGGGGGAGCCAGAGACTGCCAGGGTGCTGCTGGGCTGGCTGCCTGTGTGGGACGGGGCAGAGCCGACCTAGGGGCAAGTTGGGCCTCTTGCTCTCCCTGCTGCCCTGAGGCTGTTGGGTCAAAGAGGTCTTGGGCATCGAGCCCTTTGCTGGTGCATTCCCTCTGTCGAGGCCCTCTGAGCTCCAGCACCTTGCAGTGTGGAGACAGCCCCTGTCAGCAACCTCCTCTCCAAAGAGGCCTCAACCGAGGCCTAGGTCCAGGGGAAAGGCACCAGCGGGGATGATCCTGGGGAGGCGCACGGACATGTCTGGACCCAGTCTCCGCAGCCTGCCCCTTGGTGGGGCAGTACCCCCGGAGGCCAGGAAGGTCTGGGCAAGTCTGGCCAGGGGCAGGGGCCCTGCTGGGTCCTGACCCTGGCCTATGGGGCCTCTGAGCACAACCGGCCCTCTCCCACTGGAAGACCTCCCCGGCTGCCTCCAAAGTCCTGTTTGCAAACACTCCTGCCCGCTGTTCACGTTAGGAATGCACAAAGCTCCCAAGCCGGGGAGAAAAGCGCTTCGGGGTGTTGCTCTCTCCGGGCCCTTGCCCCAGAGTCTGGGCGCAAGGCAGGGTGTCCACACTCCCAGGCCAAGGCAGAACCACATGCACACGTCTGTTCCTGACCCCTGTACCGGCAGAGAGCTCGGGGGAGCCAGAGACTGCCAGGCTGCTGCTGGGCTGGCTGCCTGTGTGGGACGGGGCAGAGCCCAACTATGGGCAAGTTGGGCCTCTTGCTCTCCCTGCTGCCCTGAGGCTGCTGGGTCAAAGAGGTCGTGGGCATCCAGCCCCTTGCTGGTCCCTTCCCTCTGACGAGGCCCTCTGAGCTCCAGCACCTTGCAGTGTGGAGACAGCCCCTGCCAGCAACCTCCTCTCCAAGGAGGCCTAAACCGAGGCCTAGGCCCAGGGGAAAGGCACCAGCGGGGATGAGCCTGGGGAGGCGCCCGGGCATGTCTGGACCCAGTCCCCGCAGCCTGCCCCTTGGTGGGGCAGTACCCCCGGAGGCCAGGAAGGTCTGGGCAAGGCTCGCCAGGGGCAGGGGACCTGCTGGGTCCTGCCCCTGGCCTGTGGGGCCTCTGAGCACAACCGGCCCTCTCCCACTGGAAGACCTCCCCGGCTGCCTCCAAAGGCCGGTTTGCAAGCACTCCCGCCCACTGTTCCCACCAAGCGCGTACAATGCTCCCAAGCCCGGGAGAAAAGCGCTTCGGGGTGGTGCTCTCTCCGGGCCCTTGCCCCTGAGCCTGGGGTCCAGGCAGTGGGTCCACACTCCCAGACCAAGGCAGAACCACATGCACACGTCTGTTCCTGACCCCTGCACCGGCAGAGACCTCAGGGGAGCCAGAGTCTGTCAGGCAGCTGCTGGGTTGGCTGCCTGTGTGGGAATGGGCAGAGCCGACCTAGGGGCAAGTTGGGCCTCTTCCTCTCCCTGCTGCCCTGAGGCTGCTGGGCCAAAGAGGTCTTGGGCATCCAGCCCCTTGCTGGTCCCTTCCCGCTGACGAGGCCCTCTGAGCTCCAGCACCTTGCAGTGTGGAGACAGCCCCTGCCAGCAACCTCCTCTCCAAGGAGGCCTCAACCGAGGCCTAGGCCCAGGGGATAGGCACCAGCGGGGATGAGCCTGGGGAGGCGCCCGGGCATGTCTGGACCCAGTCCCCGCAGCCTGCCCCTTGGTGGGGTAGTACCCCCGGAGGCCAGGAAGGTCTGGGCAAGGCTGCCAGGAGAAGGGACAGTGCTGGGTCCTGCCCCTGGCCTGTGGGGCGTCTGAGCACAACAGGCACTCTCCCGCTGGAAGACCTCCCCGGCTGCCTCCAAAGGCCGGTTTGCAAGCACTCAATCCCGCTGTTCCCGCCAGCCGCGCACAATGCTCCCAAGCCCGGGAGGAAAGCGCTTCGGGGTGGTGCTCTCTCCCGGCCCTTGGAAGACCTCCCCGGCTGCCTCCAAAGGCTGGTTTTCAAGAACTCCCTCCCGCTGACCCGCCAGCCGCACACAATGCTCCCAATTCCGGGAGAAAAGTGCTTCGGGATGGTGCTCTCTCCGGGCCCTTGGAAGACCTCCCCGGCTGCCTCGAAAGGCCGGTTTGCAAGCACTCACGTCCGCTGTTCCCGACAGCCGCGCACAATGCTCCCAATTCTGGGAGAAAAGTGCTTCGGGATGGTGCTCTCTCCGGGCCCTTGGAAGACCTCCCAAGCTGCCTCCAAAGGCCGGTTTGCAAGCACTCCCGCCCGCTGTTCCCGCCAGCCTCGCACAATGCTCCCAAGCCCGGGAGAAAAGCGCTTCGGGGTGGTGTTCTCTCCATGCCAATGGAGGACCTCCCTGGCTGCCCCCAAAGGCCGGTTTGCAAGCACTCCCACTCGCTGTTCCCGCCAGCCACGCACAATCCTCCAAAACCCCGGAGAAAAGCGCTTCGGGGTGGTGTTCTCTCCTTGCCCATGGAAGACCTCCCGGGGTGCCCCCAAAGGCCGGTTTGGAAGCACTCCCACTCGCTGTTCCCGCCTTCCGCGCAAATGTTCCAAGCCCGGGAGAAAAGCGCTTCTGGGTGGTGCTCTCTCCTGGCCCTTGGAAGACCTCCCCGGCTGCCTCCAAAGGCCGGTTTGCAAGCACTCCCGCCCGCTGTTCCCACCAGCCACGCACAATGCTCCCAAGCCCGGGAGAAAAGCATTTTGGGGTGGTGCTCACACCGGGCCCTGGAAGAACTCCCCGGCTGCCTCCAAAGGACGGTTTTCAAGCACTCCTGCCTGCTGTTCCCGCCAGCCACGCACAATGCTCCCAAGCCCGGGAGAAAAGCACTTCGGGGTGGTGCTCTCTACAGGCCCTTGGAAGACCTCCCCGGCTGCTCCAAAGGCCGGTTTGCAAGGACTCCTTCCTGCTGTTCCCGCCAGCCACGCACAATGCTCCCAAGCCCGGGAGAAAAGCATTTTGGGGTGGTGCTCTCTACAGGCCTTTGGAAGACCTCCCCGGCTGCCTCCAATGGCCAGTTTGCAAGCACTCATGCCCGCTGTTCCCACCAGCCGCCCACAATGCTCCCAAGCCCGGGAGAAAATCTTTTTGGGGTGGTGCTCACACCGGGCCCTGGAAGACCTCCCCAGCTGCCTGCAAAGGCCGGTTTTCAAGCACTCCTGCCTGCTGTTCCCGCCACCCGCGCACAATACTCCCAAGCCCGGGAGAAAAGCGCTTCGGGGTGGTGCTCTCTACAGGCCCTCGGAAGACCTCCCCCGCTGCCTCCAAAGGCCGGTTTGCAAGGACTCCTTCCTGCTGTTCCCGCCAGCCACGCACAATGCTCCCAAGCCCGGGAGAAAAGTGCTTCGGGGTGGTGCTCTCTCCGGGCCCTTGGAAGACGTCCCCGGCTGCCTCCAAAGGCCGGTTTGCAAGCACTCATGCCCGTTGTTCCCACCAGCCGCGCACAATGCTCCCAAGCCCGGGAGAAAAGCTTTTTGGGGTGGTGCTCACACCGGGCCCTGGAAGACCTCCCCAGGTGCCTGCAAAGGCCGGTTTTCAAGCACTCCTGCCTGCTGTTCCCGCCACCCGCGCACAATACTCCCAAGCCCGGGAGAAAAGCGCTTCGGGGTGGTGCTCTATACAGGCCCTTGGAAGACCTCCCCCGCTGCCTCCAAAGGCCGGTTTGCAAGGACTCCTTCCTGCTGTTCCCGCCAGCCACGCACAATGCTCCCAAGCCCGGGAGAAAAGTGCTTCAGGGTGGTGCTCTCTCCGGGCCCTTGGAAGACGTCCCCGGTTGCCTCCAAAGGCCGGTTTGCAAGCACTCATGCCCGTTGTTCCCACCAGCCGCACACAATGCTCCCAAGCCCGGGAGAAAAGCATTTTGGGGTGGTGCTCACTCCGGGCCCTTGGAAGACCTCCCCGGCTGCCTCCAAAGGCCAGTTTGCAAGCACTCCTGCCTGCTGTTCCCGCCAGCCGCGCACAATGCTCCCAAGCCCGGGAGAAAAGCGCTTCGGGGTGGTGCTCTCTCCGGGCACTTTCAAGACCTCCCCGGCTGCCTCCAAAGGCCGGTTTGTAAGTACTCATTCCAGCTGCTTCCGCCAGCCGCGCACAATGCTCCCAAGCCCGGGAGAAAAGCATTTTGGGGTGGTGCTCTCTCCAGGCCCGTGCCCCTGAGCCTGGGGGCCAGGAAGGGGGAACACACTCCCAGGCTAAGGCAGAAATGACATGCACACGTCTGTTCCTGCCCCCTACACCGGCAGAGAGCTCGGTGGAGCCAGAGACTGCCAGGCTGCTGCTGGGCTGGCTGCCTGTGTGGGACGGGGCAGAGCCGACCTAGGGGCAAGTTGGGCCTCTTCCTCTCCCTGCTGCCCTGAGGCTGCTGGGTCAAAGAGGTCTTGGGCATCCAGCCCTTTGCTGGTCGCTTCCCTCTGACGAGGGCCTCTGAGCTCCAGCACCTTGCAGTGTGGAGACAGCCCCTGCCAGCAACCTCCTCTCCAAAGAGGCCTCAAGCGAGGCCTACGCCCAGGGGAAAGGCACCAGCGGGGATGATCCTGGGGAGGCGCACGGACATGTCTGGACCCAGTCCCCGCAGCCTGCCCCTTGGTGGGGCAGTACCCCCGGAGGCCAGGAAGGTCTGGGCAAGGCTGGCCAGGGGCAGGGGCCCTGCTGGGTCCTGCCCCTGGCCTGTGGGGCCTCTGAGCACAACCGGCCCTCTCCCACTGGAAGACCTCCCCGGCTACCTCCAAAGTCCTGTTTGCAAACACTCCCGCCCGCTGTTCTTGCCAGGCTCGCACAATGCTCCCAAGCCCGGGAGAAAAGCGCTTCGGGGTGGTGCTCTCTCCGGGCCCTTGCCCCTGAGCCTGGGGGCAAGGCAGGAGGAACACACTCCCAGGCCAAGGCAGAACCACATGCCCAATTCTGTTCCTGTCCCCTGCACCGGCAGAGAGCTTGGGGGAGCCAGAGTCTGTCAGGCAGCTGCTGGGTTGGCCGGCTGTGTGGGAAGGGGCAGAGCCGCCCTAGGGGCAAGTTGGGCCTCTTGCTCTCCCTGCTGCCCTGAGGCTGCTGGGTCAAAGACGTCTTGGGCATCCAGCCCCTTACTGGTCCCTTCCCTCTGACGAGGCCCTCTGAGCTCCAGCACCTTGCAGTGTGGAGACAGCTCCTGCCAGCAACCTCCTCTCCAAGGAGGCCTCAACCGAGGCCTAGGCCCAGGGGAAAGGCACCAGCGGGGATGAGCCTGGGGAGGCGCCCGGGCATGTCTGGACCCAGTCCCCGCAGCCTGCCCCTTGGTGGGGTAGTAACCCCGGAGGCCAGGAAGGTCTGGGCAAGGCTGCCAGGGGCAGGGACACTGCTGGGTCCTGCCCCTGGCCTGTGGGGCGTCTGAGCACAACCGGCACTCTCCCGCTGGAAGACCTCCCCGGCTGCCTCCAAAGGCCGGTTTGCAAGCACTCAATCCCGCTGTTCCCGCCAGCCGCGCACAATGCTCCCAAGCCCGGGAGAAAAGCGCTTCGGGGTGGTGCTCTCTCCCGGCCCTTGGAAGACCTCCCCGGCTGCCTCCAAAGGCTGGTTTTCAAGAACTCCCTCCCGCTGACCCGCCAGCCGCACACAATGCTCCCAAGCCCGGGAGAAAAGCATTTTGGGGTGGTGCTCTCTCCGGGCCCTTGGAAGACCTCCCCGGCTGCCTCCAAAGCCTGGTTTTCAAGAACTCCCTCCCGCTGACCCGCCAGCCGCACACAATGCTCCCAAGCCCGGGAGAAAAGCGCTTCGGGGTGGTGCTCTCACCGGGCCCTTGCCCCTGAGCGTGGGGGCCAGGCAGGGGGAACACACTCCCAGGCCAAGGCAAAACAACATGCACACGTCTGTTCCTGCCCCCTACACCGGCAGAGAGCTCGGGGGAGCCAGAGACCGCCAGGCTGCTGCTGGGCTGGCTGCCTGTGTGGGACGGGGCAGAGCCCAACTATGGGCAAGTTGGGCCTCTTGCTCTCCCTGCTGCCCTGAGGCTGCTGGGTCAAAGAGGTCTTGGGCATCCAGCCCTTTGCTGGTCCCTTCCCTCTGACGAGGCCCTCTGAGCTCCAGCACCTTGCAGTGTGGAGACAGCCCCTGCCAGCAACCTCTTCTCCAAGGAGGCCTCAACCGAGGCCTAGGCCCAGGGGAAAGGCACCAGCGGGGATGAGCCTGGTGAGGCGCCTGTGCATGTCTGGATCCAATGCCCGCAGCCTGCCCCTTGGTGGGGCAGTACCCCCGGAGGCCAGGAAGGTCTGGGCAAGGCTGGCCAGGGGCAGGGGCCCTGCTGCGTCCTGCCCCTGGCCTGTGGGGCCTCTGAGCACAACCGGCCCTCTCCCACTGGAAGACCTCCCCGGCTGCCTCCAAAGGCCGGTTTGCAAGCGCTCCCGCCCACTGTTCCCAGCAGGCGTGCACAATGCTCCTAAGCCCGGGAGAAAAGCGCTTCAGGGTGGTGCTCTCTCCGGGCCCTTGCCCCTGAGCCTGGGGGCAAGGCAGGGTGTCCACACTCCCAGGCCAAGGCAAAACCACATGCACACGTCTGATCTGCCCCCTGCACCGGCAGAGAGCTCGGGGGAGCCAGAGTCTGACAGGCAGCTGCTGGGCTGGCCGCCTGTGTGGGAAGGGGCAGAGCCGACCTAGGGGCAAGTTGGGCCTCTTGCTCTCCCTGCTGCCGTGAGGCTGCTGGGCCAAAGAGGTCTTGCGCATCCAGCCCCTTGCTGGTCCCTTCCCTCTGACGAGGCCCTCTGAGCTCCAGCACCTTGCAGTGTGGAGACAGCCCCTGCCAGCAACCTGCTCTCCAAGGAGGCCTAAACCGAGGCCTAGGCCCAGGGGAAAGGCACCAGCGGGGATGAGCCTGGGGAGGTGCCCGGGCATGTCTGGACCCAGTCCCCGCAGGCTGCCCCTTGGTGGGGCAGTACCCCCGGAGGCCAGGAAGGTCTGGGCAAGGCTGGCCAGGGGCAGGGGCCCTGCTGCGTCCTGCCCCTGGCCTGTGGGGCCTCTGAGCACAACCGGCCCTCTCCCACTGGAAGACCTCCCCGGCTGCCTCCAAAGGCCGGTTTGCAAGCACTCCCGCCCACTGTTCCCACCAAGCGCGTACAATGCTCCCAAGCCCGGGAGAAAAGCGTTTCGGGGTGGTGCTCTATCCGGGCCCTTGCCCCTGAGCCTGGGGGCCAGGCAGGGGGTCCACACTCCCAGGCCAAGGCAGAACCACAAGCACACGTCTGTTCCTGCCCCCTGCACCGGCAGAGAGCTCGGGGGAGCCAGAGTCTGTCAGGCAGCTGCTGGTCTGGCCGCCTGTGTGGGAAGGGGCAGAGCCGACCTAGGGGCAATTTGGGCCTCTTGCTCTCCCTGGTGCCCTGAGGGTGCTGGGCCAAAGAGGTCTTGGGCATCCAGCCCCTTGCTTGTCCCTTCCCTCTGACGAGGCCCTCTGAGCTCCAGCACCTTGCAGTGTGGAGACAGCCCCTGCCTGCAACCTCCTCTCCAAGGAGGCCTCAACCGAGGCCTAGGACCAGGGGAAAGGCACCAGCGGGGTTGAGCCTGGGGAGGCGCCCGGGCATGTCTGGACCCAGTCCCCGCAGCCTGCCCCTTGGTGGGGCAGTACCCCCGGAGGCCAGGAAGGTCTGGGCAAGGCTGCCCAGGGGCAGGGACACTGCTGGGTCCTGCCCCTGGCCTGTGGGGCGTCTGAGCACAACCGGCACTCTCCCGCTGGAAGACCTCCCCGTCTGCCTCCAAAGGCCGGTTTGCAAGCACTCCTGCCCGCTGTTCCCGCCAGGCACGCACAATGCTCCCAAGCCCGGGAGAAAAGCGCTTCGGGGTGGTGCTCTCTCCGGGCCCTTGGCCCTGAATCTGGGGGCCAGGCAGGGGGAACACACTCCCAGGCCAAGGCAGAACGACATGCACACGTCTGTTCCTGCCCCCTACACCGGCAGAGAGCTCGGGGGAGCCAGATACTGCCAGGCTGCTGCTGGGCTGGCTGCCTGTGTGGGACGGGGCAGAGCAGACCTAGGGGCAAGTTGGGCCTCTTGCTCTCCCTGCTGCCCTGAGGCTGCTGGGTCAAAGAGGTCTTGGGCATCCAGCCCTTTGCTGGTCCCTTCCCTCTGACGAGGCCCTCTGAGCTCCAGCACCTTGCAGTGTGGAGACAGCCCCTGCCAGCAACCTCCTCTCCAAAGAGGCCTCAACCGAGGCCTAGGCCCAGGGGAAAGGCACCAGCGGGGATGATCCTGGGGAGGCGCACGGACATGTCTGGACCCAGTCCCCGCAGCCTGCCCCTTGGTGGGGCAGTACCCCCGGAGGCCAGGAAGGTCTGGGCAAGGCTGGCCAGGGGCAGGGGCCCTGGTGGGTCCGGTCCCTGGCCTGTGGGGCCTCTGAGCACAACCGGCCCTCTCCCACTGGAAGACCTCCCCGGCTGCCTCCAAAGTCCTGTTTGCAAACACTCCCGCCCGCTGTTCACGCCAGGCTCGCACAATGCTCCCAAGCCCGGGAGAAAAGCGCATTGGGGTGGTGCTCTCTCCGGGCCCTTGCCCCTGAGCCTGGGGGCAAGGCAGGGGGAACACACTCCCTGGCCAAGGCAGAACCACATGCCCACGTCTGCTCCTGTCCCCTGCACCGGCAGAGAGCTTGGGGGAGCCAGAGTCTCTCAGGCAGGTGCTGGGCTGGCCGCCTGTATGGGAAGTGGCAGAGCCGACCTAGGGGCAAGTTGGGCCTCTTGCTCTCCCTGCTGCCCTGAGGCTGCTGGGCCAAAGAGGTCTTGGGCATCCAGCCCCTTGCTGGTCCCTTCCCTCTGACGAGGCCCTCTGAGCTCCAGCACCTTGCAGTGTGGAGACAGCCCCTGCCAGCAACCTCCTCTCCAAGGAGGCCTCAACCGAGACCTAGGCCCAGGGGAAAGGCACCAGCGGGGATGAGCCTGGGGAGGCGCCCGGGCATGTCTGGACCCAGTCCCCGCAGCCTGCCCCTTTGTGGGGCAGTACACCCGGAGGCCAGGAAGGTCTGGGCAAGGCTGGCCAGGGGCAGGGGACCTGCTGGGTCCTGCCCCTGGCCTGTGGGGCCTCTGAGCACAACCGGCCCTCTCCCACTGGAAGACCTCCCCGGCTGCCTCCAAAGGCTGGTTTGCAAGCGCTCCCGCCCACTGTTCCCAGCAGGCGTGCACAATGCTCCCAAGCCCGGGAGAAAAGCGCTTCGGGGTGGTGCTCTCTCCGGGCCCTTGCCCCTGAGCCTGGGGGCAAGGCAGGGTGTCCACACTCCCAGGCCAAGGCAGAACCACATGCACACGTCTGATCTGCCCATGCACCGGCAGAGAGCTCGGGGGACCCAGAGTCTGTCAGGCAGCTGCTGGGCTGGCCGCCTGTGTGGGAAGGGGCAGTACCGAACTAGGGGCAAGTTGGGCCTCTTGCTCTCCCTGCTTCCCTGAGGCTGCTGGGCCAAAGAGGTCTTGGGCATCGAGCCCCTTGCTGGTCCCTTCCCTCTGACGAGGCCCTCTGAGCTCCAGCACCTTGCAGTGTGGAGACAGCCCCTGCCAGCAACCTCCTCTCCAAGGAGGCCTAAACCAAGGCCTAGGCCCAGGGGAAAGGCACCAGCGGGGATGAGCCTGGGGAGGCGCCCGGGCATGTCTGGACCCAGTCCCCGCAGCCTGCCCCTTGGTGGGGCAGTACCCCCGGAGGCCAGGAAGGTCTGGGAAAGGCTGGCCAGGGGCAGGGGCCCTGCTGGGTCTTGCCCCTGGCCTGTGGGGCCTCTGAGCACAACCGGCCCTCTCCCACTGGAAGACCTCCCCGGCTGCCTCCAAAGGCCGGTTTGCAAGCACTCCCGCCCACTGTTCCCACCAAGCGCGTACAATGCTCCCAAGCCCGGGAGAAAAGCACTTCGGGGTGGTGCTCTCTCCGGGCCCTTGCCCCTGAGCCTGGTGGCCAGGCAGGGGGTCCACACTCCCAGGCCAAGACAGTACCACATGCACACGTCTGTTCCTGCCCCCTGCACCGGCAGAGAGCTCGGGGGAGCCAGAGTCTGTCAGGCAGCTGCTGGGCTGGCCGCCTGTGTGGGAAGGGGCAGAGCCGACCTAGGGGCAATTTGGGCCTCTTGCTCTCCCTGGTGCCCTGAGGCTGCTGGGCCAAAGAGGTCTTGGGCATCCAGCCCCTTGCTTGTCCCTTCCCTCTGACGAGGCCCTCTGAGCTCCAGCACCTTGCAGTGTGGAGACAGCCCCTGCCAGCAACCTCCTCTCCAAGGAGGCCTCAACCAAGGCCTAGGACCATGGGAAAGGCACCAGCGGGGATGAGCCTGGGGAGGCGCCCGGGCATGTCTGGACCCAGTCCCCGCAGCCTGCCCCTTGGTGGGGCAGTACCCCCGGAGGCCAGGAAGGTCTGGGCAATGCTGGCCAGGGGCAGGGGCCCTGCTGGGTCCTGCCCCTGGCCTGTGGGGCCTCTGAGCACAACCGGCCCTCTCCCACTGGAAGACCTCCCCGGCTGCCTCCAAAGGCCGGTTTGCCAACACTCCCGCCCGCTGTTCCCGCCAGGCACGCACAATGCTCCCAAGCCCGGGAGAAAAGCGCTTCGGGGTGTTGCTCTCTCCGGGCCCTTGCCCCTGAGCCTGGGGGACAGGCAGTTGGTCTACACTCCCAGACCAAGGCAGAACCACATGCACACGTCTTTTCCTGACCCCTGCACCGGCAGAGAGCTCGGGGGAGCCAGAGTCTGTCAGGCAGCTGCTGGGCTGGCCGCCTGTGTGGGAAGGGGCAGAGCCGACCTAGGGGCAAGTTGGGCCTCTTCCTCTCCCTGCTGCCCTGAGGCTGCTGGGCCAAAGAGGTCTTGGGCATCCAGCCCCTTGCTGGTCCCTTCCCTCTGACGAGGCCCTCTGAGCTCCAGCACCTTGCAGTGTGGAGACAGCCCCTGCCAGCAACCTCCTCTCCAAGGAGGCCTCAACCGAGGCCTAGGCCCAGGGGAAAGGCACCAGCGGGGATGAGCCTGGGGAGGCGCCCGGGCATGTCTGGACTCAGTTCCCGCAGCCTGCCCCTTGGTGGGGCAGTACCCCCGGAGGCCAGGAAGGTCTGGGCAAGTCTGCCAGGGGCAGGGACACTGCTGGGTCCTTCCCCTGGCCTGTGGGGCGTCTGAGCACAACCGGCACTCTCCCGCTGGAAGACCTCCCCGTCTGCCTCCAAAGGCCGGTTTGCAAGCACTCCCGCCCGCTGTTCCCGCCAGGCACGCACAATGCTCCCAAGCCCGGGAGAAAAGCGCTTCGGGGTGGTGCTCTCTCCGGGCCCTTGCCCCTGAGCCTGGGGGCCAGGCAGGGGGAACACACTCCCAGGACAAGGCAGAACGACATGCACACGTCTGTTCCTGCCCACTACACCGGCAGAGAGCTCAGGGGAGCCAGATACTGCCAGGTTGCTGCTGGGCTGGCTGCCTGTGTGGGACGGGGCAGAGCCGACCTAGGGGCAAGTTGGGCCTCTTCCTCTCCCTGCTGCCCTGAGGCTGCTGGGTCAAAGAGGTCTTGGGCATCCAGCCCTTTGCTGGTCCCTTCCCTCTGACGAGGCCCTCTGAGCTCCAGCACCTTGCAGTGTGGAGAGAGCCCCTGCCAGCAACCTCCTCTCCAAAGAGGCCTCAACCGAGGCCTAGGCCCAGGGGAAAGGCACCAGCGGGGATGATCCTGGGGAGGCGCACGGACATGTCTGGACCCAGTCCCCGCAGCCTGCCCCTTGGTGGGGCGGTACCCCCGGAGGCCAGGAAGGTCTGGGCAAGGCTGGCCAGGGGCAGGGGCCCTGGTGGGTCCCGCCCCTGGCCTGTGGGGCCTCTGAGCACAACCGGCCCTCTCCCACTGGAAGACCTCCCCGGCTGCCTCCAAAGTCCGGTTTGCAAACACTCCCGCCCGCTGTTCACGCCAGGCTCGCACAATGCTCCCAAGCCCGGGAGAAAAGCGCATTGGGGTGGTGCTCTCTCCGGGCCCTTGCCCCTGAGCCTGGGGGCAAGGCAGGGGGAACACACTCCCTGGCCAAGGCAGAACCACATGCCCACGTCTGCTCCTGTCCCCTGTACCGGCAGAGAGCTTGGGGGAGCCAGAGTCTCTCAGGCAGGTGCTGGGCTGGCCGCCTGTGTGGGAAGGGGCAGAGCCGCCCTAGGGGCAAGTTGGGCCTCTTGCTCTCCCTGCTGCCCTGAGGCTGCTGGGCCAAAGACGTCTTGGGCATCCAGCCCCTTACTGGTCCCTTCCCTCTGACGAGGCCCTCTGAGCTCCAGCACCTTGCAGTGTGGAGACAGCCCCTGCCAGCAACCTCCTCTCCAAGGAGGCCTCAACCGAGGCCTAGGCCCAGGGGAAAGGCACCAGCGGGGATGAGCCAGGGGATGCGCCCGAGCATGTCTGGACCCAGTCCCCGCAGCCTGCCCCTTGGTGGGGCAGTACCCCCGGAGGCCAGGAAGGTCTGGGCAAGGCTCGCCAGGGGCAGGGGCCATGCTGCGTCCTGCCCCATGCCTGTGGGGCCTCTGAGCACAACCGGCCCTCTCCCACTGGAAGACCTCCCCGGCTGCCTCCAAAGGCCGGTTTGCAAGCGCTCCCGGCCACTGTTCCCAGCAGGCGTGCACAATGCTCCCAAGCCCGGGAGAAAAGCGCTTCAGGGTGGTGCTCTCTCCGGGCCCTTGCCCCTGAGCCTGGGGGCAAGGCAGGGTGTCCACACTCCCAGGCCAAGGCAGAACCACATGCACACGTCTGATCTACCCCATGCACTGGCAGAGAGCTCGGGGGAGCCAGAGTCTGTCAGGCAGCTGCTGGGCTGGCCGCCTGTATGGGAAGTGGCAGAGCCGACCTAGGGGCAAGTTGGTCCTCTTGCTCTCCCTGCTGCCCTGAGGCTGCTGGGCCAAAGAGGTCTTGGGCATCCAGCCCCTTGCTGGTCCCTTCCCTCGGACGAGGCCCTCTGAGCTCCAGCACCTTGCAGTGTGGAGACAGCCCCTGCCAGCAACCTCCTCTCCAAGGAGGCCTCAACCGAGGCCTAGGCCCAGGGGAAAGGCACCAGCGGGGATGAGCCTGGGGAGGCGCCCGGGCATGTCTGGACCCAGTCCCCGCAGCCTGCCCCTTGGTGGGGCAGTACACCCGGAGGCCAGGAAGGTCTGGGCAAGGCTGGCCAGGGGCAGGGGACCTGCTGGGTCCTGCCCCTGGCCTGTGGGGCCTCTGAGCACAACCGGCCCTCTCCCACTGGAAGACCTCCCCGGCTGCCTCCAAAGGCTGGTTTGCAAGCGCTCCCGCCCACTGTTCCCAGCAGGCGTGCACAATGCTCCCAAGCCCGGGAGAAAAGCGCTTCGGGGTGGTGCTCTCTCCGGGCCCTTGCCCCTGAGCCTGGGGGCAAGGCAGGGTGTCCACACTCCCAGGCCAAGGCAGAACCACATGCACACGTCTGATCTGCCCATGCACCGGCAGAGAGCTCGGGGGACCCAGAGTCTGTCAGGCAGCTGCTGGGCTGGCCGCCTGTGTGGGAAGGGGCAGTACCGACCTAGGGGCAAGTTGGGCCTCTTGCTCTCCCTGCTTCCCTGAGGCTGCTGGGCCAAAGAGGTCTTGGGAATCGAGCCCCTTGTTGGTCCCTTCCCTCTGACGAGGCCCTCTGAGCTCCAGCACCTTGCAGTGTGGAGACAGCCCCTGCCAGCAACCTCCTCTCCAAGGAGGCCTAAACCGAGGCCTAGGCCCAGGGGAAAGGCACCAGCGGGGATGAGCCTGGGGAGGCGCCCGGGCATGTCTGGACCCAGTCCCCGCAGCCTGCTCCTTGGTGGGGCAGTACCCCCGGAGGCCAGGAAGGTCTGGGAAAGGCTGGCCAGGGGCAGGGGCCCTGCTGGGTCCTGCCCCTGGCCTGTGGGGCCTCTGAGCACAACCGGCCCTCTCCCACTGGAAGACCTCCCCGGCTGCCTCCAAAGGCCGGTTTGCAAGCACTCCCGCCCACTGTTCCCACCAAGCGCGTACAATGCTCCCAAGCCCGGGAGAAAAGCACTTCGGGGTGGTGCTCTCTCCGGGCCCTTGCCCCTGAGCCTGGGGGCCAGGCAGGGGGTCCACACTCCCAGGCCACGGCAGAACCACATGCACATGTCTGTTCCTGCCCCCTGCACCGGCAGAGAGCTCGGGGGAGCCAGAGTCTGTCAGGCAGCTGCTGGGCTGGCCGCCTGTGTGGGAAGGGGCAGAGCCGACCTAGGGGCAATTTGGGCCTCTTGCTCTCCCTGGTGCCCTGAGGCTGCTGGGCCAAAGAGGTCTTGGGCATCCAGCCCCTTGCTTGTCCCTTCCCTCTGACGAGGCCCTCTGAGCTCCAGCACCTTGCAGTGTGGAGACAGCCCCTGCCAGCAACCTCCTCTCCAAGGAGGCCTCAACCAAGGCCTAGGACCATGGGAAAGGCACCAGCGGGGATGAGCCTGGGGAGGCGCCCGGGCATGTCTGGACCCAGTCCCCGCAGCCTGCCCCTTGGTGGGGCAGTACCCCCGGAGGCCAGGAAGGTCTGGGCAAGGCTGGCCAGGGGCAGGGGCCCTGCTGGGTCCTGCCCCTGGCCTGTGGGGCCTCTGAGCACAACCGGCCCTCTCCCACTGGAAGACCTCCCCGGCTGCCTCCAAAGGCCGGTTTGCCAACACTCCCGCCCGCTGTTCCCGCCAGGCACGCACAATGCTCCCAAGCCCGGGAGAAAAGCGCTTCAGGGTGGTGCTCTCTCCGGGCCCTTGCCCCTGAGCCTGGGGGCCAGGCAGTTGGTCTACACTCCCAGACCAAGGCAGAACCACATGCACACGTCTGTTCCTGACCCCTGCACCGGCAGAGAGCTCCGGGGAGCCAGAGTCTGTCAGGCAGCTGCTGGGCTGGCCGCCTGTGTGGGAAGGGGCAGAGCCGACCTAGGGGCAAGTTGGGCCTCTTCCTCTCCCTGCTGCCCTGAGGCTGCTGGGCCAAAGAGGTCTTGGGCATCCAGCCCCTTGCTGGTCCCTTCCCTCTGACGAGGCCCTCTGAGCTCCAGCACCTTGCAGTGTGGAGACAGCCCCTGCCAGCAACCTCCTCTCCAAGGAGGCCTCAACCGAGGCCTAGGCCCAGGGGAAAGGCACCAGCGGGGATGAGCCTGGGGAGGCGCCCGGGCATGTCTGGACCCAGTTCCCGCAGCCTGCCCCTTGGTGGGGCAGTACCCCCGGAGGCCAGGAAGGTCTGGGCAAGTCTGCCAGGGGCAGGGACACTGCTGGGTCCTTCCCCTGGCCTGTGGGGCGTCTGAGCACAACCGGCACTCTCCCGCTGGAAGACCTCCCCGTCTGCCTCCAAAGGCCGGTTTGCAAGCACTCCCGCCCGCTGTTCCCGCCAGGCACGCACAATGCTCCCAAGCCCGGGAGAAAAGCGCTTCGGGGTGGTGCTCTCTCCGGGCCCTTGCCCCTGAGCCTGGGGGCCAGGCAGGGGGAACACACTCCCAGGACAAGGCAGAACGACATGCACACGTCTGTTCCTGCCCACTACACCGGCAGAGAGCTCAGGGGAGCCAGATACTGCCAGGTTGCTGCTGGGCTGGCTGCCTGTGTGGGACGGGGCAGAGCCGACCTAGGGGCAAGTTGGGCCTCTTGCTCTCCCTGCTGCCCTGAGGCTGCTGGGTCAAAGAGGTCTTGGGCATCCAGCCCTTTGCTGGTCCCTTCCCTCTGACGAGGCCCTCTGAGCTCCAGCACCTTGCAGTGTGGAGAGAGCCCCTGCCAGCAACCTCCTCTCCAAAGAGGCCTCAACCGAGGCCTAGGCCCAGGGGAAAGGCACCAGCGGGGATGATCCTGGGGAGGCGCACGGACATGTCTGGACCCAGTCCCCGTAGCCTGCCCCTTGGTGGGGCGGTACCCCCGGAGGCCAGGAAGGTCTGGGCAAGGCTGGCCAGGGGCAGGGGCCCTGGTGGGTCCCGCCCCTGGCCTGTGGGGCCTCTGAGCACAACCGGCCCTCTCCCACTGGAAGACCTCCCCGGCTGCCTCCAAAGTCCTGTTTGCAAACACTCCCGCCCGCTGTTCACGCCAGGCTCGCACAATGCTCCCAAGCCCGGGAGAAAAGCGCATTGGGGTGGTGCTCTCTCCGGGCCCTTGCCCCTGAGCCTGGGGGCAAGGCAGGGGGAACACACTCCCTGGCCAAGGCAGAACCAGATGCCCACGTCTGCTCCTGTCCCCTGCACCGGCAGAGAGCTTGGGGGAGCCAGAGTCTCTCAGGCAGGTGCTGGGATGGCCGCCTGTGTGGGAAGGGGCAGAGCCGCCCTAGGGGCAAGTTGGGCCTCTTGCTCTCCCTGCTGCCCTGAGGCTGCTGGGCCAAAGACGTCTTGGGCATCCAGGCCCTTACTGGTCCCTTCCCTCTGACGAGGCCCTCTGAGCTCCAGCACCTTGCAGTGTGGAGACAGCCCCTGCCAGCAACCTCCTCTCCAAGGAGGCCTCAACCGAGGCCTAGGCCCAGGGGAAAGGCACCAGCGGGGATGAGCCAGGGGATGCGCCCGAGCATGTCTGGACCCAGTCCCCGCAGCCTGCCCCTTGGTGGGGCAGTACCCCCGGAGGCCAGGAAGGTCTGGGCAAGGCTCGCCAGGGGCAGGGGCCATGCTGCGTCCTGCCCCATGCCTGTGGGGCCTCTGAGCACAACCGGCCCTCTCCCACTGGAAGACCTCCCCGGCTGCCTCCAAAGGCCGGTTTGCAAGCGCTCCCGGCCACTGTTCCCAGCAGGCGTGCACAATGCTCCCAAGCCCGGGAGAAAAGCGCTTCAGGGTGGTGCTCTCTCCGGGCCCTTGCCCCTGAGCCTGGGGGCAAGGCAGGGTGTCCACACTCCCAGGCCAAGGCAGAACCACATGCACACGTCTGATCTACCCCATGCACCGGCAGAGAGCTCGGGGGAGCCAGAGTCTGTCAGGCAGCTGCTGGGCTGGCCGCCTGTATGGGAAGTGGCAGAGCCGACCTAGGGGCAAGTTGGTCCTCTTGCTCTCCCTGCTGCCCTGAGGCTGCTGGGCCAAAGAGGTCTTGGGCATCCAGCCCCTTGCTGGTCCCTTCCCTCTGACGAGGCCCTCTGAGCTCCAGCACCTTGCAGTGTGGAGACAGCCCCTGCCAGCAACCTCCTCTCCAAGGAGGCCTCAACCGAGGCCTAGGCCCAGGGGAAAGGCACCAGCGGGGATGAGCCTGGGGAGGCGCCCGGGCATGTCTGGACCCAGTCCCCGCAGCCTGCCCCTTGGTGGGGCAGTACACCCGGAGGCCAGGAAGGTCTGGGCAAGGCTGGCCAGGGGCAGGGGACCTGCTGGGTCCTGCCCCTGGCCTGTGGGGCCTCTGAGCACAACCGGCCCTCTCCCACTGGAAGACCTCCCCGGCTGCCTCCAAAGGCTGGTTTGCAAGGGCTCCCGCCCACTGTTCCCAGCAGGCGTGCACAATGCTCCCAAGCCCGGGAGAAAAGCGCTTCGGGGTGGTGCTCTCTCCGGGCCCTTGCCCCTGAGCCTGGGGGCAAGGCAGGGTGTCCACACTCCCAGGCCAAGGCAGAACCACATGCACACGTCTGATCTGCCCATGCACCGGCAGAGAGCTCGGGGGACCCAGAGTCTGTCAGGCAGCTGCTGGGCTGGCCGCCTGTGTGGGAAGGGGCAGTACCGACCTAGGGGCAAGTTGGGCCTCTTGCTCTCCCTGCTTCCCTGAGGCTGCTGGGCCAAAGAGGTCTTGGGCATCGAGCCCCTTGTTGGTCCCTTCCCTCTGACGAGGCCCTCTGAGCTCCAGCACCTTGCAGTGTGGAGACAGCCCCTGCCAGCAACCTCCTCTCCAAGGAGGCCTAAACCGAGGCCTAGGCCCAGGGGAAAGGCACCAGCGGGGATGAGCCTGGGGAGGCGCCCGGGCATGTCTGGACCCAGTCCCCGCAGCCTGCCCCTTGGTGGGGCAGTACCCCCGGAGGCCAGGAAGGTCTGGGAAAGGCTGGCCAGGGGCAGGGGCCCTGCTGGGTCCTGCCCCTGGCCTGTGGGGCCTCTGAGCACAACCGGCCCTCTCCCACTGGAAGACCTCCCCGGCTGCCTCCAAAGGCCGGTTTGCAAGCACTCCCGCCCACTGTTCCCACCAAGCGCGTACAATGCTCCCAAGCCCGGGAGAAAAGCACTTCGGGGTGGTGCTCTCTCCGGGCCCTTGCCCCTGAGCCTGGGGGCCAGGCAGGGGGTCCACACTCCCAGGCCACGGCAGAACCACATGCACACGTCTGTTCCTGCCCCCTGCACCGGCAGAGAGCTCGGGGGAGCCAGAGTCTGTCAGGCAGCTGCTGGGCTGGCCGCCTGTGTGGGAAGGGGCAGAGCCGACCTAGGGGCAATTTGGGCCTCTTGCTCTCCCTGGTGCCCTGAGGCTGCTGGGCCAAAGAGGTCTTGGGCATCCAGCCCCTTGCTTGTCCCTTCCCTCTGACGAGGCCCTCTGAGCTCCAGCACCTTGCAGTGTGGAAACAGCCCCTGCCAGCAACCTCCTCTCCAAGGAGGCCTCAACCAAGGCCTAGGACCATGGGAAAGGCACCAGCGGGGATGAGCCTGGGGAGGCGCCCGGGCATGTCTGGACCCAGTCCCCGCAGCCTGCCCCTTGGTGGGGCAGTACCCCCGGAGGCCAGGAAGGTCTGGGCAAGGCTGGCCAGGGGCAGGGGCCCTGCTGGGTCCTGCCCCTGGCCTGTGGGGCCTCTGAGCACAACCGGCCCTCTCCCACTGGAAGACCTCCCCGGCTGCCTCCAAAGGCCGGTTTGCCAACACTCCCGCCCGCTGTTCCCGCCAGGCACGCACAATGCTCCCAAGCCCGGGAGAAAAGCGCTTCAGGGTGGTGCTCTCTCCGGGCCCTTGCCCCTGAGCCTGGGGGCCAGGCAGTTGGTCTACACTCCCAGACCAAGGCAGAACCACATGCACACGTCTGTTCCTGACCCCTGCACCGGCAGAGAGCTTGGGGGAGCCAGAGTCTGTCAGGGAGCTGCTGGGTTGGCCGCCTGTGTGGGAAGGGGCAGAGCCGACCTAGGGGCAAGTTGGGCCTCTTGCTCTCCCTGCTGCCCTGAGGCTGCTGGGCCAAGGACGTCTTAGGCATCCAGCCCCTTACTGGTCCCTTCCCTCTGACGAGGCCCTCTGAGCTCCAGCACCTTGCAGTGTGGAGACAGCCCCTGCCAACAACCTCCTCTCCAAGGAGGCCTCAACCGAGGCCTAGGCCCAGGGGAAAGGCACCAGCAGGGATGAGCCAGGGGAGGCGCCCGAGCATGCCTGGACCCAGTCCCCGCAGCCTGCCCCTTGGTGGAGCAGTACCCCCGGAGGCCAGGAGGGTTTGGGCAAGGCTGTCCAGGCGCAGGGGCCCTGCTGGGTCCTGCCCCTTGCCTGTGGGGCCTCTGAGCACAACCGGCCCTCTCCCACTGGAAGACCTCCCCGGCTGCCTCCAAAGGCCGGTTTGCAAGCGCTCCCGGCCACTGTTCCCAGCAGGCGTGCACAATGCTCCCAAGCCCGTGAGAAAAGCGCTTCAGGGTGGTGCTCTCTCCGGGCCCTTGCCCCTGAGCCTGGGGGCAAGGCAGGGTGTCCACACTCCCAGGCCAAGGCAGAACCACATGGACACGTCTGATCTGCCCCATGCACCGGCAGAGAGCTCGGGGGAGCCAGAGTCTGTCAGGCAGCTGCTGGGCTGGCCGCCTGTATGGGAAGTGGCAGCGCCGACCTAGGGGCAAGTTGGGCCTCTTGCTCTCCCTGCTGCCCTGAGGCTGCTGGGCCAAAGAGGTCTTGGGCATCCAGCCCCTTGCTGGTCCCTTCCCTCTGACGAGGCCTTCTGAGCTCCAGAACCTTGCAGTGTGGAGACAGCCCCTGCCAGCAACCTCCTCTCCAAGGAGGCCTCAACCGAAGCCTAGGCCCAGGGGAAAGGCACCAGCGGGGATGAGCCTGGGGAGGCGCCCGGGCATGTCTGGACCCAGTCCCCGCAGCCTGCCCCTTGGTGGGGCAGTACCCCCGGAGGCCAGGAAGGTCTGGGAAAGGCTGGCCAGGGGCAGGGGCCCTGCTGGGTCCTGCCCCTTGCCTGTGGGTCCTCTGAGCACAACCGGCCCTCTCCCACTGGAAGACCTCCCCGGCTGCCTCCAAAGGCCGGTTTGCAAGCACTCCCGCCCACTGTTCCCACCAAGCGCGTACAATGCTCCCAAGCCCGGGAGAAAAGCGCTTCGGGGTGGTGCTCTCTCCGGGCCCTTGCCCCTGAGCCTGGGGGCCAGGCAGGGGGAACAAACTACCAGGCCAAGGCAGAACGACATGCACACGTCTGTTCCTGCCCCATACACCGGCATAGAGCTCGGGGGAGCCACAGACTGCCAGGCTGCTGCTGGGCTGGCTGCCTGTGTGGGACGGGGCAGAGCCGACCTAGGGGCAAGTTGGGCCTCTTCCTCTCCCTGCTACCCTGAGGCTGCTGGGTCAAACAGGTCTTGGGCATCCAGCCCTTTGCTGGTCCCTTCCCTCTGACGAGGCCCTCTGAGCTCCAGCACCTTGCAGTGTGGCGACAGCCCCTGCCAGCAACCTCCTCTCCAAAGAGGCCTCAACCGAGGCCTAGGCCCAGGGTAAAGGCACCAGCGGGGATGATCCTGGGGAGGCGCACGGACATGTCTGGACCCAGTCCCCGCAGCCTGCCCGTTGGTGGGGCAGTACCCCCGGAGGCCAGGAAGGTCTGGGCAAGGCTGGCCAGGGGCAGGGGCCCTGCTGGGTCCTGCCCCAGGCCTGTGGGGCCTCTGAGCACAACCGGCCCTCTCCCACTGGAAGACCTCCCCGGCTGCCTCCAAAGTCCTGTTTGCAAACACTCCCGCCCGCTGTTCACGCCAGGCTCGCACAATGCTCCCAAGCCCGGGAGAAAAGCGCATTGGGGTGGTGCTCTCTCCGGGCCCTTGCCCCTGAGCCTGGGGGCAAGGCAGGGTTCACACTCCCTGGCCAAGGCAGAACCACATGCCCACGTCTGTTCCTGTCCCCTGCACCGGCAGAGAGCTTGGGGGAGTCAGAGTCTGTCAGGCAGCTGCTGGGTTGGCCGCATGTGTGGGAAGGGGCAGAGCCGCCCTAGGGGCAAGTTGGGCCTCTTGCTCTCCCTGCTGCCCTGAGGCTGCTGGGCCAAAGACGTCTTGGGCATCCAGCCCCTTACTGGTCCCTTCCCTCTGACGAGGCCCTCTGAGCTCCAGCACCTTGCAGTGTGGAGACAGCCCCTGCCAGCAACCTCCTCTCCAAGGAGGCCTCAACCGAGGCCTAGGCCCAGGGGAAAGGCACCAGCGGGGATGAGCCAGGGGAGGCGCCCGAGCATGTCTGGACCCAGTCCCCGCAGCCTGCCCCTTGGTGGGGCAGTACCCCCGGAGGCCAGGAAGGTCTGGGCAAGGCTGGCCAGGGGCAGGGGCCCTGCTGGGTCCTGCCCCTGGCCTGTGGGGCCTCTGAGCACAACCGGCCCTCTCCCACTGGAAGACCTCCCCAGCTGCCTCCAAAGACCGGTTTGCAAGCGCTCCCGGCCACTGTTACCAGCAGGCGGGCACAATGCTCCTAAGCCCGGAAGAAAAGCGCTTCAGGGTGGTGCTCTCTCTGGGCCCTTGCCCCTGACCCTGGGGGCAAGGCAGGGTGTCCACACTCCCAGGCCAAGGCAGAACCACATGCACACGTCTGATCTGCCCCCTGTACCGGCAGAGAGCTCGGGGGAGCCAGAGTCTGTCAGGCAGCTGCTGGGCTGGCCGCCTGTATGGGAAGTGGCAGAGCCGACCTAGGGGCAAGTTGGGCCTCTTGCTCTCCCTGCTGCCCTGAGGCTGCTGGGCCAAAGAGGTCTTGGGCATCCAGCCCCTTGCTGGTCCCTTCCCTCTGACGAGGCCCTCTGAGCTCCAGCACCTTGCAGTGTGGAGACAGCCCCTGCCAGCAACCTCCTCTCCAAGGAGGCCTCAACCGAGGCCTAGGACCAGGGGAAAGGCACCAGCGGGGATGAGCCTGGGGAGGCGCCCGGGCATGTCTGGACCCAGTCCCCGCAGCCTGCCCCTTGGTGGGGCAGTACCCCCGGAGGCCAGGAAGGTCTGGGCAAGGCTGGCCAGGGGCAGGGGCCCTGCTTGGTCCTGCCCCTGGCCTGTGGGGCCTCTGAGCTCAACCGGCCCTCTCCCACTGGAAGACCTCCCCGGCTGCCTCCAAAGGCCGGTTTGCCAACACTCCCGCCCGCTGTTCCCGCCAGGCACGCACAATGCTCCCAAGCCCGGGAGAAAAGCGCTTCGGGGTATTGCTCTCTCCGGGCCCTTGCCCCTGAGCCTTGGGACCAGGCAGTTGGTCCACACGCCCAGACCAAGGCAGAACCACATGCACACGTCTGTACCTGACCACTGCACCGGCAGAGAGCTCGGGGGAGCCAGAGTCTGTCAGGCAGCTGCTGGGCTGGCCGCCTGTGTGGGAAGGGGCAGAGCCGACCTAGGGGCAAGTTGGGCCTCTTGCTCCCTCTGCTGCCCTGAGGCTGCTGGGCCAAAGAGTTCTTGGGCATCCAGCCCCTTGCTGGTCCCTTCCCTCTGACGAGGCCCTCTGAGCTCCAGCACCTTGCAGTGTGGAGACAGCCCCTGCCAGCAACCTCCTCTCCAAGGAGGCCTCAACCGAGGCCTAGGCCCAGGGGAAAGGCACCAGCGGGGATGAGCCTGGGGAGGCGCCCGGGCATGTCTGGACCCAGTCCCCGCAGCCTGACCCTTGGTGGGGTAGTACCCCCGGAGGCCAGGAAGGTCTGGGCAAGGCTGCCAGGGGCAGGGACACTGCTGGGTCCTGCCCCTGGCCTGTGGGGCCTCTGAGCACAACCGGCACTCTCCCGCTGGAAGACCTCCCCGTCTGCCTCCAAAGGCCGGTTTGCAAGCACTCCCGCCCGCTGTTCCCGCCAGGCACGCACAATCCTCCCAAGCCCGGGAGAAAAGCGCTTCGGGGAGGTGCTCTCACCGGGCCCTTGCCCCTGAGCCTGGGGGCCAGGCAGGGGAAACACACTCCCAGGCCAAGGCAGAACGACATGCACACGTCTGTTCCTGCCCCCTGCACCGGCAGAGAACTCGGAGGAGCCAGAGTCTGTCAGGCAGCTGCTGGGCTGTCCGCCTGTGTGGGAAGGGGCAGAGCCGACCTAGGGGCAAGTTGGGCCTCTTGCTCTCCCTGCTGCCCTGAGGCTGCTGGGCCAAAGAGGTCTTGGGCATCCAGCCCCTTGCTGGTCCCTTCCCTCTGACGAGGCCCTCTGAGCTCCAGCACCTTGCAGTGTGGAGACAGCCCCTGCCAGCAACCTCCTCTCCAAGGAGGCCTCAACCGAGGCCTAGGCCCAGGGGAAAGGCACCAGCGGGGATGAGCCTGGGGAGGCGCCCAGGCATGTCTGGACCCAGTCCCCGCAGCCTGCCCCTTGGTGGGGCAGTACCCCCGGAGGCCAGGAAGGTCTGGGCAAGGCTGGCCAGGGGCAGGGGCCCTGGTGGGTCCTGCCCCTGGCCTGTGGGGCCTTTGAGCACAACCGGCCCTCTCCCACTGGAAGACCTCCCCGGCTGCCTCCAAAGGCCGGTTTGCAAGCACTCCCGCTCGCTGTTCCCGCCAGGCACGCACAATGCTCCCAAGCCCGGGAGAAAAGTGCTTCGGGGTGGTGCTCTCTCCGGGCCATTGCCCCTGAGCCTGCGGGGCAAGGCAGGGGGAACACACTCCCAGGCCAAGGCAGAACGACATGCACACGTCTGTTCCTGCCCCCTACACCGGCAGAGAGCTCGGGGGAGCCAGAGACTGCCAGGCTGCTGCTGGGCTGGCCGCCTCTGTGGGACGGGGCAGAGCCGACCTAGGGGCAAGTTGGGCCTCTTGCTCTCCCTGCTGCCCTGAGGCTGCTGGGTCAAAGAGGTCTTGGGCATCCAGCCCTTTGCTGGTGCCTTACCTCTGACGAGGCCCTCTGAGCTCCAGCACCTTGCAGTGTGGAGCCAGCCCCTGCCAGCAACCTCCTCTCCAAGGAGGCCTCAACCGAGGCCTAGGCCCAGGGGAAAAGCACCAGCGGGGATGATCCTGGGGAGGCGCACGGACATGTCTGGACCCAGCCTCCGCAGCCTGCCCCTTGGTGGGGCAGTACCCCCGGAGGCCAGGAAGGTCTGGGCAAGGCTGGCCAGGGGCAGGGGACCTGCTGGGTCCTGCCCCTCGCCTGTGGGGCCTCTGAGCACAACCGTCCCTCTCCCACTGGAAGACCTCCCCGGCTGCCTCCAAAGGCCGGTTTGCCAACACTCCCGCCCGCTGTTCTCGCCAGGCACGCACAATTCTCCCAGGCCCGGGAGAAAAGCGCTTCGGGGTGTTGCTCTCTCCGTGCCCTTGCCCCTGAGCGTGGGGGACAGGCAGTGGGTCCACACTCCCAGACCAAGGCAGAACCACATGCACACGTCTGTTCCTGACCCCTGCACCGGCAGAGAGATCGGAGGAGCCAGAGTCTGTCAGGCAGCTGCTGGGCTGGCCGCCTGTGTGGGAAGGGGCAGAGCCGACCTAGGGGCAAGTTGGGCCTCTTGCTCTCCCTGCTGCCCTGAGGCTGCTGGGCCAAAGAGGTCTTGGGCATCCAGCCCTTTGCTTGTCCCTTCCCTCTGACGAGGCCCTCTGAGCTCCAGCACCGTGCAGTGTGGAGACAGCCCCTGCCAGCAACCTCCTCTCCAAGGAGGCCTCAACCGAGGCCTAGGCCCAGGGGAAAGGCACCAGCGGGGATGAGCCTGGGGAGGCGCCCGGGCATGTCTGGACCCAGTCCCCGCAGCCTGCCCCTTGGTGGGGTAGTACCCCCGGAGGCCAGGAAGGTCTGGGCAAGGCTGCCAGGGGCAGGGACACTTCTGGGTCCTGCCCCTGGCCTGTGGGTCGTCTGAGCACAACCGGCACTCTCCCGCTGGAAGACCTCCTCGGCTGCCTCCAAAGGCCGGTTTGCAAGCACTCAATCCCGCTGTTCCCGCCAGCCGCGCACAATGCTCCCAAGCCCGGGAGAAAAGCGCTTCGGGGTGGTGCTCTCTCCCGGCCCTTGGAAGACCACCCCGGCTGCCTCCAAAGGCTGGTTTTCAAGAACTCCCTCCCGCTGACCCGCCAGCCGCACACAATGCTCCCAAGCCCGGGAGAAAAGCATTTTGGGGTGGTGCTCTCTCAGGGCCCTTGGAAGACCTCCCCGGCTGCCTCAAAAGGCCGGTTTGCAAGCACTCACGTCCGCTGTTCCCGACAGCCGCGCACAATGCTCCCAATTCCGGGAGAAAAGTGCTTCTGGATTGTGCTCTCTCCGGGCCCTTGGAAGACCTCCCAAGCTGCCTCCAAAGGCCGGTTTGCAAGCACTCCAGCCCGCTGTTCCCGCCAGCCACGCACAATCCTCCAAAACCCCGGAGAAAAGCGCTTCGGGGTGGTGTTCTCTCCGTGCCCATGGAAGACCTCCCGGGGTGCCCCCAAAGGCCGGTTTGGAAGCACTCCCACTCGCTGTTCCAGCCATCCGCGCAAATGTTCCAAGCCCGGGAGAAAAGCGCTTCTGGGTGGTGCTCTCTCCTGGCCCTTGGAAGACCTCCATGGCTGCCTCCAATGGCCAGTTTGCAAGCACTCATGCCCGCTGTTCCCACCAGCCGCGCACAATGCTCCCAAGCCCGGGAGAAAAGCTTTTTGGGGTGGTGCTCACCCGGGCCCTGGAAGACCTCCCCGGCTGCCTGCAAAGGCCGGTTTTCAAGCACTCCTGCCTGCTGTTCCCGCCACCCGCGCACAATACTCCCAAGCCCGGGAGAAAAGCGCTTCGGGGTGGTGCTCTCTACAGGCCCTTGGAAGACCTCCCCGGCTGCCTCCAAAGGCCGGTTTTCAAGCACTCCTGCCTGCTGTTCCCGCCACCCGCGCACAATACTCCCAAGCCCGGGAGAAAAGCGCTTCGGGGTGGTGCTCTCTACAGGCCCTTGGAAGACCTCCCCGGCTGCCTCCAAAGGCCGGTTTGCAAGCTCTCATGCCCGTTGTTCCCACCAGCCGCGCACAATGCTCCCAAGCCCGGGAGAAAAGCATTTTGGGGTGGTGCTCACTCCGGGCCCTTGGAAGACCTCCCCGGCTGCCTCCAAAGGCCAGTTTGCAAGCACTCCTGCCTGCTGTTCCCGCCAGCCGCGCACAATGCTCCCAAGCCCGGGAGAAAAGCGCTTCGGGGTGGTGCTCTCTCCGGGCACTTTCAAGACCTCCCCGGCTGCCTCCAAAGGCCGGTTTGTAAGTACTCATTCCCGCTGCTTCCGCCAGCCACGCACAATGCTCCCAAGCCCGGGAGAAAAGCATTCTGGGGTGGTGCTCTCTCCGGGCCCTTGGAAGACCTCCCGGGCTGCCTCCAAAGGCCGGTTTGCAAGCACTCATGTCCGCTGTTCCCGACAGCCGCGCACAATGCTCCCAAGCCCGGGAGAAAAGCATTTTGGGGTGGTGATCAGTCCGGTGCCCTTGGAAGAACTCCCCGGCTGCCTCCAAAGGACAGTTTGCAAGCACTCATGCCCGCTGTTCCCACCAGCCGCGCACAATGCTCCCAAGACCGTGAGAAAAGCGCTTCGGGGTGGTGTTCTACTAGGGACCATGGAGGACCTCCCCGGCTGCCCCCAAAGGCCGGTTTGCAAGCACTCCCACTCGCTGTTCCCGCCAGCCACACACAATGTTCCAAAACCCCGGAGAAAAGCGCTTCGAGGTGGTGCTCTCTCCGGGCCCTTGGAAGACCTCCCCGGCTGCCTCCAAAGGCCGGTTTGCAAGCACTCCTGCCTGCTGTTCCCGCCACACGCGCACAATGCTCCCAAGCCCGGAAGAAAAGCATTTTGGGGTGGTGCTCTCTCCGGGCCCTTGGAAGACCTCCCGGGCTGCCTCCAAAGGCCGGTTTGCAAGCACTCATGTCCGCTGTTCCCGACAGCCGCGCACAATGCTCCCAAGCCCGGGAGAAAAGCATTTTGTGGTGGTGATCAGTCCGGGCCCTTGGAAGACCTCCCCGGCTGCCTCCAAAGGACAGTTTGCAAGAACTCATGCCCGCTGTTCCCGCCAGCCGCGCACAATGCTCCCAAGACCGGGAGAAATGCGCTTCGGGGTGGTGTTCTCTCCTTGCCCATGGAGGACCACCCCAGCTGCCCCCAAAGGCCGGTTTGCAATCACTCCCACTCACTGTTCCCGCCAGCCACGCACATGCTCCAAAACACGGGAGAGAAGCGCTTTGGGGTGGTGCTCTCTCCCGGCCCTTGGAAGACTTCCCTGGCTGCCTCCAAAGGCCGGTTTGCAAGAACTCCCTCCCGCTGTACCGCCAGCCGCACACAATGCTCCCAATCACTGGAGAAAAGCGCTTCGGGGTGGTGCTCTCTCAGGGCCCTTTGAAGACTTCCCCGGCTGCCTCCAATGGGCGGTATGCAGGCACTCATGCCCGCTGTTCCCACCAGCCATGCACAATGCTCCCAAGCACGGGAGAAAAGCATTTTGGGGTGGTGCTCACTCCTTGCCCTTGGAAGACCTCTGCGCCTGCCTCCAAAGGCCGGTTTGCAAGCACTCCTGCCTGCTGTTCCCGCCACATGCGCACACTGCTCCCAAGCCCGGGAGAAAAGCGCATCGGGGTGGTGTTCTCTCCGGGCCCATGAAGGACCTCCCCGGCTGCCCCCAAAGGCCGGTTTGCAAGCATTCCCACTAGCTGTTCCCGCCAGCCACGCAAATGCTCCCAAGCCCGGGAGAAAAGCATTTTGGGGTGGTGCTCTCTCCGGGCCCTTGCCCCTGTGCCTCGGGGCCAGGCAGGGGGTCCACACTCCCAGGCAAAGTCAGAAACACATGCAAACGTCTGTTCCTGTCCCCTGCACCGGCAGAGAGCTCGGGGGAGCCAGAGTCTGTCAGGCAGCTGCTGGGCTGGCGGCCTGTGTGGGAAGGGGCAGAGCCGACCTAGGGGCAAGTTGGGTCTCTTGCTCTCCCTGCTGCCCTGAGGCTGCTGGGCCAAAGAGGTCTTGGACATCCAGGCCTTTGCTGGTCCCTTCCATCTGACGAGGCCCTCTGAGCTCCAGCACCTTGCAGTGTGGAGACAGCCCCTGCCAGCAACCTCCTCTCCAAGGAGGCCTCAACCGAGGCCTAGGACCAGGGGAAAGGCACCAGCGGGGATGAGCCTGGGGAGGCGCCCGGGCATGTCTGGACCCAGTCCCCGCAGCCTGCCCCTTGGTGGGGTAGTACCCCCGGAGGCCAGGAAGGTCTGGGCAAGGCTGCCAGGGGCAGGGACATTGCTGGGTCCTGCCCCTCGCATGTGGGGCGTCTGAGCACAACCGGCACTCTCCCGCTGGAAGACCTCCCCGACTGCCTCCAAAGGCCGGTTTGCACGCACTCCCGCCCGCTGTTCCCGCCAGGCATGCACAATGCTCCCAAGCCAGGGAGAAAAGCGCTTCGGGGTGGTGCTCTCTCCGGGCCCTTGCCCCTGAGCCTGGGGGACAGGCAGGGGGAACACACTCCCAGGCCAAGGCAGAACGACATGCACACGTCTGTTCCTGCCCCCTACACTGGCAGAGAGCTCGGGGGAGCCAGAGACTGCCAGGCTGCTGCTGGGCTGGCTGCCTGTGTGGGACGGGGCAGAGCCGGCCTAGGGACAAGTTGGGCCTCTTGCTCTCCCTGCTGCCCTGAGGCTGCTGGGCCAAAGAGGTCTTGGGCATCCAGCCCTTTGCTGGTCCCTTCCCTCTGACGAGTCCCTCTGAGCTCCAGCACCTTGCAGTGTGGAGACAGCCCCTGCCAGCAACCTCCTCTCCAAAGAGGCCTCAACCGAGGCCTAGGCCCAGGGGAAAGGCACCAGCGGGGATGAGCCTGGGGAGGCGCACGGACATGTCTGGACCCAGTCCCCGCAGACTGCCCCTTGGTGGGGCAGTACCCCCGGAGGCCAGGAAGGTCTGGGCAAGGCTGGCCAGGGGCAGGGGCCCTGCTGGGTCCTGCCCCTGGCCTGTGGGGCCTCTGAGCACAACCGGCCCTCTCCCACTGGAAGACCTCCCCGGCTGCCTCCAAAGTCCTGTTTCCAAACACTCCCGCCCGCTGTTCACGCCAGGCTCGCACAATGCTCCCAAGCCCGGGAGAAAAGCGCTTTGGGGTGGTGCTCTCTCAGGGCCCTTGCCCCTGAGCCTGGGGGCAAGGCAGGGGGAACACACTCCCAGGCCAAGTCAGAACCAGATGCCCACGTCTGTTCCTGTCCCCTGCACCGGCAGAGAGCTTGGGGGAGCCAGAGTCTGTCAGGCAGCTGCTGGGTTGGCCACCTGTGTGGGAAGGCCAGAGACGCCCTAGGGGCAAGTTGGGCCTCTTGCTCTCCCTGCTGCCCTGAGGCTGCTGGGCCAAAGACGTCTTGGGCATCCAGCCCCTTACTGGTCCCTTCCCTCTGACGAGGCCCTCTGAGCTCTAGCACCTTGCATTGTGGAGACAGCCCCTGCCAGCAACCTCCTCTCCAAGGAGGCCTCAACCGAGGCCTAGGCCCAGGGGAAAGGCACCAGCGGGGATGAGCCAGGGGAGGCGCCCGAGCATGTCTGGACCCAGTCCCCGCAGCCTGCCCCTTGGGGGGCAGTACCCCCGGAGGCCAGGAAGGTCTGGGCAAGGCTGGCCAGGGGCAGGGGCCCTGCTGCGTCCTGCCCCTGGCCTGTGGGGCCTCTGAGCACAACCGGCCCTCTCCCACTGGAAGACCTCCCCGGCTGCCTCCAAAGGCCGGTTTGCAAGCGCTCCCGCCCACTGTTCCCAGCAGGCGTGCACAATGCTCCCACGCCCGGGAGAAAAGCGCTTCAGGGTGGTGCTCTCTCCGGGCCCTTGCCCCTGAGCCTAGGGTCAATGCAGGGGGAACACACTCCCAGGCCAAGTCAGGACCACATGCACACCTCTGATCTGCCCCCTGCACCGGCAGAGAGCTCGGGGGAGCCAGAGTCTGTCAGGCAGCTGCTGGGCTGGCCGCCTGTGTGGGAAGTGGAAGAGCCGCCCTAGGGGCAAGTTGGGCCTCTTGCTCTCCCTGCTACCCTGAGGCTGCTGGGCCAAAGACGTCTTGGGCATCCAGCCCCTTACTGGTCCCTTCCCTCTGACGAGGCCCTCTGAGCTCCAGCACCTTGCAGTGTGGAGACAGCCCCTGCCAGAAATCTCCTCTCCAAGGAGGCCTAAACCGAGGCCTAGGCCCAGGGGAAAGGCACCAGCGGGGATGAGCCAGGGGAGGCGCCCGAGCATGTCTGGACCCATTCCCCGCAGCCTGCCCCTTGGTGGGGCAGTACCCCCGGAGGCCAGGAAGGTCTGGGCAAGGCTGGCCAGGGGCAGGGTCCCTGCTGGGTCCTGCCCCTGGCCTGTGGGGCCTCTGAGCACAACCGGCCCTCTCCCACTGGAAGACCTCCCCGGCTGCCTCCAAAGGCCGGTTCGCAAGCGCTCCCGCCCACTGTTCCCAGCAGGCGGGCACAATGCTCCTAAGCCCGGGAGAAAAGCGCTTCAGGGTGGTGTTCTCTCTGGGACCTTGCCCCTGAGCCTGGGGGCAAGGCAGGGGGTCCACACTCTCAGGCCAAGGCAGAACCACATGCACACGTCTGATCTGCCCCCTGCACCGGCAGAGAGCTCGGGGGAGCCAGAGTCTGTCAGGCAGCTGCTGGGCTGGCCGCCTGTGTGGGAAGTGGCAGAGCCGAACTAGGGGCAAGTTGGGCCTCTTGCTCTCCCTGCTGCCCTGAGGCTGCTGGGCCAAAGAGGTCTTGGGCATCCAGCCCCTTGCTGGTCCCTTCCCTCTGACGAGGCCCTCTGAGCTCCAGCACCTTGCAGTGTGGAGACAGCCCCTGCCAGTAACCTCCTCTCCAAGGAGGCCTAAACTGAGGCCTAGGCCCAGGGGAAAGGCACCAGCGGGGATGAGCTTGGGGAGGCGCCCGGGCATGTCTGGACCCAGTCCCCGCAGCCTGCCCCTTGGTGGGGCAGTACCCCCGGAGGCCAGGAAGGTCTGGGAAAGGCTGCCCAGGGGCAGGGGACCTGCTGGGTCCTGCCCCTGGCCTGTGGGGCCTCTGAGCACAACCGGCCCTCTCCCACTGGAAGACCTCCCCGGCTGCCTCTAAAGGCCGGTTTGCAAGCACTCCCACCCACTGTTCCCACCAAGGGCGCACAACGCTCCCAAGCCCGGGAGAAAAGTGCTTCGGGGTGGTGCTCTCTCCGAGCCCTTTTCCGTGAGCCTGGGGGCCAGGCAGGGGGTCCACACTCCCAGGCCAAGGCAGAACGACATGCACACGTCTGCTCCTGCCCCCTGCACCGGCAGAGAGCTCGGGGGAGCCAGAGTCTGTCAGGCAGCTGCTGGGCTGGCCGCCTGTGTGGTAAGGGGCAGAGCCGACCTAGGGGCAAGTTGGGCCTCTTGCTCTCCCTGCTGCCCTGAGGCTGCTGGGCCAAAGAGGTCTTGGGCATCCAGCCCCTTGCTTGTCCCTTCCCTCTGACGAGGCCCTCTGAGCTCCAGCACCTTGCAGTGTGGAGACAGCCCCTGCCAGCAACCTCCTCTCCAAGGAGGCCTCAACCGAGGCCTAGGACCAGGGGAAAGGCACCAGCGGGGATGAGCCTGGGGAGGCGCCCGGGCATGTCTGGACCCAGTCCCCGCAGCCTGCCCCTTGGTGGGGCAGTACCCCCGGAGGCCAGGAAGGTCTGGGCAAAACTGGCCAGGGGCAGGGGCCCGGCTGGGTCCTGCCCCAGGCCTGTGGGGCCTCTGAGCACAACCGGCCCTCTCCCACTGGAAGACCTCCGCGGCTGACTCCAAAGGCTGGTTTGGCAACACTCGCGCCCGCTGTTCCCGCCAGGCACGCACAATTCTCCTAAGCCCGGGAGAAAAGCGCTTCGGGGTGTTGCTCTCTCCAGGCTCTTGCCCCTGAGCGTGGGGGCCAGGTAGTGGGTCCACACTCCCAGACCAAGGCAGAACCACATGCACACGTCTGTTCCTGTCCCCTGCACCGGCAGAGAGCTCGGGGGAGCCAGAGTCTGTCAGGCAGCTGCTGGGCTGGCCGCCTGTGTGGGAAGGGGCAGAGCCGACCTAGGGGCAAGTTGGGCCTCTTGCTCTCCCTGCTGTCCTGAGGCTGCTGGGCCAAAGAGGTCTTGGGCATCCAGCCCCTTGCTGGTCCCTTCCCTCTGACGAGGCCCTCTGAGCTCCAGCACCTTGCAGTGTGGAGACAGCCCCTGCCAGCAACCTCCTCTCCAAGGAGGCCTCAACCGACGCCTAGGCCCAGGGGAAAGGCACCAGCGGGGATGAGCCTGGGGAGGCGCCCGGGCATGTCTGGACCCAGTCCCCGCAGCCTGCCCCTTGGTGGGGCAGTACCCCCTGAGGCCAGGAAGGTCTGGGAAAGGCTGACCAGGGGCAGGGGACCTGCTGGGTCCTGCCCCTGTCCTGTGGGGCCTCTGAGCACATCCGGCCCTCTCCTGCTGGAAGACCTCCCCGGCTGCCTCCAAAGGCCGGTTTGCCAACACTCCCGCCCACTGTTCCCACCAGGCGCGCACAATGCTCCCAAGCCCAGGAGAAAAGCGCTTCGGGGTGGTGCTCTCTCCGGGCCCTTGCCCCTGAGCCTGGGGGCCAGGCAGGGGGAACACACTCCCAGGCCAAGGCAGAACCACATGCACACGTCTGTTCCTGTCCCCTGCACCGGCAGAGAGCTCGGGGGAGCCAGACACTGCAAGGCAGCTGCTGGGCTGGCTGCCTGTGTGGGACGGGTCAGAGCCGACCTAGGGGCAAGTTGGGCCTCTTGCTCTCCCTGCTGCCCTGAGGCTGCTGGGTCAAAGAGGTCTTGGGTATCCAGCCCTTTGCTGGTCCCTTCCCTCTGACGAGGCCCTCTGAGCTCCAGCACCTTGCAGTGAAGACAGCCCCTGCCAGCAACCTCCTCTCCAAGGAGGCCTCAACCGAGGCCTAGGCCCAGGGGAAAGGCACCAGCGGGGATGAGCCTGGGGAGGCGCCCGGGCATGTCTGGACCCAGTCCCCGCAGCCTGCCCCTTGGTGGGGCAGTACCCCCGGAGGCCAGGAAGGTCTGTGCAAGGCTGCCAGGGGCAGGGACAGCGCTGGGTCCTGCCCCTGGCCTGTGGGGCGTCTGAGCACAACCGGCACTCTCCCGCTGGAAGACTTCCCCGTCTGCCTCCAAAGGCCGGTTTGCAAGCACTCCCGCCCGCTGTTCCCGCCAGGCACGCACAATGCTCCCAAGCCCGGGAGAAAAGCGCTTCGGGGTGGTGCTCTCTACGGGCCCTTGCCCCTGAGCCTGGGGGCAAGGCAGGGGGAACACACTCCCAGGCCAAGACAGAACGACATGAACACGTCTGTTCCTGCCCCCTGCACCGGCAGAGAGCTCGGGGGAGCCAGAGACTGCCAGGCTGCTGCTGGGCTGGCTGCCTGTGTGCGACGGGGCAGAGCCGACCTAGGGGCAAGTCGGGCCTCTTGCTCTCCCTGCTGCCCTGAGGTTGCTGGGTCAATGAGGTCTTGGGCATCCAGCCCTTTGCTGGTCCCTTCCCTCTGACGAGGCCCTCTGAGCTCTAGCACCTTGCAGTGTGGAGACAGCCCCTCCCAGCAACCTCCTCTTCAACGAGGCCTCAACCGAGGCCTAGGCCCAGGGGAAATGCACCAGCGGGGATGATCCTGGGGAGGCGCACGGACATGTCTGGACCCAGTCCCCACAGCCTGCCCCTTGGTGGGGCAGTACCCCCGGAGGCCAGGAAGGTCTGGGCAAGGCTGGCCAGCGGCAGGGGCCCTACTGGGTCCTGCCTCTGGCCTGTGGGGCTTCTGAGCACAACCGGCCCTCTCCCACTGGAAGACCTCCCCGGCTGCCTCCAAAGTCCTGTTTGCAACACTCCCGCCCGCTGTTCACGCCAGGCTCGCACAATGCTCCCAAGCCCGGGAGAAAAGCGCTTTGGGGTGGTGCTCTCTCCGGGCCCTTGCCCCTGAGCCTGCGGGCAAGGCAGGGGGAACACACTCTCAGGCCAAGGCAGAACCACATGCCCACGTCTGTTCCTGTCCCCTGCACTGGGAGAGAGCTTGGGGAGCCAGAGTCTGTCAGGCAGCTGCTGGGTTGGCCGCCTGTGTGGGAAGGGGCAGAGCCGACCTAGGGGCAAGTTGGGCCTCTTGCTCTCCCTGCTGCCCTGAGGCTGCTGGGCCAAAGACATCTTGGGCATCCAGCCCCTTGCTGGTCCCTTCCCTCTGACGAGGCCCTCTGAGCTCCAGCACCTTGCAGTGTGGAGACAGCCCCTGCCAGCAACCTCCTCTCCAAGGAGGCCTCAACCGAGGCCTAGGCCCAGGGGAAAGGCACCAGCGGGGATGAGCCAGGGGAGGCGCCCGAGCATGTCTGGACCCAGTCCCCGCAGCCTGCCCCTTGGTGGGGCAGTACCCCCGGAGGCCAGAAGGTCGGGCAAGGCTAGCCAGGGGCAGGGGCCCTGCTGCGTCCTGCCCCTGGCCTGTGGGGCCTCTGAGCACAACCGGCCCTCTCCCACTGGAAGACCTCCCCGGCTGCCTCCAAAGGCCGGTTAGCAAGCACTCCCGCCCACTGTTCCCAGCAGGCGTGCACAATGCTCCCAAGCCCGGGAGAAAAGCGCTTCAGGGTGGTGTTCTCTCCGGGCACTTACCCCTGAGCCTGGGGGCAAGGCACGGTGTCCACACTCCCAGGCCCAGTCAGAACCACATGCACACCTCTGATCTGCCTCCTGCACCGGCAGAGAGCTCGGGGGAGCCAGAGTCTGTCAGGCAGCTGCTGGGCTGGCCGCCTGTGTGGGAAGGCGCAGAGCCGACCTAGGGGCAAGTTGGGCCTCTTGCTCTCCCTGCTGCCCTGAGGCTGCTGGGCCAAAGAGGTCTTGGGCATCCCGCCCCTTGCTGGTCCCTTCCCTCTGACGAGGCCCTCTGAGCTCCAGCACCTTGCAGTGTGGAGACAGCCCCTGCCAGCAACCTCCTCTCCAAGGAGGCCTCAACCGAGGCCTAGGCCCAGGGGAAAGGCACCAGCGGGGATGAGCCTGGGGAGGCGCCCGGGCATGTCTGGACCCAGTCCCCGCAGCCTGCCCCTTGGTGGGGCAGTACCCCCGGAGGCCAGGAAGGTCTGGGCAAGGCTGGCCAGGGGCAGGGGCCCTGCTGGGTCCTGCCCCTTGCCTGTAGGGCCTCTAAGCACAACCGGCCCTCTCCCGCTGGAAGAGCACCCCAGCTGCCTCCAAAGGCCAGATTGCCAACACTCCTGCCCGCTGTTCCCGCCAGGCACGCACAATGCTCCCAAGCCCGGGAGAAAAGCACTTCGACGTGGTGCTCTCTCCGGGCCCTTGCCCCTGAGCCTGTGGGCAAGGCAGGGGGAACACTCTCCCAGACCAAGGCAGAACCACATGCACACGTCTGTTCCTGTCCCCTGCACCGGCAGAGAGCTCGGGGGAGCCAGAATCTCTCAGGCAGGTGCTGGGCTGGCCGCCTGTGTGGGAAGGGGCAGAGCCGACCTAGGGGCAAGTTGGGCCTCTTGCTCTCCCTGCTGCCCTGAGGCTGCTGGGCCAAAGACGTCTTGGGCATCCAGCCCCTTACTGGTCCCTTCCCTCTGACGAGGCCCTCCGAGCTCCAGCACCTTGCAGTGTGGAGACAGCACCTGCCAGCAATCTCCTCTCCAAGGAGGCCTCAACCTAGGCCTAGGCCCAGGGGAAAGGCACCAACGGGGTTGAGCCAGGGGAGGCGCCCGTGAATGTCTGGACCCTGTCCCCGCAGCCTGCCCCTTGGTGGGGCAGTACCCCCGGAGGCCAGGAAGGTCTGGGCAAGGCTGGCCAGGGGCAGGGGCCCTGCTGGGTCCTGCCCCTGGCCTGTGGGGCCTCTGAGCACAACCGGCCCTCTCCCACTGGAAGACCTCCCCGGCTGCCTCCGAAGGCCGGTTTGCAAGCACTCCCGCCCAGTGTTCCCGCCAGGCGCGCACAATGATCCCAAGCCCGGGAGAAAAGCGCTTCGGGGTGGTGGTCTCTCCAGGCCCTTGCCCCTGAGCCTGGGGGCCAGGCAGGGGATCCACAGTCCCAGACCAAGGCAGAACCACATGCACACGTCTGTTCCTGCCCCCTCCACCGTCAGAAAGCTGGGGGGAGCCAGAGTCTGTCAGGCAGCTGCTGGGCTGGCCGCCTGTGTGCGAAGGGGCAGAGCCGACCTAGGGGCAAGTTGGGCCTCTTGCTCTCCCTGCTGCCCTGAGGCTGCTGGGCCAAAGAGGTCTTGGGCATCCAGCCCCTTGCTGGTCCCTTCCCTCTGACGAGGCCCTCTGAGCTCCAGTACCTTGCAGTGTGGAGACAGCCCCTGCCAGCAACCTCCTCTCCAAGGAGGCCTCAACCGAGGCCTAGGCACAGGGGAAAGGCACCAGCGGGGATGAGCCAGTGGAGGCGCACGGGCATGTCTGGACCCAGTCCCCAGAGCCTTCCCCTTGGTGGGGCAGTACCCTCGGAGGCCAGGAAGGTCTGGGCAAGGCTGGCCAGGGGCAGGGGCCCTGCTGGGTCCTGCCCCTGGCCTGTGGGGCCTCTGAGCACAACCGGCCCTCTCCCACTGGAAGACCTCCCCGGCTGCCTCCAAAGTCCTGTTTGCAAACACTCCCGCCCGCTGTTCACCCCAGGCTCGCACAATGCTCCCAAGCCCGGGAGAAAAGCGCTTCGGGGTGGTGCTCTCCCTGGGCCCTTGCCCCTGAGCCTGGGGGCAAGGCAGGGGGAACACACTCCCAGGCCAAGGCAGAACCACATGCCCACGTCTGTACCTGTCCCCTGCACCGGCAGAGAGCTTGGGGGAGCCAGAGTCTGTCAGGCAGCTGCTGGGTTGGCCGCCTGTGTGGGAAGGGGCAGAGCCGCCCTAGGGGCAAGTTGGGTCTCTTGCTCTCCCTGCTGCCCTGAGGCTGCTGGGCCAAAGACGTCTTGGGCATCCAGCCCCTTACTGGTCCCTTCCCTCTGACGAGGCCCTCTGAGCTCCAGCACCTTGCAGTGTGGAGACAGCCCCTGCCAGCAACCTCCTCTCCAAGGAGGACTCAACCGAGGCCTAGGACCAGGGGAAAGGCACCAGCGGGGATGAGCCTGGGGAGGCGCCCGGGCATGTCTGGACCCAGTCCCAGCAGCCTGCCCCTTGGTGGGGCAGTACCCCCGGAGGCCAGGAAGGTCTGGGCAAGGCTGGCCAGGGGCAGGGGCCCTGCTGGGTCCTGCCCCTGGCCTGTGGGGCCTCTGAGCACAACCGGCCATCTCCCGCTGGAAGACCTCCCCAGCTGCCTGCAAAGGCCAGTTTGCCAACACTCCTGCCCGCTGTTCCCGCCAGGCACGCACAATGCTCCCAAGCCCGGGAGAAAAGCGCCTCGGGGTGGTGCTCTCTCCGGGCCCTTGCCCCTGAGCCTGTGGGCAAGGCAGGGGGAACACACTCCCAGACCAAGGCAGAACCACATGCACACGTCTGTTCCTGTCCCCTGCACCGGCAGAGAGATCGGGGGAGCCAGAGTCTCTCAGGCAGGTGCTGGGCTGGCCGCCTGTGTGGGAAGGGGCAGAGCCGACCTAGGGGCAAGTTGGGCCTCTTGCTCTCCCTGCAGCCCTGAAGCTGCTGGGCTAAAGACGTCTTGGGCATCCAGCCCCTTACTGGTCCCTTCCCTCTGACGAGGCCCTCTGAGCTCCAGCACCTTGCAGTGCGGAGACAGCACCTGCCAGCAATCTCCTCTCCAAGGAGGCCTCAACCGAGGCGTAGGCCCAGGGGAAAGGCCCCAGCGGGGTTGAGCCAGGGGAGGCGCCCGGGCATGTCTGGACCCTGTCCCCGCAGCCTGCCCCTTGGTGGGGCAGTACCCCCGGAGGCCAGGAAGGTCTGGGCAAGGCTGGCCAGGGGCAGGGGCCCTGCTGGGTCCTGCCCCTGGCCTGTGGGGCCTCTGAGCACAACCGGCCCTCTCCCACTGGAAGACCTCCCCGGCTGCCTCCAAAGGCCGGTTTGCAAGCATTCCCGCCCACTGTTCCCGCCAGGCGCGCACAATGCTCCCAAGCCCGGGAGAAAAGCGCTTCGGGGTGGTGGTCTCTCCGGGCCCTTGCCCCTGAGCCTGGGGGCCAGGCAGGGGATCCACAGTCCCAGGCGAAGGCAGAACCACATGCACACGTCTGTTCCTGCCCCCTCCACCGACAGAGAGCTGGGGGGATCCAGAGTCTGTCAGGCAGCTGCTGGGCTGGCCGCCTGTGTGGGAAGGGGTAGAGCCGCCCTAGGGGCAAGTTGGGCCTCGTGCTCTCCCTGCTGCCCTGAGGCTGCTGGGCCAAAGACGTCTTGGGCATCCAGCCCCTTACTGGTCCCTTCCCTCTGACGAGGCCCTCTGAGCTCCAGCACCTTGCAGTGTGGAGACAGCCCCTGCCAGCAATCTCCTCTCCAAGGAGGCCTAAACCGAGGCCTAGGCCCAGGGGAAAGGCACCAGCGGGGATGATCCTGGGGAGGCGCACGGACATGTCTGGACCCAGTCCCCGCAGCCTGCCCCTTGGTGGGGCAGTACCCCCGGAGGCCAGGAAGGTCTGTGCAAGGCTGGCCAGGGGCAGGGGCCCTGCTGGGTCCCGTCCCTGGCCTGTGAGTCCTCTGAGAACAACCGGCCCTCTCCCACTGGAAGACCTCCCCGGCTGCCTCCAAAGTCCTGTTTGCAAACACTCCCGCTCGCTGTTCACGCCAGGCTCGCACAATGCTCCCAAGCCTGGGAGAAAAGCGCTTCGGGGTGGTGCTCTCCCTGGGCCCTTGCGCCTGAGCCTGGGGGCAAGGCAGGGGGAACACACTCCCAGACCAAGGCAGAACCACATGCACACGTCTGTTCCTGTCCCCTGCACCGACAGAGAGCTGGGGGGAGCCAGAGTCTGTCAGGCAGCTGCTGGGCTGGCCGCCTGTGTGGGAAGTGGAAGAGCCGCCCTAGGGGCAAGTTGGGCCTCTTGCTCTCCCTGCTGCCCTGAGGCTGCTGGGCCAAAGACGTCTTGGGCATCCAGCCCCTTACTGGTCCCTTCCCTCTGACGAGGCCCTCTGAGCTCCAGCACCTTGCAGTGTGGAGACAGCCCCTGCCAGCAATCTCCTCTCCAAGGAGGCCTAAACCGAGGCCTAGGCCCAGGGGAAAGGCACCAGCGGGGATGAGCCAGGGGAGGCGCCCGAGCATGTCTGGACCCAGTCCCCGCAGCCTGCCCCTTGGTGGGGCAGTACCCCCGGAGGCCAGGAAGGTCTGGGCAAGGCTGGCCAGGGGCAGGGTCCCTGCTGGGTCCTGCCCCTGGCCTGTGGGGCCTCTGAGCACAACCGGCCCTCTCCCACTGGAAGACCTCCCCGGCTGCCTCCAAAGGCCGGTTCGCAAGCGCTCCCGCCCACTGTTCCCAGCAGGCGGGCACAATGCTCCTAAGCCCGGGAGAAAAGCGCTTCAGGGTGGTGTTCTCTCTGGGACCTTGCCCCTGAGCCTGGGGGCAAGGCAGGGGGTCCACACTCTCAGGCCAAGGCAGAACCACATGCACACGTCTGATCTGCCCCCTGCACCGGCAGAGAGCTCGGGGGAGCCAGAGTCTGTCAGGCAGCTGCTGGGCTGGCCGCCTGTGTGGGAAGTGGCAGAGCCGAACTAGGGGCAAGTTGGGCCTCTTGCTCTCCCTGCTGCCCTGAGGCTGCTGGGCCAAAGAGGTCTTGGGCATCCAGCCCCTTGCTGGTCCCTTCCCTCTGACGAGGCCCTCTGAGCTCCAGCACCTTGCAGTGTGGAGACAGCCCTTGCCAGTAACCTCCTCTCCAAGGAGGCCTAAACTGAGGCCTAGGCCCAGGGGAAAGGCACCAGCGGGGATGAGCTTGGGGAGGCGCCCGGGCATGTCTGGACCCAGTCCCCGCAGCCTGCCCCTTGGTGGGGCAGTACCCCCGGAGGCCAGGAAGGTCTGGGAAAGGCTGGCCAGGGGCAGGGGCCCTGCTGGGTCCTGCCCCTGGCCTGTGGGGCCTCTGAGCACAACCGGCCCTCTCCCACTGGAAGACCTCCCCGGCTGCCTCTAAAGGCCGGTTTGCAAGCACTCCCACCCACTGTTCCCACCAAGGGCGCACAACGCTCCCAAGCCCGGGAGAAAAGTGCTTCGGGGTGGTGCTCTCTCCGAGCCCTTTTCCGTGAGCCTGGGGGCCAGGCAGGGGGTCCACACTCCCAGGCCAAGGCAGAACGACATGCACACGTCTGCTCCTGCCCCCTGCACCGGCAGAGAGCTCGGGGGAGCCAGAGTCTGTCAGGCAGCTGCTGGGCTGGCCGCCTGTGTGGTAAGGGGCAGAGCCGACCTAGGGGCAAGTTGGGCCTCTTGCTCTCCCTGCTGCCCTGAGGCTGCTGGGCCAAAGAGGTTTGGGCATCCAGCCCCTTGCTTGTCCCTTCCCTCTGACGAGGCCCTCTGAGCTCCAGCACCTTGCAGTGTGGAGACAGCCCCTGCCAGCAACCTCCTCTCCAAGGAGGCCTCAACCGAGGCCTAGGACCAGGGGAAAGGCACCAGCGGGGATGAGCCTGGGGAGGCGCTTGGGCATGTCTGGACCCAGTCCCCGCAGCCTGCCCCTTGGTGGGGCAGTAATCCCGGAGGCCAGGAAGGTCTGGGCAAAACTGGCCAGGGGCAGGGGCCCGGCTGGGTCCTGCCCCAGGCCTGTGGGGCCTCTGAGCACAACCGGCCCTCTCCCACTGGAAGACCTCCGCGGCTGCCTCCAAAGGCTGGTTTGGCAAAACTCGCGCCCGCTGTTCCCGCCAGGCACGCACAATTCTCCTAAGCCCGGGAGAAAAGCGCTTCGGGGTGTTGCTCTCTCCGGGCTCTTGCCCCTGAGCGTGGGGGCCAGGTAGTGGGTCCACACTCCCAGACCAAGGCAGAACCACATGCACACGTCTGTTCCTGTCCCCTGCACCGGCAGAGAGCTCGGGGGAGCCAGAGTCTGTCAGGCAGCTGCTGGGCTGGCCGCCTGTGTGGGAAGGGGCAGAGCCGACCTAGGGGCAAGTTGGGCCTCTTGCTCTCCCTGCTGTCCTGAGGCTGCTGGGCCAAAGAGGTCTTGGGCATCCAGCCCCTTGCTGGTCCCTTCCCTTTGACGAGGCCCTCTGAGCTCCAGCACCTTGCAGTGTGGAGACAGCCCCTGCCAGCAACCTCCTCTCCAAGGAGGCCTCAACCGATGCCTAGGCCCAGGGGAAAGGCACCAGCGGGGATGAGCCTGGGGAGGCGCCCGGGCATGTCTGGACCCAGTCCCCGCAGCCTGCCCCTTGGTGGGGCAGTACCCCCTGAGGCCAGGAAGGTCTGGGAAAGGCTGGCCAGGGGCAGGGGACCTGCTGGGTCCTGCCCCTGTCCTGTGGGGCCTCTGAGCACATCCGGCCCTCTCCTGCTGGAAGACCTCCCCGGCTGCCTCCAAAGGCCGGTTTGCCAACACTCCCGCCCACTGTTCCCACCAGGCGCGCACAATGCTCCCAAGCCCAGGAGAAAAGCGCTTCGGGGTGGTGCTCTCTCCGGGCCCTTGCCCCTGAGCCTGGGGGCCAGGCAGGGGGAACACACTCCCAGGCCAAGGCAGAACCACATGCACACGTCTGTTCCTGTCCCCTGCACCGGCAGAGAGCTCGGGGGAGCCAGACACTGCAAGGCAGCTGCTGGGCTGGCTGCCTGTGTGGGACGGGTCAGAGCCGACCTAGGGGCAAGTTGGGCCTCTTGCTCTCCCTGCTGCCCTGAGGCTGCTGGGTCAAAGAGGTCTTGGGTATCCAGCCCTTTGCTGGTCCCTTCCCTCTGACGAGGCCCTCTGAGCTCCAGCACCTTGCAGTGAAGACAGCCCCTGCCAGCAACCTCCTCTCCAAGGAGGCCTCAACCGAGGCCTAGGCCCAGGGGAAAGGCACCAGCGGGGATGAGCCTGGGGAGGCGCCCGGGCATGTCTGGACCCAGTCCCCGCAGCCTGCCCCTTGGTGGGGCAGTACCCCCGGAGGCCAGGAAGGTCTGTGCAAGGCTGCCAGGTGCAGGGACAGCGCTGGGTCCTGCCCCTGGCCTGTGGGGCGTCTGAGCACAACCGGCACTCTCCCGCTGGAAGACCTCCCCGTCTGCCTCCAAAGGCCGGTTTGCAAGCACTCCCGCCCGCTGTTCCCGCCAGGCACGCACAATGCTCCCAAGCCCGGGAGAAAAGCGCTTCGGGGTGGTGCTCTCTACGGGCCCTTGCCCCTGAGCCTGGGGGCAAGGCAGGGGGAACACACTCCCAGGCCAAGACAGAACGACATGAACACGTCTGTTCCTGCCCCCTGCACCGGCAGAGAGCTCGGGGGAGCCAGAGACTGCCAGGCTGCTGCTGGGCTGGCTGCCTGTGTGCGACGGGGCAGAGCCGACCTAGGGGCAAGTCGGGCCTCTTGCTCTCCCTGCTGCCCTGAGGTTGCTGGGTCAATGAGGTCTTGGGCATCCAGCCCTTTGCTGGTCCCTTCCCTCTGACGAGGCCCTCTGAGCTCTAGCACCTTGCAGTGTGGAGACAGCCCCTCCCAGCAACCTCCTCTTCAACGAGGCCTCAACCGAGGCCTAGGCCCAGGGGAAATGCACCAGCGGGGATGATCCTGGGGAGGCGCACGGACATGTCTGGACCCAGTCCCCGCAGCCTGCCCCTTGGTGGGGCAGTACCCCCGGAGGCCAGGAAGGTCTGGGCAAGGCTGGCCAGCGGCAGGGGCCCTACTGGGTCCGGCCTCTGGCCTGTGGGGCTTCTGAGCACAACCGGCCCTCTCCCACTGGAAGACCTCCCCGGCTGCCTCCAAAGTCCTGTTTGCAAACACTCCCGCCCGCTGTTCACGCCAGGCTCGCACAATGCTCCCAAGCCCGGGAGAAAAGCGCTTTGGGGTGGTGCTCTCTCCGGGCCCTTGCCCCTGAGCCTGCGGGCAAGGCAGGGGGAACACACTCTCAGGCCAAGGCAGAACCACATGCCCACGTCTGTTCCTGTCCCCTGCACCGGGAGAGAGCTTGGGGGAGCCAGAGTCTGTCAGGCAGCTGCTGGGTTGGCCGCCTGTGTGGGAAGGGGCAGAGCCGACCTAGGGGCAAGTTGGGCCTCTTGCTCTCCCTGCTGCCCTGAGGCTGCTGGGCCAAAGACATCTTGGGCATCCAGCCCCTTGCTGGTCCCTTCCCTCTGACGAGGCCCTCTGAGCTCCAGCACCTTGCAGTGTGGAGACAGCCCCTGCCAGCAACCTCCTCTCCAAGGAGGCCTCAACCGAGGCCTAGGCCCAGGGGAAAGGCACCAGCGGGGATGATCCTGGGGAGGCGCCCGAGCATGTCTGGACCCAGTCCCCGCAGCCTGCCCCTTGGTGGGGCAGTACCCCCGGAGGCCAGGAAGGTCGGGCAAGGCTAGCCAGGGGCAGGGGCCCTGCTGCGTCCTGCCCCTGGCCTGTGGGGCCTCTGAGCACAACCGGCCCTCTCCCACTGGAAGACCTCCCCGGCTGCCTCCAAAGGCCGGTTAGCAAGCACTCCCGCCCACTGTTCCCAGCAGGCGTGCACAATGCTCCCAAGCCCGGGAGAAAAGCGCTTCAGGGTGGTGTTCTCTCCGGGCACTTACCCCTGAGCCTGGGGGCAAGGCACGGTGTCCACACTCCCAGGCCCAGTCAGAACCACATGCACACCTCTGATCTGCCTCCTGCACCGGCAGAGAGCTCGGGGGAGCCAGAGTCTGTCAGGCAGCTGCTGGGCTGGCCGCCTGTGTGGGAAGGCGCAGAGCCGACCTAGGGGCAAGTTGGGCCTCTTGCTCTCCCTGCTGCCCTGAGGCTGCTGGGCCAAAGAGGTCTTGGGCATCCCGCCCCTTGCTGGTCCCTTCCCTCTGACGAGGCCCTCTGAGCTCCAGCACCTTGCAGTGTGGAGACAGCCCCTGCCAGCAACCTCCTCTCCAAGGAGGCCTCAACCGAGGCCTAGGCCCAGGGGAAAGGCACCAGCGGGGATGAGCCTGGGGAGGCGCCCGGGCATGTCTGGACCCAGTCCCCGCAGCCTGCCCCTTGGTGGGGCAGTACCCCCGGAGGCCAGGAAGGTCTGGGCAAGGCTGGCCAGGGGCAGGGGCCCTGCTGGGTCCTGCCCCTTGCCTGTAGGGCCTCTAAGCACAACCGGCCCTCTCCCGCTGGAAGAGCACCCCAGCTGCCTCCAAAGGCCAGTTTGCCAACACTCCTGCCCGCTGTTCCCGCCAGGCACGCACAATGCTCCCAAGCCCGGGAGAAAAGCACTTCGAGGTGGTGCTCTCTCCGGGCCCTTGCCCCTGAGCCTGTGGGCAAGGCAGGGGGAACACTCTCCCAGACCAAGGCAGAACCACATGCACACGTCTGTTCCTGTCCCCTGCACCGGCAGAGAGCTCGGGGGAGCCAGAATCTCTCAGGCAGGTGCTGGGCTGGCCGCCTGTGTGGGAAGGGGCAGAGCCGACCTAGGGGCAAGTTGGGCCTCTTGCTCTCCCTGCTGCCCTGAGGCTGCTGGGCCAAAGACGTCTTGGGCATCCAGCCCCTTACTGGTCCCTTCCCTCTGACGAGGCCCTCCGAGCTCCAGCACCTTGCAGTGTGGAGACAGCACCTGCCAGCAATCTCCTCTCCAAGGAGGCCTCAACCTAGGCCTAGGCCCAGGGGAAAGGCACCAACGGGGTTGAGCCAGGGGAGGCGCCCGTGAATGTCTGGACCCTGTCCCCGCAGCCTGCCCCTTGGTGGGGCAGTACCCCCGGAGGCCAGGAAGGTCTGGGCAAGGCTGGCCAGGGGCAGGGGCCCTGCTGGGTCCTGCCCCTGGCCTGTGGGGCCTCTGAGCACAACCGGCCCTCTCCCACTGGAAGACCTCCCCGGCTGCCTCCGAAGGCCGGTTTGCAAGCACTCCCGCCCAGTGTTCCCGCCAGGCGCGCACAATGATCCCAAGCCCGGGAGAAAAGCGCTTCGGGGTGGTGGTCTCTCCAGGCCCTTGCCCCTGAGCCTGGGGGCCAGGCAGGGGATCCACAGTCCCAGACCAAGGCAGAACCACATGCACACGTATGTTCCTGCCCCCTCCACCGTCAGAAAGCTGGGGGGAGCCAGAGTCTGTCAGGCAGCTGCTGGGCTGGCCGCCTGTGTGCGAAGGGGCAGAGCCGACCTAGGGGCAAGTTGGGCCTCTTGCTCTCCCTGCTGCCCTGAGGCTGCTGGGCCAAAGAGGTCTTGGGCATCCAGCCCCTTGCTGGTCCCTTCCCTCTGACGAGGCCCTCTGAGCTCCAGTACCTTGCAGTGTGGAGACAGCCCCTGCCAGCAACCTCCTCTCCAAGGAGGCCTCAACCGAGGCCTAGGCACAGGGGAAAGGCACCAGCGGGGATGAGCCAGTGGAGGCGCACGGGCATGTCTGGACCCAGTCCCCAGAGCCTTCCCCTTGGTGGGGCAGTACCCTCGGAGGCCAGGAAGGTCTGGGCAAGGCTGGCCAGGGGCAGGGGCCCTGCTGGGTCCTGCCCCTGGCCTGTGGGTCCTCTGAGCACAACCGGCCCTCTCCCACTGGAAGACCTCCCCGGCTGCCTCCAAAGTCCTGTTTGCAAACACTCCCGCCCGCTGTTCACCCCAGGCTCGCACAATGCTCCCAAGCCCGGGAGAAAAGCGCTTCGGGGTGGTGCTCTCCCTGGGCCCTTGCCCCTGAGCCTGGGGGCAAGGCAGGGGGAACACACTCCCAGGCCAAGGCAGAACCACATGCCCACGTCTGTACCTGTCCCCTGCACCGGCAGAGAGCTTGGGGGAGCCAGAGTCTGTCAGGCAGCTGCTGGGTTGGCCGCCTGTGTGGGAAGGGGCAGAGCCGCCCTAGGGGCAAGTTGGGCCTCTTGCTCTCCCTGCTGCCCTGAGGCTGCTGGGCCAAAGACGTCTTGGGCATCCAGCCCCTTACTGGTCCCTTCCCTCTGACGAGGCCCTCTGAGCTCCAGCACCTTGCAGTGTGGAGACAGCCCCTGCCAGCAACCTCCTCTCCAAGGAGGCCTCAACCGAGCCCTAGGCCCAGGGGAAAGGCACCAGCGGGGATGGGCCAGGGGAGGCGCCCGAGCATGTCTGGACCCAGTCCCCGCAGCCTGCCCCTTGGTGGGGCAGTACCCCTTGAGGCCAGGAAGTTCTGGGCAAGGCTGGCCAGGGGCAGGGGCCCTGCTGGGTCCTGCCCCTGGCCTGTGGGGCCTCTGAGCACAACCGGCCCTCTCCCACTGGAAGACCTCCCCGGCTGCCTCCAAAGGCCGGTTTGCAAGCACTCCCGCCCACTGTTCCCACCAAGCGCGCACAATGCTCCCAATCCCGGGAGAAAAGCGCTTCGGGGTGGTGCTCTCTTCGGGCCCTTGCCCCTGAGCCTGGGGGCCAGGCAGGGGGTCCACACTCCCAGGCCAAGGCAGATCCACATGCACACGTCTGTTCCTGCCCCCTGCACCGGCAGAGAGCTCGGGGGAGCCAGAGTCTGTCAGGCAGCTGCTGGGCTGGTCGCCTGTGTGGGAAGGGGCAGAGCCGACCTAGGGGCAAGTTGGGCCTCTTCCTCTCCCTGCTGCCCTGAGGCTGCTGGGCCAAAGAGGTCTTGGGCATCCAGCCCCTTGCTGGTCCCTTCCCTCTGACGAGGCCCTCTGAGCTCCAGCACCTTGCAGTGTGGAGACAGCCTCTGCCAGCAACCTCCTCTCCAAGGAGGCCTCAACCGAGGCCTAGGCCCAGGGGAAAGGCACCAGCGGGGATGAGCCTGGGGAGGCGCCCGGGCATGTCTGGACCCAGTCCCCGCAGCTTGCCCCTTGGTGGGGCAGTACCCCCGGAGGCGAGGAAGGTCTGGGCAAGGCTGCCAGGGGCAGGGACACTGCTGGGTCCTGCCCCTGGCCTGTGGGGCCTCTGAGCACAACCGGCACTCTCCCGCTGGAAGACCTCCCCGTCTGCCTCCAAAGGCCGGTTTGCAAGCACTCCCGCCCGCTGTTCCCGCCGGGCACGCACAATGCTCCCAAGCCCGGGAGAAAAGCTCTTCGGGGTGGTGCTCTCTCCGGGCCCTTGCCCCTGAGCCTGGGGGCAAGGCAGGGGGAACACACTCCCAGGCCAAGGCAGAACGACATGCACACGTCTGTTCCTGCACCCTACACCGGCAGAGAGCTCGGGGGAGCCAGAGACTGCCAGGCTGCTGCTGGGCTGGCTGCCTGTGTGGGACGGGGCAGAGCCGACCTAGGGGCAAGTTGAGCCTCTTGCTCTCCCTGCTGCCCTGAGGCTGCTGGGTCAAAGAGGTCTTGGGCATCCAGCCCTTTGCTGGTCCCTTCCCTCTGACGAGGCCCTCTGAGCTCCAGCACCTTGCAGTGTGGAGACAGCCCCTGCCAGCAACCTCCTCTCCAAAGAGGCCTCAACCGAGGCCTAGGCCCAGGGGAAAGGCACCAGCGGGGATGATCCTGGGGAGGCGCACGGACATGTCTGGACCCAGTCCCCGCAGCCTGCCCCTTGGTGGGGCAGTACCCCCGGAGGCCAGGAAGGTCTGGGCAAGGCTGGCCAGGGGCAGGGGCCCTGCTGGGTCCTGACCCTGGCCTGTGGGGCCTCTGAGCACAACCGGCCCTCTCCCACTGGAAGACCTCCCCGGCTGCCTCCAAAGTCCTGTTTGCAAACACTCCCGCCCGCTGTTCACGCCAGGCTCGCACAATGCTCCCAAGCCCGGGAGAAAAGCGCTTCAGGGTGGTGCTCTCTCCGGGCCCTTGCCCCTGGGCCTGGGGGCAAGGCAGGGGGAACACACTCCCTGGCCAAGGCAGAACCACATGCCCACGTCTGTTCCTGTCCCCTGCACCGGCAGAGAGCTTGGGGGAGCCAGAGTCTGTCAGGCAGCTGCTGGGTTGGCCGGCTGTGTGGGAAGGGGCAGAGCCGCCCTAGGGGCAAGTTGGGCCTCTTGCTCTCCCTGCTGCCCTGAGGCTGCTGGGCCAAAGATGTCTTGGGCATCCAGCCCCTTACTGGTCCCTTCCCTCTGACGAGGCCCTCTGAGCTCCAGCACCTTGCAGTGTGGAGACAGCACCTGCCAGCAATCTCCTCTCCAAGGAGGCCTCAACCGAGGCCTAGGCCCAGGGGAAAGGCACCAGCGGGGTTGAGCCAGGGGAGGCGCCCGAGCATGTCTGGACCCTGTCCCCCAGCCTGCCCCCGGGTGGGGAAGTACCCCCGGAGGCCAGGAAGGTCTGGGCAAGGCTGGCCAGGGGCAGGGGCCCTGCTGGGTCCTGACCCTGGCCTGTGGGGCCTCTGAGCACAACCGGCCCTCTCCCACTGGAAGACCTCCCCGGCTGCCTCCAAAGGCCGGTTTGCAAGCACTCCCGCCCACTGTTCCCGCCAGGCGCGCACAATGCTCCCAAGCCCGGGAGAAAAGCGCTTCGGGGTGGTGGTCTCTCCGGGCCCTTGCCCCTGAGCCTGGGGGCCAGGCAGGGGATCCACAGTCCCAGGCCAAGTCAGAACCACATGCACACGTCTGTTCCTGCCCCCTCCACCGGCAGAGAGCTGGGGGGAGCCAGAGTCTGTCAGGCAGCTGCTGGGCTGGCCGCCTGTGTGGGAAGGGGCAGATCCGACCTAGGGGCAAGATGGGCCTCTTGCTCTCCCTGCTGCCCTGAGGCTGCTGGGCCAAAGAGGTCTTGGGCATCCAGCCCCTTGCTGGTCCCTTCCCTCTGATGAGGCCCTCTGAGCTCCAGCACCTTGCAGTGTGGAGACAGCCCCTGCCAGCAACCTCCTCTCCAAGGAGGCCTCAACCGAGGCCTAGGCCTAGGGGAAAGGCACCAGCGGGGATGAGCCTGGGGAGGCGCCCGGCGATGTCTGGACCCAGTCCCCGCAGCCTGCCCCTTGGTGGGGCAGTACCCCCGGAGGCCAGGAAGGTCTGGGCAACGCTGCCAGGGGCAGGGACACTGCTGGGTCCTGCCCCGGGACTGTGGGGCGTCTGAGCACAACCGGCACTCTCCCGCTTGAAGACCTCCCCGTCTGCCTCCAAAAGACGGTTTGCAAGCACTCCCACCCGCTGTTCCCGCCAGGCACGCACAATGCTCCCAAGCCCGGGAGAAAAGCGCTTTGGGGTGGTGCTCTCTCCGGGCCCTTGCCCCTGAGCCTGGGGCCAGGCAGGGGGAACACACTCCCAGGCCAAGGCAGAATGACATGCACACGTCTGTTCCTGCCCCCTACACCGGCAGAGAGCTCGGGGGAGCCAGAGACTGCCAGGGTGCTGCTGGGCTGGCTGCCTGTGTGGGACGGGGCAGAGCCGACCTAGGGGCAAGTTGGGCCTCTTGCTCTCCCTGCTGCCCTGAGGCTGCTGGGTCAAAGAGGTCTTGGGCATCCAGTCCTTTGCTGGTGCCTTCCCTCTGACGAGGCCCTCTGAGCTCCAGCACCTTGCAGTGTGGAGACAGCCCCTGCCAGCAACTTCCTCTCCAAAGAGGCCTCAACCAAGGACTACACCCAGGGGAAAGGCACCAACGGGGATGATCCTGGGGAGGCGCACGGACATGTCTGGACCCAGTCTCCGCAGCCTGCCCCTTGGTGGGGCAGTACCCCAGGAGGCCAGGAAGGTCTGGGCAAGTCTGGCCAGGGGCAGGGGCCCTGCTGAGTCCTAACCCTGGCCTGTGGGGCCGCTGAGCACAAACGGCCCTCTCCCACTGGAAGACCTCCCCGGCTGCCTCCAAAGTCCTGTTTGCAAACACTCCCGCCCGCTGTTCACGTCAGGCTCGCACAATGCTCCCAAGCCCGGGAGAAAAGCACTGCGGAGTGGTGCTCTCTCCGGGCCCTTGCCCCTGAGCCTGGGGGCAAGGCAGGGGGAACACACTCCCAGGCCAAGGCAGAACCACATGCCCACGTCTGTTCCTGTCCCCTGCACCGGCAGAGAGCTTGGGGGAGCCAGAGTCTGTCAGGCAGCTGCTGGGTTAGCCGCCTGTGTGGGAAGGGGCAGAGCCGACCTAGGGGCAAGTTGGGCCTCTTGCTCTCCCTGCTGCCCTGAGGGTGCTGGGCGAAAGAGGTCTTGGGCATCCAGCCCCTCACTGGTCCCTTCCCTCTGACGAGGCCCTCTGAGCTCCAGCACCTTGCAGTGTGGAGACAGCCCCTGCCAGCAACCTCCTCTCCAAGGAGGCGTCAACCGAAGCCTAGGCCCAGGGGAAAGGCACCAGCGGGAATGATCCTGGGGAGGCGCACGGACATGTCTGGACCCAGTCCCCGCAGCCTGACCCTTGGTGGGGCAGTACCCCCAGAGGCCAGGAAGGTCTGGGCAAGGCTGGCCAGGGGCAGGGGCCCTGGTGGGACCTGCCCCTGGCCTGTGGGGCCTCTGAGCACAACCGGCCCTCTCCCACTGGAAGACCTCCCCGGCTGCCTCCAAAGGCCGGTTTGCAAGCACTCCCGCCCACTGTTCCCAGCAGGCATGCACAATGCTCCCAAGTTCTTGAGAAAAGCGCTTCGGGGTGGTGCTCTCTCCGGGCCCTTGCCCCTGAGCCTGGGGGCAAGGAACGGTGTCCACACTCCCAGGCCAAGTCAGAACCACATGCACACCCCTGATCTGCCCCCTGCACCGGCAGAGAGCTCGGGGGAGCCAGAGTATGTCAGGCAGCTGCTGGGCTGGCCGCCTGTGTGGGAAGGGGCAGAGCCGACCTAGGGGCAAGTTGGGCCTCTTGCTCTCCCTGCTGCCCTGAGGCTGCTGGGCCAAAGAGGTCTTGGGCATCCAGCCCCTTGCTGGTCCCTTCCCTCTGACGAGGCCCTCTGAGCTCCAGCACCTTGCAGTGTGGAGACAGCCCCTGCCAGCAACCTCCTCTCCAAGGAGGCCTAAACCGAGGCCTAGGCCCAGGGGAAAGGCACAAGCGGGGATGAGCCTGGGGAGGCGCCCGGGCATGTCTGGACCCAGTCCCCGCAGCCTGCCCCTTGGTGGGGCAGTACCCCCGGAGGCCAGGAAGGTATAGGAAAGGCTGGCCAGGGGCAGGGGCCCTGCTGGGTCCTGCCCCTGGCCTGTGGGGCCTCTGAGCACAACCGGCCCTCTCCCACTGGAAGACCTCCCCGGCTGCCTCCAAAGTCCTGTTTGCAAACACTCCCGCCCGCTGTTCACGCCAGGCTCGCACAATGCTCCCAAGCCCGGGAGAAAAGAGCTTTGGGGTGGTGCTCTCTCCGGGCCCTTGCCCCTGAGCCTGGGGGCAAGGCAGGGGGAACACACTCCCAGGCCAAGGCAGAAACACATGCACAGCTCTGATCTTCCCCCTGCACCGGCAGAGAGCTCGGGGGACTCAGAGTCTGCCTGGCAGCTGCTGGGCTGGCCGCCTGTGTGGGAAGGGGCAGAGCCGACCTAGGGGCAAGTTGGGCCTCTTGCTCTCCCTGCTGCCCCGATGCTGCTGGGCCAAAGAGGTCTTGGGCATCCAGCCCCTTGCTGGTCCCTTCCCTCTGACAAGGCCCTCTGAGCTCCAGCACCTTGCAGTGTGGAGACAGCCCCTGCCAGCAACCTCCTCTCCAAGGAGGCCTAAACCGAGGCCTAGGCCCAGGGGAAAGGCACCAGCGGGGATGAGCCTGGGGAGGGGCCCGGGCATGTCTGGACCCAGTCCCCGCAGCCTGCCCCGTGGTGGGGCAGTACCCCCTGAGGCCAGGAAGGTCTGGGAAAGGCTGGCCAGAGGCAGGGGACCTGCGGGGTCCTGCCTCTGGCCTGTGGGGCCTCTGAGCACATCCGGCCCTCTCCCGCTGGAAGACCTCCCCGGCTGCCTCCAAAGGCCGGTTTGCCAACACTCCCGCCCACTGTTCCCACCAGGCGCGCACAATGCTCCCAAGCCCGGGAGAAAAGCACTTCGGGGTGGTGCTCTCTCCGGGCCCTTGCCCCTGAGCCTGGGGGCCAGGCAGGGGGAACACACTCCCAGGCCAAGGCAGAATGACATCCACACGTCTGTTCCTGCCCCCTACACCGGCAGAGAGCTCGGGGGAGCCAGAGACAGCCAGGCTGCTGCTGGGCTGGCTGCCTGTGTGGGACGGGGCAGAGCCGACCTAGGGGCAAGTTGGGCCTCTTGCTCTCCCTGCTGACCTGAGGCTGCTGGGTCAAAGAGGTCTTGGGCATCCAGCCCTTTGCTGGTCCCTTCCCTCTGACGAGGCCCTCTGAGCTCCAGCACCTTGCAGTGTGGAGACAGCCCCTGCCAGCAACCTCCTCTCCAAGGAGGCCTAAACCGAGGCCTAGGCCCAGGGGAAAGGCACCAGCGGGGATGAGCCTGGGGAGGCGCTCGGGCATGTCTGGACCCAGACCCCGCAGCCTGCCCCTTGGTGGGGCAGTAACCCCGGAGGCCAGGAAGGTCTGGGCAAGGCTGGCCAGGGGCAGGGGCCCTGCTGGGTCCCGCCCCTGGCCTGTGGGTCGTCTGAGCACAACCGGCACTCTCCCGCTGGAAGACCTCCACAGCTGCCTCCAAAGGCTGGTTTGCAAGCACTCAATCCCGCTGTTCCCGCCAGCCGCGCACAATGCTCCCAAGCCCGGGAGAAAAGCATTTTGGGGTGGTGCTCACACCGGGCTTTGGAAGACCTCCCCGGCTGCCTCCAAGGCCGGTTTGCAAGCACTTCTGCCTGCTGTTCCCGCCAACCGCGCACAATGCTCCCAAGCCCAGGAGAAAAGCGTTTCGGGGGGTGTTCTCTCTGGGCCCAAGAAAGACCTCCCGGGCTGCCCCCAAACGCCGGTTTGCAAGCACTCCCACTCGCTGTTCCCGCCATCCGTGCAAATGCTCCAAGCCCAGGAGAAAAGCGCTTCGGGGTGGTGCTCTCTCCCGGCCCTTGGAAGACCTCCCCGGCTGCCTCCAAAGGCTGGTTTTCAAGAACTCCCTCCCGCTGTCCCGCCAGCCGCACACAATGCTCCCAATCACTGGAGAAAAGCGCTTCGGGGTGGTGCTCTCTCCGGGCCCTTGGAAGACCTCCCCGTTTGTCTCCAAAGGCCGGTTTGCAAGCACTCATGCCCGCTGTTCCCGCCAGCCGCGCACAATGCTCCCAAGCCCGGGAGAAAAGCGCTTTGGGGTGGTGCTCTCTCCCGGCCCTTGGAAGACCTCCCCGGCTGCCTACAATGGCCAGCTTGCAAGCACTCATGCCCGCTGTTCCCACCAGCCGCGCAGAATGCTCCTAAGCCCGGGAGAAAAGCTTTTAGGGGTGGTGCTCACACAGGGCACTGGAAGACCTCCCCGGCTGCCTGCAAAGGCCGGTTTTCAAGCACTCCTGCCTGCTGTTCCCGCCACCCGCGCACAATACTCCCAAGCCCGGGAGAAAAGCGCTTCGGGGTGGTGCTCTCTACAGGCCCTTGGAAGACCTCCCCGGCTGCCTCCAAAGGCCGGTTTGCAAGGACTCCTTCCTGCTGTTCCCGCCAGCTGTGCACAATTCTCCCAAGCCCGGGAGAAAAGCATTTTGCGGTGGTGCTCTCTCCGGGCCCTTGGAAGACCACCCCGGCTGCCTCAAAAGGCCGGTTTGCAAGCACTCAGGCCCGCTGTTCCCGCCAGCCGCGTACAATGCTCCCAAGCCCGGGAGAAAAGCATTTTGGGGTGGTGCTCACTCCGGGCCCTTGAAAGACTTCCCCGGCTGCCTCCAAAGTCCAGTTTGCAAGAACTCATGCCCGCCGTTCCCGCCAGCCGCGCACAATGCTCCCAAGACCGGGAGAAATGCGCTTCGGGGTGGTGTTCTCTCCGTGCCCATTGAGGACCACCCCAGCTGCCCCCAAAGGCCGGTTTGCAATCACTCCCACTGACTGTTCCCGCCAGCCACGCACATGCTCCAAAACACGGGAGAGAAGCGCTTTGGGGTGGTGCTCTCTCCCGGCCCTTGGAAGACTTTCCCGGCTGCCTCCAAAGGTCGGTTTGCAAGAACTCCCTCCCGCTGTCCCGCCAGCCGCACACAATGCTCCCAATCACGGGAGAAAAGCGCTTCGGGGTGGTGCTCTCTCAGGGCCCTTTGAAGACTTCTCAGGCTGCCTCCAATGGGCGATATGCAAGAACTCATGCCCGCTGTTCCCACCAGCCATGCACAATGCTCACAAGCACGGGAGAAAAGCATTTTGGGGTGGTGCTCACTCCTTTCCCTTGGAAGACCTCCGCGCCTGCCTCCAAAGGCCGGTTTGCAAGCACTCCTGCCTGCTGTTCCCGCCACACGCGGACACTGCTCCCTAGCCCGGGAGAAAAGCGCATCGTGGTGGTGTTCTCTCCGGGCCCATGGAGGACCTCCCCGGCTGCCCCCAAAGGCCGGTTTGCAAGCATTCCCACTAGCTGTTCCCGCCAGCCAAGCAAATGCTCCCAAGCCCGGGAGAAAAGCGCTTCGGGGTGGTGCTCTCTCCGGGCCCTTGCCCCTGAGCCTGGGGGACAGGCAGGGGATCCAGAGTGCCAGGCCAAGGCAGAACCACATGCACACGTCTGTTCCTGCCCCCTGCACCGGCAGAGAGCTCGGGGGAGCCAGAGTCTGTCAGGCAGCTGCTGGGCTGGCCGCCTGTGTGGGAAGGGGCAGAGCCGACCTAGGGGCAAGTTGGGCCTCTTGCTCTCCCTGCAGCCCTGAGGCTGCTGGGTCAAAGAGGTCTTGGGCATCCAGCCCCTTGCTGGTCCCTTCCCTCTGATGAGGCCCTCTGAGCTCCAGCACCTTGCAGTGTGGAGACAGCCCCTGCCAGCAACCTCCTCTCCAAGGAGGCCTCAACCGAGGCCTAGGCCTAGGGGAAAGGCCCCAGCGGGGATGAGCCTGGGGAGGCGTCCGGCCATGTCTGGACCCAATCCCCGCAGCCTGCCCCTTGGTGGGGCAGTACCCCCGGAGGCCAGGAAGGTCTGGGCAAGGCTGCCAGGGGCAGGGACACTGTTGGGTCCTGCCCCTGGCCTGTGGGGCGTCTGAGCACAACCGGCACTCTCCCGCTGGAAGACCTCCCCGTCTGCCTCCAAAAGATGGTTTGCAAGCACTCCCACCCGCTGTTCCCGCCAGGCACGCACAATGCTCCCAAGCCCGGGAGAAAAGCGCTTCGGGGTGGTGCTCTCTCCGGGCCCTTGCCCCTGAGCCTGGGGCAAGGCAGGGGGAACACACTCCCAGGCCAAGGGAGAACGACATGCACACGTCTGTTCCTGCCCCCTACACCGGCAGAGAGCTCGGGGGAGCCAGAGACTGCCAGGCTGCTGCTGGGCTGGCTGCCTGTGTGGGACGGGGCAGAGCCGACCTAGGGGCAAGTTGGGCCTCTTGCTCTCCCTGCTGCCCTGAGGCTGCTGGGCCAAAGAGGTGTTGGGCATCCAGCCCCTTGCTGGTCCCTTCCCGCTGACGAGGCCCTCTGAGCTCCAGCACCTTGCAGTGTGGAGACAGCCCCTGCCAGCAACCTCCTCTCCAAGGAGGCCTCAACCGAGGACTAGGACCAGGGGAAAGGCACCAGCGGGGATGAGCCTGGGGAGGCGCCCGGGCATGTCTGGACCCAGTCCCCGCAGCCTGCCCCTTGGTGGGGCAGTACCCCCGGAGGCCAGGAAGGTCTGGGCAAGGCTGTCCAGGGGCAGGGGCCCTGCTGGGTCCTGCCCCTGGCCTGTGGGGCCTCTGAGCACAACCGGCCCTCTCCCACTGGAAGACCTCCGCGGCTGCCTCCAAAGGCCGGTTTGCCAACACTCCCGCCCGCTGTTCCCGCCAGGCACGCACAATTCTCCCAAGCCCGGGAGAAAAGCGCTTCGGGGTGTTGCTCTCTCCGGGCCCTTGCCCCTCAGCGTGGGGGCCAGGCAGTGGGTCCACACTCCCAGACCAAGGCAGAACCACATGCACACGTCTGTTCCTGACCCCTGCACCGGCAGAGAGCTCGGGGGAGCCAGAGTCTGTCAGGCAGCTGCTGGGCTGGCCGCCTGTGTGGGAAGGGGCAGAGCCGACCTAGGGGCAAGTTGGGCCTCTTCCTCTCCCTGCTGCCCTGAGGCTGCTGGGCCAAAGAGGTCTTGGGCATCCAGCCCCTTGCTGGTCCCTTCCCTCTGACGAGGCCCTCTGAGCTCCAGCACCTTGCAGTGTGGAGACAGCCCCTGCCAGCAACCTCCTCTCCAAGGAGGCCTCAACCGAGGCCTAGGCCCAGGGGAAAGGCACCAGCGGGGATGAGCCTGGGGAGGCGCCCGGGCATGTCTGGACCCAGTCCCCGCAGCCTGCCCCTTGGTGGGGCAGTACCCCCGGAGGCCAGGAAGGTCTGGGCAAGGCTGCCAGGGGCAGGGACACTGCTGGGTCCTGCCCCTGGTCTGTGGGGCGTCTGAGCACAACCGGCACTCTCCCACTGGAAGACCTCCCCGGCTGCCTCCAAAGGCCGGTTTGTAAGCACTCCCGCCCGCTGTTCCCGCCAGGCACGCACAATGCTCCCAAGCCCGGGAGAAAAGCGCTTCGGGGTGGTGCTCTCTCCGGGCCCTTGCCCCTGAGCCTGGGGGCCAGGCAGGGGGAACACACTCCCAGGCCAAGGCAGAACGACAGGCACATGTCTGTTCCTGCCCCCTACACCGGCAGAGAGCTCGGGGGAGCCAGAGACTGCCAGGCTGCTGCTGGGCTGGCTGCCTGTGTGGGACGGGGTAGAGCCGACCTAGGGGCAAGTTGGGCCTCTTGCTCTCCCTGCTGCCCTGAGGCTGCTTGGTCAAAGATGTGTTGGGCATCCAGCCCTTTGCTGGTCCCTTCCCTCTGACGAGGCCCTCTGAGCTCCAGCACCTTGCAGTGTGGAGACAGCCCCTGCCAGCAACCTCCTCTCCAAGGAGGCCTCAACCGACGCCTAGGCCCAGGGGAAAGGCACCAGCGGGGATGATCCTGGGGAGGCGCACGGACATGTCTGGACCCAGTCCCCGCAGCCTGCCCCTTGGTGGGGCAGTACCCTCAGAGGCCAGGAAGGTCTGGGCAAGGCTGGCCAGGGGCAGGGGCCCTGGTGGGTCCTGCCCCTGGCCTTGGGGCCTCTGAACACAACCGGCCCTCTCCCACTGGAAACCTCCCTGGCTGCCTCGAAAGGCCGGTTTGCCAACACTCCCGCCCGCTGTTCCTACCAGGCACGCACAATGCTCCCAAGCCCGGGAGAAAAGCGCTTCGGGGTGTTGCTCTCTCCGGGCCCTTGCCCCTGAGCCTGGGGTCCAGGCAGTGGGTCCACACTCCCAGACCAAAGCAGAACCACATGCACACGTCTGTTCCTGACCCCTGCACCGGCAGAGAGCTCGGGGGAGCCAGAGTCTGTCCGGCAGCTGCTGGGTTGGCTGCCTGTGTGGGAAGGGGCAGAGCCGACCTAGGGGCAAGTTGGGCCTCTTGCTCTCCCTGCTGCCCTGAGGCTGCTGGGCCAAAGACGTCTTGGGCATCCAGCCCCTTGCTGGTTCCTTCCCGCTGACGAGGCCCTCTGAGCTCCAGCACCTTGCAGTGTGGAGACAGCCCCTGCCAGCAACTTCCTCTCCAAGGAGGCCTCAACCGAGGACTAGGCCCAGGGGAAAGGCACCAGCGGGGATGAGCCTGGGGAGGCGCCCGGGCATTTCTGGACCCAGTCCCCGCAGCCTGCCCCTTGCTGGGGCAGTACCCCCGGAGGCCAGGAACGTCTGGGCAAGGCTGCCAGGGGCAGGGACACTGCTGGGTCCTGCCCCTGGCCTGTGGGGCGTCTGAGCACAACCGGCACTCTCCCGCTGGAAGACCTCCCCGTCTGCCTCCAAAGGCCGGTTTGCAAGCACTCCCGCCCGCTGTTCCCGCCAGGCACGCACAATGCTCCCAAGCCCGGGAGAAAAGCGCTTCGGGGTGGTGCTCTCTCCGGGCCCTTGCTCCTGAGCCTGGGGGCCAGGCAGGGGGAACACACTCCCAGGCCAAGGCAGAACGACATGCACACGTCTGTTCCTGCCCCCTACACCGGCAGAGAGCTCGGGGGAGCCAGAGACTGCCAGACTGCTGCTGGACTGGCTGCCTGTGTGCGACGGGGCAGAGCCGACCTAGGGGCAAGTTGGGCCTCTTGCTGTCCCTGCTGCCCTGAGTCTGCTGGGTCAAAGAGGTCTTGGGCATCCAGCCCTTTGCTGGTCCCTTCCCTCTGACGAGGCCCTCTGAGCTCCAGCACCTTGCAGTGTGGAGACAGCCCCTGCCAGCAACCTCCTCTCCAAAGAGGCCTCAACCGAGGCCTACACCCAGGGGAAAGGCACCAGCGGGGATGATCCTGGGGAGGCGCACGGACATGTCTGGACCCAGTCCCCGCAGCCTGCCCCTTGGTGGGGCAGTACCCCCGGAGGCCAGGAAGGTCTGGGCAAGGCTGGCCAGGGGCAGGGGCCCTGCTGGGTCCTGCCCCTGGCCTGTGAGGACTCTGAGCACAACCGGCCCACTCCCACTGGAAGACCTCCGCAGCTGCCTCCAAAGTCCTGTTTGCAAACACTTCCGCCCGCTGTTCACGCCAGGCTCGCACAATGCTCCCAAGCCCGGGAGAAAAGCGCTTCGGGGTGGTGCTCTCTCCGGGCCCTTGCCCCTGAGCCTGGGGCCAGGCAGGGGGAACACACTCCCAGGCCAAGGCAGAACGACATGCACACGTCTGTTCCTGCCCCCTACACCGGCAGAGAGCTCGGGGGAGCCAGAGACTGCCAGGGTGCTGCTGGGCTGGCTGCCTGTGTGGGACGGGGCAGAGCCGACCTAGGGGCAAGTTGGGCCTCTTGCTCTCCCTGCTGCCCTGAGGCTGCTGGGTCAAAGAGGTCTTGGGCATCCAGCCCTTTGCTGGTCCCTTCCCTCTGACGAGGCCCTCTGAGCTCCAGCACCTTGCAGTGTGGAGACAGCCCCTGCCAGCAACCTCCTCTCCAAAGAGGCCTCAACCGAGGACTACACCCAGGGGAAAGGCACCAGCGGGGATGATCCTGGGGAGGCGCACGGACATGTCTGGATCCAGTCTCCGCAGCCTGCCCCTTGGTGGGGCAGTACCCCCGGAGGCCAGGAAGGTCTGGGCAAGTCTGGCCAGGGGCAGGGGCCCTGCTGGGTCCTGCCCCTGGCCTGTGGGGCCTCTGAGCACAACCGGCCCACTCCCACTGGAAGACCTCCCCGGCTGCCTCCAAAATCCTGTTTGCAAACACTCCCGCCCGCTGTTCACGTCAGGCTCGCACAATGCTCCCAAGCCCGGAAGAAAAGCACTTCGAAGTGGTGCTCTCTCCGGGCCCTTGCCCCTGAGCCTGGGGGCAAGGCAGGGGGAACACACTCCCAGACCAAGGCAGAACCACATGCCCACGTCTGTTCCTGTCCCCTGCACCGGCAGAGAGCTTCGGGGAGCCAGAGTCTGTCAGGCAGCTGCTGGGCTGGCCGCCTGTGTGGGAAGGGGCAGAGCCGACCTAGGGGCAAGTTGGGCCTCTTGCTCTCCCTGCTGCCCTGAGGCTGCTGGGCCAAAGACGTCTTGGGCATCCAGCCCCTCACTGGTCCTTTCCCTCTGACAAGGCCCTCTGAGCTCCAGCACCTTGCAGTGTGGAGACAGGCCCTGCCAGCAACCTCCTCTCCAAGGAGGCCTCAACCGAGGCCTAGGCCCAGGGGAAAGGCACCAGCGGGGATGAGCCTGGGGAGGCGCCGGGGCATGTCTGGACCCAGTCCCCGCAGCCTGCCCCTTGGTGGGGCAGTACCCCCGGAGGGCAGGAAGGTCTGGGCAAAGCTGGCCAGGGGCAGGGGCCCTGCTGGGTCCTGCCCCTGGCCTGTGGGGCCTCTGAGCACAACCGGCCCTCTCCCACTGAAAGACCTCCCCGGCTGCGTCCAAAGGCCGGTTTGCAAGCGCTACCGCCCACTGTTCCCAGCAGGCGTGCACAATGCTCCTAAGCCCGGGAGAAAAGCGCTTCAGGCTGGTGCTCTCTCTGGGCCCTTGCCCCTGAGCCTGGGGGCAAGGCAGCGTGTCCACACTCCCTGGCCAAGGCAGAACCACATGCACACGTCTGATCTGCCCCCTGCACCGGCAGAGAGCTCGGGGGAGCCAGAGTTTGTCAGGCAGCTGCTGGACTGGCCGCCTGTGTGGGAAGTGGCAGAGCCGACCTAGGGGCAAGTTGGGCCTCTTGCCCTCCCTGCTGCCCTGAGGCTGCTGGGCCAAAGAGGTCTTGGGCATCCAGCCCCTTGCTGGTCCCTTCCCTCTGACGAGGCCCTCTGAGCTCCAGCACCTTGCAGTGTGGAGACAGCCCCTGCCAGCAACCTCCTCTCCAAGGAGGCCTCAACCGAGGCCTAGGCCCAGGGGAAAGGCACCAGCGGGGATGAGCCAGTGGAGGCGCACGGGCATGTCTGGACCCAGTCCCCAGAGCCTTCCCCTTGGTGCGGCAGTACCCCCGGAGGCCAGGAAGGTCTGGGCAAGGCTGGCCAGGGGAAGGGGCCCTGCTGGGTCCTGCCCCTGGCCTGTGGGGCCTCTGAGCACACCCGGCCCTCTCCCACTGGAAGACCTCCCCGGCTGCCTCCAAAGGCCGGTTTGCCAACACTCCCGGCCGATGTTCCCGCCAGGCACGCACAATGCTCCCAAGCCCGGGAGAAAAGCGCTTCGGGGTTTTGCTCTCTCCGGGCCCTTGCCCCTGAACCTGGGGTCCAGGCAGTGGGTCCACACTCCCAGACCAAGGCAGAACAACATGCACACGTCTGTTCCTGACCCCTGCACCGGCAGAGAGCTCGGGGGAGCCAGAGTTGTCAGGCAGCTGCTGGGTTGGCTGCCTGTGTCGGAAGGGGCAGAGCCGACCTAGGAGCAAGTTGGGCCTCTTGCTCTCTCTGCTGCCCTGAGGCTGCTGGGCCAAAGAGGTCTTGGGCATCCAGCCCCTTGCTGGTCCCTTCCCGCTGACGAGGCCCTCTGAACTCCAGCACCTTGCTGTGTAGAGACAGCCCCTGCCAGCAACCTCCTCTCCAAGGAGGCCTCAACCGAGGCCTAGGCCCAGGGGAAAGGCACCAGCGGGGATGATCCTGGGGAAGCGCACGGACATGTCTGGACCCAGTCCCCGCAGCCTGCCCCTTGGTGGGGTAGTACCCCCGGAGGCCAGGAAGGTCTGGGCAAGGCTGCCAGGGGCAGGGACAGTGCTGGGTCCTGCCCCTGGCCTGTGGGGCGTCTGAGCACAACCGGCACTCTCGCGCTGGAAGACCTCCCCGTCTGCCTCCAAAGGCCGGTTTGCAAGCACTCCCGCCCGCTGTTCCCGCCAGGCATGCACAATGCTCCCAAGCCCGGGAGAAAAGCGCTTCGGGGTGGTGCTCTCTCCGGGCCCTTGCACCTGAGCCTGGGGGCCAGACAGGGGGAACACACTCCCAGGCTAAGGCAGAATGACATGCACACGTCTGTTCCTGCCCCCTACACCGGCAGAGAGCTCGGTGGAGCCAGAGACTGCCAGGCTGCTGCTGGGCTGGCTGCCTGTGTGGGACGGGGCAGAGCCGACCTAGGGGCAAGTTGGGCCTCTTGCTCTCCCTGCTGCCCTGAGGCTGCTGGGTCAAAGAGGTCTTGGGCATCCAGCCCTTTGCTGGTCCCTTCCCTCTGACGAGGCCCTCTGAGCTCCAGCACCTTGCAGTGTGGAGACAGCCCCTGCCAGCAACCTCCTCTCCAAAGAGGCCTCAACCGAGGCCTACGCCCAGGGGAAAGGCACCAGCGGGGATGATCCTAGGGAGGCACACGGACATGTCTGGACCCAGTCCCCGCAGCCTGCCCCTTGGTGGGGCAGTACCCCCGGAGGCCAGGAAGGTCTGGGCAAGGCTGGCCAGGGGCAGGGGCCCTGCTGGGTCCTGCCCCTGGCCTGTGAGGACTCTGAGCACAACCGGCCCTCTCCCACTGGAAGACCTCCCCGGCTGCCTCCAAAGTCCTGTTTGCAACACTCCCGCCCGCTGTTCACGCCAGGCTCGCACAATGCTTCCAAGCCCGGGAGAAAAGCGCTTCGGGGTGGTGCTCTCTCCGGGCCCTTGCCCCTGAGCCTGGGGGCAAGGCAGGGGGAACACACTCCCAGGCCAAGGTAGAACCACATGCCCACGTCTGTTCCTGTCCCCTGCACAGGCAGAGAGCTTGGGGGAGCCAGAGTGTCAAGCAGCTGCTGGGTTGGCCGCCTGTGTGGGATGGGGCAGAGCCGCCCTAGGGGCAAGTTGGGCCTCTTGCTCTCCCTGCTGTCCTGAGGCTGCTGGGCCAAAGACGTCTTGGGCATCCAGCCCCTTACTGGTCCCTTCCCTCTGACGAGGCCCTCTGAGCTCCAGCACCTTGCAGTGTGGAGACAGCCCCTGCCAGCAACCTCCTCTCCAAGGAGGCCTCAACCGAGGCCTAGGCCCAGGGGAAAGGCACCAGCGGGGATGAGCCTGGGGAGGCGCCCGGGCATGTCTGGACGCAATCCCCGCAGCCTGCCCCTTGGTGGGGCAGTACCCCCGGAGACCAGGAAGGTCTGGGCAAGGCTGGCCAGGGGCAGGGGCCCTGCTGCGTCCTGCCCCTGGCCTGTGGGGCCTCTGAGCACAACCGGCCCTCTCCCACTGGAAGACCTCCCCGGCTGTCTCCAAAGGCCGGTTTCCAAGCGCTCCCGCCCACTGTTCCCAGCAGGCGTGCACAATGCTCCCAAGCCCGGGAGAAAAGCGCTTCAGGGTGGTGCTCTCTCCGGGCCCTTGCCCCTGAGCCTGCGGGCAAGGCAGGTTGTCCACACTCCCAGGCCAAGGCAGAACCACATGCACACGTCTGTTCCTGACCCCTGCACCGGCAGAGAGCTCGGGGGAGCCAGAGTCTGTCAGGCAGCTGCTGGGCTGGTCGCCTGTGTGGGAAGGGGCAGAGCCGACCTAGGGGCAAGTTGGGCCTCTTGCCCTCCCTGCTGCCCTGAGGCTGCTGGGCCAAAGAGGTCTTGGGCATCCAGCCCCTTGCTGGTCCCTTCCCTCTGACGAGGCCCTCTGAGCTCCAGCACCTTGCAGTGTGGAGACAGCCTCTGCCAGCAACCTCCTCTCCAAGGAGGCCTCAACCGAGGCCTAGGCCCAGGGGAAAGGCACCAGCGGGGATGAGCCTGGGGAGGCACCCGGGCATGTCTGGACCCAGTCCCCGCAGCCTGCCCCTTGGTGGGGCAGTACCCCCGGAGGCGAGGAAGGTCTGGGCAAGGCTGCCAGGGGCAGGGACACTGCTGGGTCCTGCCCCTGGCCTGTGGGGCCTCTGAGCACAACCGGCACTCTCCCGCTGGAAGACCTCCCCGTCTGCCTCCAAAGTCCGGTTTGCAAGCACTCCCGCCCGCTGTTCCCGCCGGGCACGCACAATGCTCCCAAGCCCGGGAGAAAAGCGCTTCGGGGTGGTGCTCTCTCCGGGCCCTTGCCCCTGAGCCTGGGGGCAAGGCAGGGGGAACACACTCCCAGGCCAAGGCAGAACGACATGCACACGTCTGTTCCTGCACCCTACACCGGCAGAGAGCTCGGGGGAGCCAGAGACTGCCAGGCTGCTGCTGGGCTGGCTGCCTGTGTGGGACGGGGCAGAGCCGACCTAGGGGCAAGTTGGGCCTCTTGCTCTCCCTGCTGCCCTGAGGCTGCTGGGTCAAAGAGGTCTTGGGCATCCAGCCCTTTGCTGGTCCCTTCCCTCTGACGAGGCCCTCTGAGCTCCAGCACCTTGCAGTGTGGAGACAGCCCCTGCCAGCAACCTCCTCTCCAAAGAGGCCTCAACCGAGGCCTAGGCCCAGGGGAAAGGCACCAGCGGGGATGATCCTGGGGAGGCGCACGGACATGTCTGGACCCAGTCCCCGCAGCCTGCCCCTTGGTGGGGCAGTACCCCCGGAGGCCAGGAAGGTCTGGGCAAGGCTGGCCAGGGGCAGGGGCCCTGCTGGGTCCTGCCCCTGGCCTGTGGGGCCTCTGAGCACAACCGGCCCTCTCCCACTGGAAGACCTCCCCGGCTGCCTCCAAAGTCCTGTTTGCAAACACTCCCGCCCGCTGTTCACGCCAGGCTCGCACAATGCTCCCAAGCCCGGGAGAAAAGCGCTTCAGGGTGGTGCTCTCTCCGGGCCCTTGCCCCTGAGCCTGGGGGCAAGGCAGGGGGAACACACTCCCTGGCCAAGGCAGAACCACATGCCCACGTCTGTTCCTGTCCCCTGCACCGGCAGAGAGCTTGGGGGAGCCAGAGTCTGTCAGGCAGCTGCTGGGTTGGCCGCCTGTGTGGGAAGGGGCAGAGCCGCCCTAGGGGCAAGTTGGGCCTCTTGCTCTCCCTGCTGCCCTGAGGCTGCTGGGCCAAAGACGTCTTGGGCATCCAGCCCCTTACTGGTCCCTTCCCTCTGACGAGGCCCTCTGAGCTCCAGCACCTTGCAGTGTGGAGACAGCACCTGCCAGCAATCTCCTCTCCAAGGAGGCCTCAACCGAGGCCTAGGCCCAGGGGAAAGGCACCAGCGGGGTTGAGCCAGGGGAGGCGCCCGAGCATGTCTGGACCCTGTCCCCCAGCCTGCCCCCGGGTGGGGAAGTACCCCCGGAGGCCAGGAAGGTCTGGGCAAGGCTGGCCAGGGGCAGGGGCCCTGCTGGGTCCTGACCCTGGCCTGTGGGGCCTCTGAGCACAACCGGCCCTCTCCCACTGGAAGACCTCACCGGCTGCCTCCAAAGGCCGGTTTGCCAACACTCCCGCCCGCTGTTCCCGCCAGGCACGCACAATGCTCCCAAGCCCGGGAGAAAAGCGCTTTGGGGTGGTGCTCTCTCCGGGCCCTTGCCCCTGAGCCTGGGGGCAAGGCAGGGGGAACACACTCCCAGGCCAAGGCAGAACCACATGCCCACGTCTGTTCCTGTCCCCTGCACGGGCAGAGAGCTTGGGGGAGCCAGAGTCTGTCAGGCAGCTGCTGGGTTAGCCGCCTGTGTGGGAAGGGGCAGAGCCGACCTAGGGGCAAGTTGGGCCTCTTGCTCTCCCTGCTGCCCTGAGGGTGCTGGGCGAAAGAGGTCTTGGGCATCCAGCCCCTCACTGGTCCCTTCCCTCTGACGAGGCCCTCTGAGCTCCAGCACCTTGCAGTGTGGAGACAGCCCCTGCCAGCAACCTCCTCTCCAAGGAGGCGTCAACCGAAGCCTAGGCCCAGGGGAAAGGCACCAGTGGGGATGAGCCAGGGGAGGCGCCCGAGCATGTCTGGACCCAGTCCCCGCAGCCTGCCCCTTGGTGGGGCAGTACCCCCGGAGGCCAGGAAGGTCTGGGAAAGGCTGGCCAGGGGCAGGGGCCCTGCTGGGTCCTGCCCCTGGCCTGTGGGGCCTCTGAGCACAACCGGCCCTCTCCCACTGAAAGACCTCCCCGGCTGCCTCGAAAGGCCGGTTTGCAAGCGCTACCGCCCACTGTTCCCAGCAGGCGTGCACAATGCTCCTAAGCCCGGGAGAAAAGCGCTTCAGGGTGGTGCTCTCTCTGGGCCCTTGCCCCTGAGCCTGGGGGCAAGGCAGGGTGTCCACACACCCAGGCCAAGGCAGAACCACATGCACACGTCTGATCTGCCCCCTGCACCGGCAGAGAGCTCGGGGGAGCCAGAGTCTGTCAGGCAGCTGCTGGGCTGGCTGCCTGTGTGGGAAGTGGCAGAGCCGACCTAGGGGCAAGTTGGGCCTCTTGCTCTCCCTGCTGCCCTGAGGCTGCTGGGCCAAAGACGTCTTGGGCATCCAGCCCCTTGCTGGTCCCTTCCCGCTGACGAGGCCCTCTGAGCTCCAGCACCTTGCAGTGTGGAGACAGCCCCTGCCAGCAACTTCCTCTCCAAGGAGGCCTCAACCGAGGACTAGGCCCAGGGGAAAGGCACCAGCGGGGATGAGCCTGGGGAGGCGCCCGGGCATTTCTGGACCCAGTCCCCGCAGCCTGCCCCTTGCTGGGCCAGTACCCCCGGAGGCCAGGAAGGTCTGGGCAAGGCTGCCAGGGGCAGGGACACTGCTGGGTCCTGCCCCTGGCCTGTGGGGCGTCTGAGCACAACCGGCACTCTCCCGCTGGAAGACCTCCCCGGCTGCCTCCAAAGGCCGGTTTGCAAGCACTCCCGCCCGCTGTTCCCGCCAGGCACGCACAATGCTCCCAAGCCCGGGAGAAAAGCGCTTCGGGGTGGTGCTCTCTCCGGGCCCTTGCCCCTGAGCCTGGGGCAAGGCAGGGGGAACCCACTCCCAGGCCAAGGCAGAACGACATGCACACGTCTGTTCCTGCCCCCTACACCGGCAGAGAGCTCGGGGGAGCCAGAGACTGCCAGGCTGCTGCTGGGCTGGCTGCCTGTGTGGGACGGGGTAGAGCCGACCTAGGGGCAAGTTGGGCCTCTTGCTCTCCCTGCTGCCCTGAGTCTGCTGGGTCAAAGAGGTCTTGGGCATCCAGCCCTTTGCTGGTGCCTTCCCTCTGACGAGGCCCTCTGAGCTCCAGCACCTTGCAGTGTGGAGACAGCCCCTGCCAGCAACCTCCTCTCCAAAGAGGCCTCAACCGAGGACTACACCCAGGGGAAAGGCACCAGCGGGGATGATCCTGGGGAGGCGCACGGACATGTCTGGACCCAGTCCCTGCAGCCTGCCCCTTGGTGGCGCAGTACCCCCGGAGGCCAGGAAGGTCTGGGCAAGGCTGGCCAGGGGCAGGGGCCCTGCTGGGTCCTGCCCCTGGCCTGTGGGGCCTCTGAGCACAACCGGCCCTCTCCCACTGGAAGACCTCCGCGGCTGCCTCCAAAGGCCGGTTTGCCAACACTCCCGCCCGCTGTTCCCGCCAGGCACGCACAATTCTCCCAAGCCCGGGAGAAAAGCGCTTCGGGGTGTTGCTCTCTCCGGGCCCTTGCCCCTCAGCGTGGGGGCCAGGCAGTGGGTCCACACTCCCAGACCAAGGCAGAACCACATGCACACGTCTGTTCCTGCCCCCTGCACCGGCAGAGAGCTCGGGGGAGCCAGAGTCTGTCAGGCAGCTGCTGGGCTGGCCGCCTGTGTGGGAAGGGGCAGAGCCGACCTAGGGGCAAGTTGGGCCTCTTCCTCTCCCTGCTGCCCTGAGGCTGCTGGGCCAAAGAGGTCTTGGGCATCCAGCCCCTTGCTGGTCCCTTCCCTCTGACGAGGCCCTCTGAGCTCCAGCACCTTGCAGTGTGGAGACAGCCCCTGCCAGCAACCTCCTCTCCAAGGAGGCCTCAACCGAGGCCTAGGCCCAGGGGAAAGGCACCAGCGGGGATGAGCCTGGGGAGGCGCCCGGGAATGTCTGGACCCAGTCCCCGCAGCCTGCCCCTTGGTGGGGCAGTACCCCCGGAGGCCAGGAAGGTCTGGGCAAGGCTGCCCGGGGCAGGGACACTGCTGTGTCCTGCCCCTGGCCTGTGGGGCGTCTGAGCACAACCGGCACTCTCCCGCTGGAAGACCTCCCCGTCTGCCTCCAAAGGCCGGTTTGCAAGCACTCCCGCCCGCTGTTCCCGCCAGGCACGCACAATGCTCCCAAGCCCGGGAGAAAAGCGCTTCGGGGTGGTGCTCTCTCCGGGCCCTTGCCCCTGAGCCTGGGGGCCAGGCAGGGGGAACACACTCCCAGGCCAAGGCAGAACGACATGCACACGTCTGTTCCTGCCCCCTACACCAGCAGAGAGCTCGGGGGAGCCAGAGACTGCCAGGATGCTGCTGGGCTGGCTGCCTGTGTGGGACGGGGCAGAGCCGACCTAGGGGCAAGTTGGGCCTCTTGCTCTCCCTGCTGCCCTGAGGCTGCTTGGTCAAAGAGGTGTTGGGCATCCAGCCCTTTGCTGGTCCCTTCCCTCTGACGAGGCCCTCTGAGCTCCAGCACCTTGCAGTGTGGAGACAGCCCCTGCCATCAACCTCCTCTCCAAGGAGGCCTCAACCGACGCCTAGGCCCAGGGGAAAGGCACCAGCGGGGATGATCCTGGGGAGGCGCACGGACATGTCTGGACCCAGTCCCCGCAGCCTGCCCCTTGGTGGGGCAGTACCCCCAGAGGCCAGGAAGGTCTGGGCAAGGCTGGCCAGGGGCAGGGGCCTGGTGGGTCCTGCCCATGGCCTGTGGGGCCTCTGAGCACAACCGGCCCTCTCCCACTGGAAACCTCCCCGGCTGCCTCCAAAGGCCGGTTTGCCAACACTCCCGCCCGCTGTTCACGCCAGGCACGCACAATGCTCCCAAGCCCGGGAGAAAAGCGCTTCGGGGTGTTGCTCTCTCCGGTCACTTGCCCCTGAGCCTGGGGTCCAGGCAGTGGGTCCACACTCCCAGACCAAGGCAGAACCACATGCACACGTCTGTTCCTGACCCCTGCACCGGCAGAGAGCTCGGGGGAGCCATAGTCTGTCAGGCAGCTGCTGGGTTGGCGGCCTGTGTGGGAAGGGGCAGAGCCGACCTAGGGGCAAGTTGGGCCTCTTGCTCTCCCTGCTCCCCTGAGGCTGCTGGGCCAAAGAGGTCTTGGGCATCCAGCCCCTTGCTGGTCCCTTCCCGCTGACGAGGCCCTCTGAGCTCCAGCACCTTGCAGTGTGGAGACAGCCCCTGCCAGCAACCTCCTCTCCAAGGAGGCCTCAACCGAGGACTAGGACCAGGGGAAAGGCACCAGCGGGGATGAGCCTGGGGAGGCGCCCGGGCATGTCTGGACCCAGTCCCCGCAGCCTGCCCCTTGGTGGGGCAGTACCCCCGGAGGCCAGGAAGGTCTGGGCAAGGCTGTCCAGGGGCAGGGGCCCTGCTGGGTCCTGCCCCTGGCCTGTGGGGCCTCTGAGCACAACCGGCCCTCTCCCACTGGAAGACCTCCGCGGCTGCCTCCAAAGGCCGGTTTGCCAACACTCCCGCCCGCTGTTCCCGCCAGGCACGCACAATTCTCCCAAGCCCGGGAGAAAAGCGCTTCGGGGTGTTGCTCTCTCCGGGCCCTTGCCCCTCAGCGTGGGGGCCAGGCAGTGGGTCCACACTCCCAGACCAAGGCAGAACCACATGCACACGTCTGTTCCTGACCCCTGCACCGGCAGAGAGCTCGGGGGAGCCAGAGTCTGTCAGGCAGCAGCTGGGTTGGCCGCCTGTGTGGGAAGGGGCAGAGCCGACCTAGGGGCAAGTTGGGCCTCTTCCTCTCCCTGCTGCCCTGAGGCTGCTGGGCCAAAGAGGTCTTGGGCATCCAGCCCCTTGCTGGTCCCTTCCCTCTGACGAGGCCCTCTGAGCTCCAGCACCTTGCAGTGTGGAGACAGCCCCTGCCAGCAACCTCCTCTCCAAGGAGGCCTCAACCGAGGCCTAGGCCCAGGGGAAAGGCACCAGCGGGGATGAGCCTGGGGAGGCGCCCGGGCATGTCTGGACCCAGTCCCCGCAGCCTGCCCCTTGGTGGGGCAGTACCCCCGGAGGCCAGGAAGGTCTGGGCAAGGCTGCCAGGGGCAGGGACACGGCTGGGTCCTGCCCCTGGCCTGTGGGGCGTCTGAGCACAACCGGTACTCTCCCGCTGGAAGACCTCCCCGGCTCCCTCCAAAGGCCGGTTTGTAAGCACTCCCGCCCGCTGTTCCCGCCAGGCACGCACAATGCTCCCAAGCCCGGGAGAAAAGCGCTTCGGGGTGGTGCTCTCTCCGGGCCCTTGCCCCTGAGCCTGGGGGCCAGGCAGGGGGAACACACTCCCAGGCCAAGGCAGAACGACAGGCACATGTCTGTTCCTGCCCCCTACACCGGCAGAGAGCTCGGGGGAGCCAGAGACTGCCAGGCTGCTGCTGGGCTGGCTGCCTGTGTGGGACGGGGTAGAGCCGACCTAGGGGCAAGTTGGGCCTCTTGCTCTCCCTGCTGCCCTGAGGCTGCTTGGTCAAAGATGTGTTGGGCATCCAGCCCTTTGCTGGTCCCTTCCCTCTGACGAGGCCCTCTGAGCTCCAGCACCTTGCAGTGTGGAGACAGCCCCTGCCAGCAACCTCCTCTCCAAGGAGGCCTCAACCGACGCCTAGGCCCAGGGGAAAGGCACCAGCGGGGATGATCCTGGGGAGGCGCACGGACATGTCTGGACCCAGTCCCCGCAGCCTGCCCCTTGGTGGGGCAGTACCCTCAGAGGCCAGGAAGGTCTGGGCAAGGCTGGCCAGGGGCAGGGGCCCTGGTGGGTCCTGCCCCTGGCCTGTGGGGCGTCTGAGCACAACCGGCCCTCTCCCACTGGAAACCTCCCCGGCTGCCTCGAAAGGCCGGTTTGCCAACACTCCCGCCCGCTGTTCCCACCAGGCACGCACAATGCTCCCAAGCCCGGGAGAAAAGCGCTTCGGGGTGTTGCTCTCTCCGGGCCCTTGCCCCTGAGCCTGGGGTCCAGGCAGTGGGTCCACACTCCCAGACCAAAGCAGAACCACATGCACACGTCTGTTCCTGACCCCTGCACCGGCAGAGAGCTCGGGGGAGCCAGAGTCTGTCCGGCAGCTGCTGGGTTGGCTGCCTGTGTGGGAAGGGGCAGAGCCGACCTAGGGGCAAGTTGGGCCTCTTGCTCTCCCTGCTGCCCTGAGGCTGCTGGGCCAAAGACGTCTTGGGCATCCAGCCCCTTGCTGGTCCCTTCCCGCTGACGAGGCCCTCTGAGCTCCAGCACCTTGCAGTGTGGAGACAGCCCCTGCCAGCAACTACCTCTCGAAGGAGGCCTCAACCGAGGACTAGGCCCAGGGGAAAGGCACCAGCGGGGATGAGCCTGGGGAGGCGCCCGGGCATTTCTGGACCCAGTCCCCGCAGCCTGCCCCTTGCTGGGGCAGTACCCCCGGAGGCCAGGAAGGTCTGGGCAAGGCTGCCAGGGGCAGGGACACTGCTGGGTCCTGCCCCTGGCCTGTGGGGCGTCTGAGCACAACCGGCACTCTCCCGCTGGAAGACCTCCCCGTCTGCCTCCAAAGGCCGGTTTGCAAGCACTCCCGCCCGCTGTTCCCGCCAGGCACGCACAATGCTCCCAAGCCCGGGAGAAAAGCGCTTCGGGGTGGTGCTCTCTCCGGGCCCTTGCTCCTGAGCCTGGGGGCCAGGCAGGGGGAACACACTCCCAGGCCAAGGCAGAACGACATGCACACGTCTGTTCCTGCCCCCTACACCGGCAGAGAGCTCGGGGGAGCCAGAGACTGCCAGACTGCTGCTGGACTGGCTGCCTGTGTGCGACGGGGCAGAGCCGACCTAGGGGCAAGTTGGGCCTCTTGCTGTCCCTGCTGCCCTGAGTCTGCTGGGTCAAAGAGGTCTTGGGCATCCAGCCCTTTGCTGGTCCCTTCCCTCTGACGAGGCCCTCTGAGCTCCAGCACCTTGCAGTGTGGAGACAGCCCCTGCCAGCAACCTCCTCTCCAAAGAGGCCTCAACCGAGGCCTACACCCAGGGGAAAGGCACCAGCGGGGATGATCCTGGGGAGGCGCACGGACATGTCTGGACCCAGTCCCCGCAGCCTGCCCCTTGGTGGGGCAGTACCCCCGGAGGCCAGGAAGGTCTGGGCAAGGCTGGCCAGGGGCAGGGGCCCTGCTGGGTCCTGCCCCTGGCCTGTGAGGACTCTGAGCACAACCGGCCCACTCCCACTGGAAGACCTCCCCGGCTGCCTCCAAAGTCCTGTTTGCAAACACTTCCGCCCGCTGTTCACGCCAGGCTCGCACAATGCTCCCAAGCCCGGGAGAAAAGCGCTTCGGGGTGGTGCTCTCTCCGGGCCCTTGCCCCTGAGCCTGGGGCCAGGCAGGGGGAACACACTCCCAGGCCAAGGCAGAACCACATGCACACGTCTGATCTGCCCCCTGCACCGGCAGAGAGCTCGGGGGAGCCAGAGTTTGTCAGGCAGCTGCTGGGCTGGCCGCCTGTGTGGGAAGTGGCAGAGCCGACCTAGGGGCAAGGTGGGCCTCTTGCCCTCCCTGCTGCCCTGAGGCTGCTGGGCCAAAGAGGTCTTGGGCATCCAGCCCTTTGCTGGTCCCTTCCCTCTGACGAGGCCCTCTGAGCTCCAGCACCTTGCAGTGTGGAGACAGCCCCTGCCAGCAACCTCCTCTCCAAGGAGGCCTCAACCGAGGCCTAGGACCAGGGGAAAGGCACCAGCGGGGATGAGCCTGGGGAGGCGCCCGGGCATGTCTGGACCCAGTCCCCGCAGCCTGCCCCTTGGTGGGGCAGTACCCCCGGAGGCCAGGAAGGTCTGGGCAAAGCTGGCCAGGGGCAGGGGCCCTGCTGGGTCCTGCCCCTGGCCTGTGGGGCCTCTGAGCACAACCGGCCCTCTCCCACTGGAAGACCTCCGCGGCTGCCTCCAAAGGCCGGTTTGCCAACACTCCCGCCCCCTGTTCCCGCCAGGCACGCACAATTCTCCCAAGCCCGGGAGAAAAGCGCTTCGGGGTGTTGCTCTCTCCGGGCCCTTGCCCCTGAGCGTAGGGGCCAGGCAGTGGGTCCACACTCCCAGACCAAGGCAGAACCACATGCACACGTCTGTTCCTGACCCCTGCACCGGCAGAGAGCTCGGGGGAGCCAGAGTATGTCAGGCAGCTGCTGGGCTGGCCGCCTGTGTGGGAAGGGGCAGAGCCGACCTAGGGGCAAGTTGGGCCTCTTGCTCTCCCTGCTGCCCTGAGGCTGCTGGGCCAAAGAGGTCTTGGGCATCCAGCCCCTTGCTGGTCCCTTCCCTCTGACAAGGCCCTCTGAGCTCCAGCACCTTGCAGTGTGGAGACAGCCCCTGCCAGCAATCTCCTCTCCAAGGAGGCCTAAACCGAGGCCTAGGCCCAGGGGAAAGGCACCAGCGGGGATGAGTCTGGGGAGGCGCCCGGGCATGTCTGGACCCAGTCCCTGCAGCCTGCCCCTTCGTGGGGCAGTACCCCCTGAGGCCAGGAATGTCTGGGAAAGGCTGGCCAGGGGCAGGGGACCTGCTGGGTCCTGCCCCTGGCCTGTGGGGCCTCTGAGCACATCCGGCCCTCTCCCGCTGGAAGACCTCCCCGGCTGCCTCCAAAGGCCGGTTTGCCAACACTCCCGCCCACTGTTCCCACCAGGCGCGCACAATGCTCCCAAGCCCGGGAGAAAAGCGCTTCGGTGTGGTACTCTCTCCGGGCCCTTGCCCCTGAGCCTGGGGGCCAGGCAGGGGGAACACACTCCCAGGCCAAGGCAGAACGACATGCACACGTCTGTTCCTGACCCCTGCACCGGCAGAGAGCTCGGGGGAGCCAGAGTCTGTCAGGCAGCTGCTGGGTTGGCTGCCTGTGTGGGAAGGGGCAGAGCCGACCTAGGGGCAAGTTGGGCCTCTTCCTCTCCCTGCTGCCCTGAGGCTGCTGGGCCAAAGAGGTCTTGGGCATCCAGCCCCTTGCTGGTACCTTCCCGCTGACGAGGCCCTCTGAGCTCCAGCACCTTGCAGTGTGCAGACAGCCCCTGCCGGCAACCTCCTCTCCAAGGAGGCCTCAACCGAGGCCTAGGCCCAGGGGAAAGGCACCAGCTGGGATGAGCCTGGGGAGGCGCCCGGGCATGTCTGGACCCAGTCCCCGCAGCCTGCCCCTTGGTGGGGTAGTACCCCCGGAGGCCAGGAAGGTCTGGGCAAGGCTGCCAGGGGCAGGGACACTGCTGGGTCCCGCCCCTGGCCTGTGGGTCGTCTGAGCACAACCGGCACTCTCCCGCTGGAAGACCTCCACAGCTGCCTCCAATGGCTGGTTTGCAAGCACTCAATCCCGCTGTTCCCGCCAGCCGAGCACAATGCTCCCAAGCCCGGGAGAAAAGCATTTTGGGGTGGTGCTCACTCCGGGCTTTGGAAGACCTCCCCGGCTGCCTCCAAGGCCGGTTTGCAAGCACTTCTGCCTGCTGTTCCCGCCAACCGCGCACAATGCTCCCAAGCCCGGGAGAAAAGCGTTTCGGGGGGTGTTCTCTCTGGGCCCAAGAAAGACCTCCCGGGCTGCCCCCAAACGCCGGTTTGCAAGCACTCCCACTCGCTGTTCCCGCCATCCGTGCAAATGCTCCAAGCCCAGGAGAAAAGCGCTTCGGGGTGGTGCTCTCTCCCGGCCCTTGGAAGACCTCCCCGGCTGCCTCCAAAGGCTGGTTTTCAAGAACTCCCTCCCGCTGTCCCGCCAGCCGCACACAATGCTCCCAATCACGGGAGAAAAGCGCTTCGGGGTGGTGCTCTCTCCGGGCCCTTGGAAGACCTCCCCGTTTGTCTCCAAAGGCCGGTTTGCAAGCACTCAATCCCGCTGTTCCAGCCAGCCGCGCACAATGCTCCCAAGCCAGGGAGAAAAGCGCTTTGGGGTGGTGCTCTCTCCCGGCCCTTGGAAGACCTCCCCGGCTGCCTCCAAAGGCAGGTTTGCAAGCACTCAATCCCGCTGTTCCCGCCAGCCGCGCACAATGCTCCCAAGCCCGGGAGAAAAGCGCTTCGGGGTGGTGCTCTCTCCCGGCCCTTGGAAGACCTCCCCGGCTGCCTCCAAAGGCTGGTTTTCAAGAACTCCCTCCCGCTGACCCGCCAGCCGCACACAATGCTCCCAAGCCCGGGAGAAAAGCATTTTGGGGTGGTCTCTCTCCGGGCCCTTGGAAGTCCTCCCCGGCTGCCTCTAAAGGCCGGTTTGCAAGCACTCATGTCCGCTGTTCCCGACAGCCGCGAACAATGCTCCCAATTCCGTGAGAAAAGTGCTTCGGGATGGTGCTCTCTCCGGGCCCTTGGAAGACCTCCCAAGCTGCCTCCAAAGGCCGGTTTGCAAGCACTCCCTCCCGCTATTCCCGCCAGCCTCGCACAATGCTCCCAAGACCGGGAGAAAAGCGCTTCGGGGTGGTGTTCTCTCCGTGCCAATGGAGGACCTCCCCGGCTGCCCCCAAAGGCCGGTTTGCAAGCACTCCCACTCGCTGTTCCCGCCAGCCACGCACAATCTTCCAAAACCCCGGAGAAAAGCGCTTCGGGGTGGTGTTCTCTCCATGCCCATGGAAGACCTCCCGGGGTGCCCCCAATGGCCGGTTTGGAAGCACTCCCAATCGCTGTTCCCGCCATCCGCACAAATGTTCCAAGCCCAGGAGAAAAGCGCTTCTGGGTGGTGCTCTCTCCTGGCCCTTGGAAGACCTCCCCGACTGCCTCCAAAGGACGGTTTTCAAGCACTCCTGCCTGCTGTTCCCGCCACCCTCGCACAATGCTCCCAAGCCCGGGAGAAAAGTGCTTCGGGGTGGTGCTCTCTACAGGCCCTTGGAAGACCTCCCCGGCTGCCTCCAAAGGCCGGTTTGCAAGGACTCCTTCCTGCTGTTCCCGGCAGCCACGCACAATGCTCCCAAGCCCGGGAGAAAAGCATTTTGGGGTGGTGCTCACTCCGGGCCCTTGGAAGACCTCCCCGGCTGCCTCCAATGGCCAGTTTGCAAGCACTCATGCCCGCTGTTCCCACCAGCCGCGCACAATGCTCCCAAGCCCGGGAGAAAAGCTTTTTGGGGTGGTGCTCACACCGGGCCCTGGAAGACCTCCCCGGCTGCCTCCAAAGGCCGGTTTTCAAGCACTCCTACCTGCTGTTCCCGCCACCTGTGCACAATGCTCCCAAGCCCGGGAGAAAAGCGCTTCGGGGTGGTGCTCTCTACAGGCCCTTGGAAGACCTCCCCGGCTGCCTCCAAAGGCCGGTTTGCAAGGACTCCTTCCTGCTGTTCCCGCCAGCCACGCACAATGCTCCCAAGCCCGGGAGAAAAGCATTTTGGGGTGGTGCTCTCTACAGGCCCTTGGAAGACCTCCCCGGCTGCCTCCAATGGCCAGCTTGCAAGCACTCATGCCCGCTGTTCCCACCAGCCGCGCAGAATGCTCCTAAGCCCGGGAGAAAAGCTTTTAGGGGTGGTGCTCACACCGGGCCCTGGAAGACCTCCCCGGCTGCCTGCAAAGGCCGGTTTTCAAGCACTCCTGCCTGCTGTTCCCGCCACCCGCGCACAATACTCCCAAGCCCGGGAGAAAAGCGCTTCGGGGTGGTGCTCTCTACAGGCCCTTGGAAGACCTCCCCGGCTGCCTCCAAAGGCCGGTTTGCAAGGACTCCTTCCTGCTGTTCCTGCCAGCCACGCACCATGCTCCCAAGCCCGGGAGAAAAGTGCTTTGGGGTGGTGCTCTCTCCGGGCCCTTGGAAGACGTCCCCGGCTGCCTCCAAAGGCCGGTTTGCAAGCACTCATGCCCGTTGTTCCCACCAGCCGCGCACAATGCTCCCAAGCCCGGGAGAAAAGCATTTTGGGTTGGTGCTCACTCCGGGCCCTTGGAAGACCTCCCCGGCTGCCTCCAAAGGCCAGTATGCAAGCACTCCTGCCTGCTGTTCCCGCCAGCCGCGCACAATGCTCCCAAGCCCGGGAGAAAAGCGCTTCGGGGTGGTGCTCTCTCCGGGCACTTTCAAGACCTCCCCGGCTGCCTCCAAAGGCCGGTTTGTAAGTACTCATTCCCGCTGCTTCCGCCAGCCACGCACAATGCTCCCAAGCCCGGGAGAAAAGCATTTTGGGGTGGTGCTCTCTCCGGGCCGTTGGAAGACCTCCCGGGCTGCCTCCAAAGGCCGGTTTGCAAGCACTCATGTTCGCTGTTCCCGACAGCCACGCACAATGCTCCCAAGCCCGGGAGAAAAGCATTTTGGGGTGGTGATCAGTCCGGGCCCTTGGAAGACCTCCCCGGCTGCCTCCAAAGAACAGTTTGCAAGCACTCATGCCCGCTGTTCCCGCCAGCCGCGCACAATGCTCCCAAGACCGTGAGAAAAGCGCTTCGGGGTGGTGTTCTACTAGGGACCATGGAGGACCTCCCCGGCTGCCCCCAAAGGCCGGTTTGCAAGCACTCCCACTCGCTGTTCCCGCCAGCCACACACAATGTTCCAAAACCCCGGAGAAAAGCGCTTCGGGGTGGTGCTCTCTCCGGGCCCTTGGAAGACTTCTCTGACTGCCTCCAAAGGCCGGTTTGCAAGAATTCCCTCCCGCTGTCCCACCAGCCGCACACAATGCTCCAAAACCCGAGAGAAAAGCGCTTCGAGGTGGTGCTCTCTCCGGGCCCTTGGAAGACCTCCCCGGCTGCCTCCAAAGGCCGGTTTGCAAGCACTCCTGCCTGCTGTTCCCGCCACACGCGCACAATGCACCCAAGCCCGGGAGAAAAGCGCTTCGGGGTGGTGCTCTCTCCCAGCCTTTGGAAGACGTCCCCGGCTGCCTCCAAAGGCCGGTTTGCAAGGACTCCTTCCTGCTGTTCCCGCCAGCCACGCACAATGCTCCCAATCCCGGGAGAAAAGTGCTTCGGGATGGTGCTCTCTCCGGGCCCTTGGAAGACCTCCCCGGATACCTCCAAAGGTGGGTTTGCAAGTACTCATTCCCGCTGTTCCTGCCAGCTGTGCACAATTCTCCCAAGCCCGGGAGAAAAGCATTTTGCGGTGGTGCTCTCTCCGGGCCCTTGGAAGACCACCCCGGCTGCCTCAAAAGGCCGGTTTGCAAGCACTCAGGCCCGCTGTTCCCGCCAGCCGCGTACAATGCTCCCAAGCCCGGGAGAAAAGCATTTTGGGGTGGTGCTCACTCCGGGCCCTTGAAAGACTTCCCCGGCTGCCTCCAAAGTCCAGTTTGCAAGAACTCATGCCCGCTGTTCCCGCCAGCCGCGCACAAAGCTCCCAAGACCGGGAGAAATGCGCTTCGGGGTGGTGTTCTCTCCGTGCCCATGGAGGACCACCCCAGCTGCCCCCAAAGGCCGGTTTGCAATCACTCCCACTGACTGTTCCCGCCAGCCACGCACATGCTCCAAAACACGGGAGAGAAGCGCTTTGGGGTGGTGCTCTCTCCCGGCCCTTGGAAGACTTTCCCGGCTGCCTCCAAAGGTCGGTTTGCAAGAACTCCCTCCCGCTGTCCCGCCAGCCGCACACAATGCTCCCAATCACGGGAGAAAAGCGCTTCGGGGTGGTGCTCTCTCAGGGCCCTTTGAAGACTTCCCCGGCTGCCTCCAATGGGCGGTATGCAAGCACTCATGCCCGCTGTTCCCACCAGCCATGCACAATGCTCCCAAGCACGGGAGAAAAGCATTTTGGGGTGGTGCTCACTCCTTTCCCTTGGAAGACCTCCGCGCCTGCCTCCAAAGGCCGGTTTGCAAGCACTCCTGCCTGCTGTTCCCGCCACACGCGCACACTGCTCCCTAGCCCGGGAGAAAAGCGCATCGGGGTGGTGTTCTCTCCGGGCCCATGGAGGACCTCCCCGGCTGCCCCCAAAGGCCGGTTTGCAAGCATTCCCACTAGCTGTTCCCGCCAGCCACGCAAAAGCTCCCAAGCCCGGGAGAAAAGCATTTTGGGGTGGTGCTCTCTCCGGGCCCTTGCCCCTGGGCCTCGGGGCCAGGCAGGGGGTCCACACTCCCAGGTAAAGTCAGAACCACATGCACACGTCTGTTCCTGCCCCCTGCACCGGCAGAGAGCTCGGGGGAGCCAGAGTCTGTCAGGCAGCTGCTGGGCTGGCGGCCTGTGTGGAAAGGGGCAGAGCCGACCTAGGGGCAAGTTGGGCCTCTTGCTCTCCCTGCTGCCCTGAGGCTGCTGGGTCAAAGAGGTCTTGGACATCCAGCCCTTTGCTGGTCCCTTCCATCTGACGAGGCCCTCTGAGCTCCAGCACCTTACAGTGTGGAGACAGACCCTGCCAGCAACCTCCTCTCCAAGGAGGCCTCAACCGAGGTCTAGTCCCAGGGTAAGGCACCAGCGGGGATGAGCCTGGGGAGGCGCCCGGGCATGTCTGGGCCCAGGCCCCGCAGCCTGCCCCTTGGTGGGGCAGTACCCCCGGAGGCCAGGAAGGTCTGGGCAAGGCTGGCCAGGGGCAGGGGCCCTGCTGGGTCCTGCCCCTCGCCTGTGGGGCCTCTGAGCACAACCGGCCCTCTCCCACTGGAAGACCTCCCCGGCTGCCTCCAAAGGCCGGTTTGCCAACACTCCCGCCCGCTGTTCTCGCCAGGCACGCACAATTCTCCCAAGCCCGGGAGAAAAGCGCTTCGGGGTGTTGCTCTCTCCGGGCCCTTGCCACTGAGCGTGGGGGCCAGGCAGTGGGTCCACACTCCCAGACCAAGGCAGAACCACATGCACACGTCTGTTCCTGACCCCTGCACCGGCAGAGAGCTCGGGGGAGCCAGAGTCTGTCAGGCAGCTGCTGGGCTGGCCGCCTGTGTGGGAAGGGGCAGAGCCGACCTAGGGGCAAGTTGGGCCTCTTGCTCTCCCTGCTGCCCTGAGGCTGCTGGACCAAAGAGGTCTTGGGCATCCAGCCCCTTGCTGGTCCGTTCCCTCTGACGAGGCCCTCTGAGCTCCTGCACCTTGCAGTGTGGCGACAGCCCCTGCCAGCAACCTCCTCTCCAAGGAGGCCTCAACCGAGGCCTAGGCCCAGGGGAAAGGCACCAGCGGGGATGAGCCAGTGGAGGCGCACGGGCATGTCTGGACCCAGTCCCCGCAGCCTGCCCCTTGGTGGGGCAGTACCCCCGGAGGCCAGGAAGGTCTGGGCAAGGCTGCCAGGGGCAGGGACACTGCTGGGTCCTGCCCCTGGCCTGTGGGGCGTCTGAGCACAACCGGCACTCTCCCGCTGGAAGACCTCCCCGGCTGCCTCCAAAGGCCGGTTTGCAAGTGCTCCCGCCCACTGTTCCCAGCAGGCGTGTACAATGCTCCCAAGCCGGGGAGAAAAGCGCTTCGGGGTGGTGCTCTCTCCGGGCCCTTGCCCCTGAGCCTGGGGGCAAGGCACGGTGTCCATACTCCCAGGCCAAGTCAGAACCACAGGCACACCTCTGATCTGCCCCCTGCACCGGCAGAGAGCTCGGGGGAGCCAGACTATGTCAGGCAGCTGCTGGGCTGGCCGCCTGTGTGGGAAGGGGCAGAGCCGACCTAGGGGCAAGTTGGGCCTCTTGCTCTCCCTGCTGCCCTGAGGCTGCTGGGCCAAATTGTTCTTGGGCGTCCAGCCCCATGCTGGTCCCTTCCCTCTGACGAGGCCCTCTGAGCTCCAGCACCTTGCAGTGTGGAGACAGCCCATGCCAGCAACCTCCTCTCCAAGGATGCCTAAACCGAGGCCTAGGCCCAGGGGAAAGGCACCAGTGGGGATGAGCCTGGGGAAGCGCCCGGGCATGTCTGGACCCAGTCCCCGCAGCCTGCCCCTTGGTGGGGCAGTACCCCCTGAGGCCAGGAAGGTCTCGGAAAGGCTGGCCAGGGGCAGGGGACCTGCTGGGTCCTGCCCTTGGCCTGTGGGGCCTCTCAGCACATCCGGCCCTCTTCCGCTGGAAGACCTCCCCGGCTGCCTCCAAAGGCCGGTTTGCCAACACTCCCGCCCACTATTCCCACCAGGCGCGCACAATGCTCCCAAGCCCAGGAGAAAAGCGCTTCGGGGTGGTGCTCTCACCGGGCCCTTGCCCCTGAGCCTGGAGGCAATGCAGGGGGAACACACTCCCAGGCAAAGGCAGAACCACATGCACACGTCTGTTCCTGCCCCTTGCACCGGCAGAGAGCTCAGGGGAGCCAGAGTATGTCAGGCAGCTGCTGGGCTGGCCGCCTGTGTGGGAAGGGGCAGAGCCGACCTAGGGGCAAGTTGGGCCTCTTGCTCTCCCTGCTGCCCTGAGGCTGCTGGGCCAAAGAGGTCTTGGGCATCCAGCCCCTTGCTGGTCCCTTCCCTCTGACGAGGCCCTCTGAGCTCCAGCACCTTGCAGTGTGGAGACAGCCCCTGCCAGCAACCTCCTCTCCAAGGAGGCCTCAACCGAGGCCTAGGCCCATGGGAAATGCACCAGCGGGGATGAGCCTGGGGAGGCGCCCGGGCATGTCTGGACCCAGTCCCCGCAGCCTGCCCCTTGGTGGGGCTGTAACCCCGGAGGCAGGAAGGTCTGGGCAAGGCTGGCCAGGTGCAGGGGCCCTGCTGGGTCCTGCCCCTGGCCTGTGGGGCCTCTGAGCACAACCGGCCCTTGACCACTGGAAGACCTCCCCGGCTGCCTCCAAAGGCCGTTTTGCAAGCACTCCTGCCCACTGTTCCCACCAAGCGCGCACAATGCTCCCAAGCCCGGGAGAAAAGCGCTTCAGGTTGGTGCTCTCTCCGGGCCCTTGCCCCTGAGCCTGGGGGACAGGCAGGGGGTCCACACTCCCAGGCCAAGGCAGAACCACATGCACACGTCTGTTCCTGCCCCCTGCACCGGCAGAGAGCTGGGGGGAGCCAGAGTCTGTCAGGTAGCTGCTGGGCTGGCCGCTGTGTGGGAATGGGCAGAGCCGACCTAGGGGCAAGTTGGGCCTCTTGCTCTCCCTGCTTCCCTGAGGCTGCTGGACCAAAGAGGTCTTGGGCATCCAGCCCCTTGCTGGTCCCTTCCCTCTGACGAGGCCCTCTGAGCTCCAGCACCTTGCAGTGTGGAGACAGCCCCTGCCAGCAACCTCCTCTCCAAGGAGGCCTCAACCGAGGCCTAGGCCCAGGGGAAAGGCACCAGCGGGGATGAGTCAGTGGAGGCGCACGGGCATGTCTGGACCCAGTCCCCAGAGACTTCCCCTTGGTGGGGCAGTACCCCCGGAGGCCAGGAAGGTCTGGGCAAGGCTGGCCAGGGGCAGGGGCCCTGCTGGGTCCTGCCCTGGCCTGTGGGGCCTCTGAGCACAACCGGCCCTCTCCCACTGGAAGACCTCCCCGGCTGCCTCCAAAGGCCGGTTTGCCAACACTCCCGGCCGCTGTTCCCGCCAGGCACGCACAATGCTCCCTAGCCCGGGAGAAAAGCGCTTCGGGGTGTTGCTCTCTCCGGGCCCTTGCCCCTGAGCCTGGGGTCCAGGCAGTGGGTCCACACTCCCAGACCAAGGCAGAACAACATGCACACGTCTGTTCCTGACCCCTTCACCGGCAGAGAGCTCGGGGGAGCCAGAGTCTGTCAGGCAGCTGCTGGGTTGGCTGCCTGTGTGGGAAGGGGCAGAGCCGACCTAGGGGCAAGTTGGGCCTCTTGCTCTCCCTGCTGCCCTGAGGCTGCTGGTCCAAAGAGGTCTTGGGCATCCAGCCCCTTGCTGGTCCCTTCCCGCTGACGAGGCCCTCTGAACTCCAGCACCTTGCTGTGTAGAGACAGCCCCTGCCAGCAACCTCCTCTCCAAGGAGGCCTCAACCGAGGCCTAGGCCCAGGGGAAAGGCACCAGCGGGGATGAGCCTGGGGAGGCGCCCGGGCATGTCTGGACCCAGTCCCCGCAGCCTGCCCCTTGGTGGGGTAGTACCCCCGGAGGCCAGGAAGGTCTGGGCAAGGCTGCCAGGGGCAGGGACACTGCTGGGTCCTGCCCCTGGCCTGTGGGGCGTCTGAGCACAACCGGCACTCTCCCGCTGGAAGACCTCCCCGTCTGCCTCCAAAGGCCGGTTTGCAAGCACTCTCGCCCGCTGTTCCTGCCAGGCACGCACAATGCTCCCAAGCCCGGGAGAAAAGCGCTTCGGGGTGGTGCTCTCTCCGGGCCCTTGCCCCTGAGCCTGGGGGCCAGGCAGGGGGAACACATTCCCAGGCTAAGGCAGAATGACATGCACACGTCGGTTCCTGCCCTCTACACCGGCAGAGAGCTCGTTGGAGCCAGAGACTGCCAGGCTGCTGCTGGGCTGGCTGCCTGTGTGGGACGGGGCAGAGCCGACCTAGGGGCAAGTTGGGCCTCTTGCTCTCCCTGCTGCCCTGAGGCTGCTGGGTCAAAGAGGTCTTGGGCATCCAGCCCTTTGCTGGTCCCTTCCCTGTGACAAACCCTCTGAGCTCCAGCACCTTGCAGTGTGGAGACAGCCCCTGCCAGCAACCTCCTCTCCAAAGAGGCCTCAACCGAGGCCTACGCCCAGGGGAAAGGCACCAGCAGGGATGATCCTGGGGAGGCGCACGGACATGTCTGGACCCAGTCCCCGCAGCCTGCCCCTTGGTGGGGCAGTACCCCCGGAGGCCAGGAAGGTCTGGGCAAGGCTGGCCAGGGGCAGGGGCCCTGCTGGGTCCTGCCCCTGGCCTGTGAGGCCTCTGAGCACAACCGTCCCTCTCCCACTGGAAGACCTCCCCGGCTGCCTCCAAAGTCCTGTTTGCAAACACTCCCGCCCGCTGTTCACGCCAGGCTCGCACAATGCTCCCAAGCCCGGGAGAAAAGCGCTTCGGGGTGGTGTTCTCTCCGGGCCCTTGCCCCTGAGCCTGGGGCCAGGAAGGGGGAACACACTCCCAGGCAAAGGTAGAACCACATGCACACGTCTGATCTGCCCCCTGCACCGGCAGAGAGCTCGGGGGAGCCAGAGTCTGTCAGGCAGCTGCTGGGCTGGCCGCCTGTGTGGGAAGGGGCAGAGCCGACCTAGGGGCAAGTTGGGCCTCTTGCTCTCCCTGCTGCCCTGAGGCTGCTGGGCCAAAGAGGTCTTGGGCATCCAGCCCCTTGCTGGTCCCTTCCCTCTGACGAGGCCCTCTGAGCTCCAGCACCTTGCAGTGTGGAGACAGCCCCTGCCAGCAACCTCCTCTCCAAGGAGGCCTCAACCGAGGCCTAGGCCCAGGGGAAAGGCACCAGCGGGGATGAGCCAGGGGAGGCGCCCGAGCATGTCTGGACCCAGTCCCCGCAGCCTGCCCCTTGGTGGGGCAGTACCCCCGGAGGCCAGGAAGGTCTGGGCAAGGCTGGCCAGGGGCAGGGGCCCTGCTGGGTCCTGCCCCTGGCTGTGGGGCCTCTGAGCACAACCGGCCCTCTCCCACTGGAAGACCTCCCCGGCTGCCTCCAAAGGCCGGTTTGCAAGCGCTCCCGGCCACTGTTACCAGCAGGCGGGCACAATGCTCCTAAGCCCGGAAGAAAAGCGCTTCAGGGTGGTGCTCTCTCTGGGCCCTTGCCCCTGAGCCTGGGGGCAAGGCAGGGTGTCCACACTCCCAGGCCAAGGCAGAACCACATGCACACGTCTGATCTGCCCCCTGCACCGGCAGAGAGCTCGGGGGAGCCAGAGTCTGTCAGGCAGCTGCTGGGCTGGCCGCCTGTATGGGAAGTGGCAGAGCCGACCTAGGGGCAAGTTGGGCCTCTTGCTCTCCCTGCTGCCCTGAGGCTGCTGGGCCAAAGAGGTCTTGGGCATCCAGCCCCTTGCTGGTCCCTTCCCTCTGACGAGGCCCTCTGAGCTCCAGCACCTTGCAGTGCGGAGACAGCCCCTGCCGGCAACCTCCACTCCAAGGAGGCCTCAACCGAGGCCTAGGACCAGGGGAAAGGCACCAGCGGGGATGAGCCTGGGGAGGCGCCCGGGCATGTCTGGACCCAGTCCCCGCAGCCTGCCCCTTGGTGGGGCAGTACCCCCGGAGGCCAGGAAGGTCTGGGCAAGGCTGGCCAGGGGCAGGGGACATGCTGGGTCCTGCCCCTGGCCTGTGGGGCCTCTCAGCACATCCGGCCCTCTCCCGCTGGAAGACGTCCCCGGCTGCCTCCAAAGGCCGGTTTGCCAACACTCCCGCCCACTATTCCCACCAGGCGCGCACAATGCTCCCAAGCCCGGGAGAAAAGCGCTTCGGGGTGGTGCTCTCACCGGGCCCTTGGCCCTGAGCCTGGGGGCAATGCAGGGGGAACACACTCCCAGGCAAAGGCAGAACCACATGCACACGTCTGTTCCTGCCCCTTGCACCGGCAGAGAGCTTGGGGGAGCCAGAGTCTGTCAGGCAGCTGCTGGGCTGGCCGCCTGTGTGGGAAGGGGCTGAGCCGACCTAGGGGCAAGTTGGGCCTCTTGCTCTCCCTGCTGCCCTGAGGCTGCTGGGCCAAAGAGGTCTTGGGCATCCAGCCCCGTGCTGGTCCCTTCCCTCTGACGAGGCCCTCTGAGCTCCAGCACCTTGCAGTGTGGAGACAGCCCCTGCCAGCAACCTCCTCTCCAAGGAGGCCTCAACCGAGGCCTAGGCCCAGGGGAAAGGCACCAGCGGGGATGAGCCTGGGGAGGCGCCCGGGCATGTCTGGACCCAGTCCCCGCAGCCTGCCCCTTGGTGGGGCTGTAACCCCGGAGGCAGGAAGGTCTGGGCAAGGCTGGCCAGGGGCAGGGGCCCTGCTGGGTCCTGCCCCTGGCCTGTGGGGCCTCTGAGCACAACCGGCCCTCTCCCAATGGAAGACCTCCCCGGCTGCCTCCAAAGGCCGGTTTGCAAGCACTCCTGCCCACTGTTCCCACCAAGCGCGCACAATGCTCCCAAGCCCGGGAGAAAAGCGCTTCGGGTTGGTGCTCTCTCCGAGCCCTTGCCCCTGAGCCTGGGGGACAGGCAGGGGGTCCACACTCCCAGGCCAAGGCAGAACCACATGCACACGTCTGTTCCTGCCCCCTGCACCGGCAGAGAGCTCGGGGGAGCCAGAGTCTGTCAGGCAGCTGCTGGGTTTGTTGTCTGTGTCGGAAGGGGCAGAGACGACCTAGGGGCAAGTTGGGCCTCTTGCTCTCCCTGCTGCCCTGAGGCTGCTGGTCCAAAGAGGTCTTGGGCATCCAGCCCCTTGCTGGTCCCTTCCCGCTGACGAGGCCCTCTGAACTCCAGCACCTTGCTGTGTAGAGACAGCCCCTGCCAGCAACCTCCTCTCCAAGGAGGCCTCAACCGAGGCCTAGGCCCAGGGGAAAGGCACCAGCGGGGATGAGCCTGGGGAGGCGCCCGGGCATGTCTGGACCCAGTCCCCGCAGCCTGCCCCTTGGTGGGGTAGTACCCCCGGAGGCCAGGAAGGTCTGGGCAAGGCTGCCAGGGGCAGGGACACTGCTGGGTCCTGCCCCTGGCCTGTGGAGCCTCTGAGCACAACCGGCCCTCTCCCACAGGAAGACCTCCCCGGCTGCCTTCAAAGGCCGGTTTGCAAGCGCTCCCGCCCACTGTTCCCAGCAGGCGTGCACAATGCTCCTATGCCCGGGAGAAAAGCACTTCAGGGTGGTGCTCTCTCTGGGCCCTTGCCCCTGAGCCTGGGGGCAAGGCAGGTTGTCCACACTCCCAGGCCAAGGCAGAACCACATACACACGTCTGATCTGCCCCCTGCACCGGCAGAGAGCTCGGGGGAGCCAGAGTCTGTCAGGCAGCTACTGGGCTGGCCGCCTGTTTGGGAAGTGGCAGAGCCGAACTAGGGGCAAGTTGGGCCTCTTGCTCTCCCTGCTGCCCTGAGGCTGCTGGGCCAAAGAGGTCTTGGGCATCCAGCCCCTTGCTGGTCCCTTCCCTCTGACGAGGCCCTCTGAGCTCCAGGACCTTGCAGTGTGGAGACAGCCCCTGCCAGCAACCTCCTCTCCAAGGAGGCCTCAACCGAGGCCTAGGCCCAGGGGAAAGGCACCAGCGGGGATGAGCCTGGGGAGGCGCCCGGGCATGACTGGACCCAGTCCCCGCAGCCTGCCCCTTGGTGGGGCAGTACCCCCGGAGGCCAGGAAGGTCTGGGCAAGGCTGGCCAGGGGCAGGGGCCCTGCTGGGTCCTGCCCCTGGCCTGTGGGGCCTCTGAGCACAACCGGCCCTCTCCCACTGGAAGACCTCCCCGGCTGCCTCCAAAGGCCGGTTTGCCAACACTCCCGCCCGCTGTTCCCGCCAGGCACGCACAATTCTCCCAAGCCCGGGAGAAAAGCGCTTCGGGGTGTTGCTCTCTCCGGGCCCTTGCCCCTCAGCGTGGGGGCCAGGCAGTGGGTCCACACTCCCAGACCAAGGCAGAACCACATGCACACATCTGTTCCTGACCCCTGCACCGGCAGAGAGCTCGGGGGAGACAGAGTCTGTCAGGCAGCTGCTGGGCTGGCCGCCTGTGTGGGAAGGGGCAGAGCCGACCTAGGGGCAAGTTGGGCCTCTTCCTCTCCCTGCTGCCCTGAGGCTGCTGGGCCAAAGAGGTCTTGGGCATCCAGCCCCTTGCTGGTCCCTTCCCTCTGACGAGGCCCTCTGAGCTCCTGCACCTTGCAGTGTGGAGACAGACCCTGCCAGCAACCTCCTCTCCAAGGAGGCCTCAACCGAGGCCTAGGCCCAGGGGAAAGGCACCAGCGGGGATGAGCCAGTGGAGGCGCACGGGCATGTCTGGACCCAGTCCCCGCAGCCTGCCCCTTGGTGGGGCAGTACCCTCGGAGGCCAGGAAGGTCTGGGCAAGGCTGCCAGGGGCAGGGACACTGCTGGGTCCTGCCCCTGGCCTGTGGGGCGTCTGAGCACAACCGGCACTCTCCCGCTGGAAGACCTCCCCGGCTGCCTCCAAAGGCCGGTTTGCAAGCGATCCCGCCCACTGTTCCCAGCAGGCGTGTACAATGCTCCCAAGCCGGGGAGAAAAGCGCTTCGGGGTGGTGCTCTCTCCGGGCCCTTGCCCCTGAGCCTGGGGGCAAGGCACGGTGTCCATACTCCCAGGCCAAGTCAGAACCACATGCACACCTCTGATCTGCCCCCTGCACCGGCAGAGAGCTCGGGGGAGCCAGAGTATGTCAGGCAGCTGCTGGGCTGGCCGCCTGTGTGGGAAGGGGCAGAGCCGACCTAGGGGCAAGTTGGGCCTCTTGCTCTCCCTGCTGCCCTGAGGCTGCTGGGCCAAATTGTTCTTGGGCGTCCAGCCCCTTGCTGGTCCCATCCCTCTGACGAGGCCCTCTGAGCTCCAGCACCTTGCAGTGTGGAGACAGCCCATGCCAGCAACCTCCTCTCCAAGGATGCCTAAACCGAGGCCTAGGCCCAGGGGAAAGGCACCAGTGGGGATGAGCCTGGGGAAGCGCCCGGGCATGTCTGGACCCAGTCCCCGCAGCCTGCCCCTTGGTGGGGCAGTACCCCCTGAGGCCAGGAAGGTCTCGGAAAGGCTGGCCAGGGGCAGGGGACCTGCTGGGTCCTGCCCCTGGCCTGTGGGGCCTCTCAGCACATCCGGCCCTCTCCCGCTGGAAGACCTCCCCGGCTGCCTCCAAAGGCCGGTTTGCCAACACTCCCGCCCACTATTCCCACCAGGCGCGCACAATGCTCCCAAGCCCAGGAGAAAAGCGCTTCGGGGTGGTGCTCTCACCGGGCCCTTGCCCCTGAGCCTGGAGGCAATGCAGGGGGAACACACTCCCAGGCAAAGGCAGAACCACATGCACACGTCTGTTCCTGCCCCTTGCACCGGCAGAGAGCTCAGGGGAGCCAGAGTCTATCAGGCAGCTGCTGGGCTGGCCGCCTGTGTGGGAAGGGGCAGAGCCGACCTAGGGGCAAGTTGGGCCTCTTGCTCTCCCTGCTGCCCTGAGGCTGCTGGGCCAAAGAGGTCTTGGGCATCCAGCCCCTTGCTGGTCCCTTCCCTCTGATGAGGCCCTCTGAGCTCCAGCACCTTGCAGTGTGGAGACAGCCCCTGCCAGCAACCTCCTCTCCAAGGAGGCCTCAACCGAGGCCTAGGCCCATGGGAAATGCACCAGCGGGGATGAGCCTGGGGAGGCGCCCGGGCATGTCTGGACCCAGTCCCCGCAGCCTGCCCCTTGGTGGGGCTGTAACCCCGGAGGCAGGAAGGTCTGGGCAAGGCTGGCCAGGTGCAGGGGCCCTGCTGGGTCCTGCCCCTGGCCTGTGGGGCCTCTGAGCACAACCGGCCCTCTCCCACTGGAAGACCTCCCCGGCTGCCTCCAAAGGCCGGTTTGCAAGCACTCCTGCCCACTGTTCCCACCAAGCGCGCACAATGCTCCCAAGCCCGGGAGAAAAGCGCTTCAGGTTGGTGCTCTCTCCGGGCCCTTGCCCCTGAGCCTGGGGGACAGGCAGGGGGTCCACACTCCCAGGCCAAGGCAGAACCACATGCACACGTCTGTTCCTGCCCCCTGCACCGGCAGAGAGCTGGGGGGAGCCAGAGTCTGTCAGGTAGCTGCTGGGCTGGCCGCTGTGTGGGAAGGGGCAAAGCCGACCTAGGGGCAAGTTGGGCCTCTTGCTCTCCCTGCTTCCCTGAGGCTACTGGACCAAAGAGGTCTTGGGCATCCAGCCCCTTGCTGGTCCCTTCCCTCTGACAAGGCCCTCTGAGCTCCAGCACCTTGCAGTGTGGAGACAGCCCCTGCCAGCAACCTCCTCTCCAAGGAGGCCTCAACCGAGGCCTAGGCCCAGGGGAAAGGCACCAGCGGGGATGAGTCAGTGGAGGCGCACGGGCATGTCTGGACCCAGTCCCCAGAGCCTTCCCCTTGGTGGGGCAGTACCCCCGGAGGCCAGGAAGGTCTGGGCAAGGCTGGCCAGGGGCAGGGGCCCTGCTGGGTCCTGCCCCTGGCCTGTGGGGCCTCTGAGCACAACCGGCCCTCTCCCACTGGAAGACCTCCCCGGCTGCCTCCAAAGGCCGGTTTGCCAACACTCCCGGCCGCTGTTCCCGCCAGGCACGCACAATGCTCCCTAGCCCGGGAGAAAAGCGCTTCGGGGTGTTGCTCTCTCCGGGCCCTTGCCCCTGAGCCTGGGGTCCAGGCATTGGGTCCACACTCCCAGACCAAGGCAGAACAACATGCACACGTCTGTTCCTGACCCCTGCACCGGCAGAGAGCTCGGGGGAGCCAGAGTCTGTCAGGCAGCTGCTGGGTTGGCTGCCTGTGTGGGAAGGGGCAGAGCCGACCTAGGGGCAAGTTGGGCCTCTTGCTCTCCCTGCTGCCCTGAGGCTGCTGGTCCAAAGAGGTCTTGGGCATCCAGCCCCTTGCTGGTCCCTTCCCGCTGACGAGGCCCTCTGAACTCCAGCACCTTGCTGTGTAGAGACAGCCCCTGCCAGCAACCTCCTCTCCAAGGAGGCCTCAACCGAGGCCTAGGCCCAGGGGAAAGGCACCAGCGGGGATGAGCCTGGGGAGGCGCCCGGGCATGTCTGGACCCAGTCCCCGCAGCCTGCCCCTTGGTGGGGTAGTACCCCCGGAGGCCAGGAAGGTCTGGGCAAGGCTGCCAGGGGCAGGGACACTGCTGGGTCCTGCCCCTGGCCTGTGGGGTGTCTGAGCACAACCGGCACTCTCCCGCTGGAAGACCTCCCCGTCTGCCTCCAAAGGCCGGTTTGCAAGCACTCTCGCCCGCTGTTCCTGCCAGGCACGCACAATGCTCCCAAGCCCGGGAGAAAAGCGCTTCGGGGTGGTGCTCTCTCCGGGCCCTTGCCCCTGAGCCTGGGGGCCAGGCAGGGGGAACACATTCCCAGGCTAAGGCAGAATGACATGCACACGTCGGTTCCTGCCCTCTACACCGGCAGAGAGCTCGTTGGAGCCAGAGACTGCCAGGCTGCTGCTCGGCTGGCTGCCTGTGTGGGACGGGGCAGAGCCGACCTAGGGGCAAGTTGGGCCTCTTGCTCTCCCTGCTGCCCTGAGGCTGCTGGGTCAAAGAGGTCTTGGGCATCCAGCCCCTTGCTGGTCCCTTCCCTCTGACAAGGCCCTCTGAGCTCCAGCACCTTGCAGTGTGGAGACAGCCCCTGCCAGCAACCTCCTCTCCAAAGAGGACTCAACCGAGGCCTACGCCCAGGGGAAAGGCACCAGCAGGGATGATCCTGGGGAGGCGCACGGACATGTCTGGACCCAGTCCCCGCAGCCTGCCCCTTGGTGGGGCAGTACCCCCGGAGGCCAGGAAGGTCTGGGCAAGGCTGGCCAGGGGCAGGGGCCCTGCTGGGTCCTGCCCCTGGCCTGTGAGGCCTCTGAGCACAACCGTCCCTCTCCCACTGGAAGACCTCCCCGGCTGCCTCCAAAGTCCTGTTTGCAAACACTCCCGCCCGCTGTTCACGCCAGGCTCGCACAATGCTCCCAAGCCCGGGAAGAAAGCGCTTCGGGGTGCTGCTCTCTCCGGGCCCTTGCCCCTGAGCCTGGGGCCAGGAAGGGGGAACACACTCCCAGGCAAAGGTAGAACCACATGCACACGTCTGATCTGCCCCCTGCACCGGCAGAGAGCTCGGGGGAGCCAGAGTCTGTCAGGCAGCTGCTGGGCTGGCCGCCTGTGTGGGAAGGGGCAGAGCCGACCTAGGGGCAAGTTGGGCCTCTTGCTCTCCCTGCTGCCCTGAGGCTGCTGGGCCAAAGAGGTCTTGGGCATCCAGCCCCTTGCTGGTCCCTTCCCTCTGACGAGGCCCTCTGAGCTCCAGCACCTTGCAGTGTGGAGACAGCCCCTGCCAGCAACCTCCTCTCCAAGGAGGCCTCAACCGAGGCCTAGGCCCAGGGGAAAGGCACCAGCGGGGATGAGCCAGGGGAGGCGCCCGAGCATGTCTGGACCCAGTCCCCGCAGCCTGCCCCTTGGTGGGGCAGTACCCCCGGAGGCCAGGAAGGTCTGGGCAAGGCTGGCCAGGGGCAGGGGCCCTGCTGGGTCCTGCCCCTGGCTGTGGGGCCTCTGAGCACAACCGGCCCTCTCCCACTGGAAGACCTCCCCGGCTGCCTCCAAAGGCCGGTTTGCAAGCGCTCCCGGCCACTGTTACCAGCAGGCGGGCACAATGCTCCTAAGCCCGGAAGAAAAGCGCTTCAGGGTGGTGCTCTCTCTGGGCCCTTGCCCCTGAGCCTGGGGGCAAGGCAGGGTGTCCACACTCCCAGGCCAAGGCAGAACCACATGCACACGTCTGATCTGCCCCCTGCACCGGCAGAGAGCTCGGGGGAGCCAGAGTCTGTCAGGCAGCTGCTGGGCTGGCCGCCTGTATGGGAAGTGGCAGAGCCGATCTAGGGGCAAGTTGGGCCTCTTGCTCTCCCTGCTGCCCTGAGGCTGCTGGGCCAAAGAGGTCTTGGGCATCCAGCCCCTTGCTGGTCCCTTCCCTCTGACGAGGCCCTCTGAGCTCCAGCACCTTGCAGTGCGGAGACAGCCCCTGCCGGCAACCTCCTCTCCAAGGAGGCCTCAACCGAGGCCTAGGCCCAGGGGAAAGGCACCAGCGGGGATGAGCCTGGGGAGGCGCCCGGGCATGTCTGGACCCAGTCCCCGCAGCCTGCCCCTTGGTGGGGCAGTACCCCCGGAGGCCAGGAAGGTCTGGGCAAGGCTGGCCAGGGGCAGGGGACATGCTGGGTCCTGCCCCTGGCCTGTGGGGCCTCTGAGCACAACCGGCCCTCTCCCACTGGAAGACCTCCCCGGCTGCCTCCAAAGGCCGGTTTGCAAGCACTCCCGCCGACTGTTCCCACCAAGCGCACACAATGCTCCCAAGCCCGGGAGAAAAGCGCTTCAGGGTGGTGCTCTCTCCGGGCCCTTGCCCCTGAGCTTGGGGGCAAGGCAGGGTGTCCACACTCCCAGGCCATGGCAGAACCACATGCACACGTCTGATCTGCCCCCTGCACCGGCAGAGAGCTCGAGGGAGCCAGAGTCTGTCAGGCAGCTGCTGGGCTGGCCGCCTGTGTGGGAAGGCGCAGTACCGACCTAGGGGCAAGTTGGGCTTCTTGCTCTCCCTGCTGCCCTGAGGCTGCTGGGCCAAAGAGGTCTTGGGCATCCAGCCCCTTGCTGGTCCCTTCCCTCTGACGAGGCCCTCTGAGCTCCAGCACCTTGCAGTGTGGAGACAGCCCCTGCCAGCAACCTCCTCTACAAGGAGGCCTAAACCGAGGCCTAGGCCCAGGGGAAAGGCACCAGCGGGGATGAGCCTGGGGAGGCGCCCGGGCATGTCTGGACCCAGTCCCCGCAGCCTGCTCCTTGGTGGGGCAGTACCCCCGGAGGCCAGGAAGGTCTGGGAAAGGCTGACCAGGGGCAGGGGACCTGCTGGGTCCTGCCCCTGGCCTGTGGGGCCTCTGAGCACAACCGGCCCTCTCCCACTGGAAAACCTCCCCGGCTGCCTCCAAAGGCCGGTTTGCCAACACTCCCGCCCGCTGTTCCCGCCAGGCACGCACAATGCTCCCAAGCGCGGGAGAAAAGCGCTTCGGGGTGTTGCTCTCTCCGGGCCCTTGCCTCTGAGCCTGGGGGCCAGGCAGTTGGTCCACACTCCCAGACCAAGGCAGAACCACATGCACACATCTGTTCCTGACCCCTGCACCGGCAGAGAGCTCGGGGGAGCCAGAGTCTGTCAGGCAGCTGCTGGGCTGGCCGCCTGTGTGGGAAGGGGCAGAGCCGACCTAGGGGCAAGTTGGGCCTTTGCTCTCCCTGCTGCCCTGAGGCTGCTGGGCCAAAGAGGTCTTGGGCATCCAGCCCCTTGCTGGTCCCTTCCCTCTGACGAGGCCCTCTGAGCTCCTGCACCTTGCAGTGTGGAGACAGCCCCTGCCAGCAACCTCCTCTCCAAGGAGGCCTCAACCGAGGCCTAGGCCCAGGGGAAAGGCACCAGCGGGGATGAGCCAGTGGAGGCGCACGGGCATGTCTGGACCCAGTCCCCGCAGCCTGCCCCTTGGTGGGGCAGTACCCCCGGAGGCCAGGAAGGTCTGGGCAAGGCTGCCAGGGGCAGGGACACTGCTGGGTCCTGCCCCTGGCCTGTGGGGCGTCTGAGCACAACCGGCACTCTCCCGCTGGAAGACCTCCCCGGCTGCCTCCAAAGGCAGGTTTGCAAGCGATCCCGCCCACTGTTCCCAGCAGGCGTGTACAATGCTCCCAAGCCGGGTAGAAAAGCGCTTCGGGGTGGTGCTCTCTCCGGGCCCTTGCCCCTGAGCCTGGGGGCAAGGCACGGTGTCCATACTCCCAGGCCAAGTCAGAACCACATGCACACCTCTGATCTGCCCCCTGCACCGGCAGAGAGCTCGGGGGAGCCAGAGTATGTCAGGCAGCTGCTGGGCTGGCCGCCTGTGTGGGAAGGGGCAGAGCCGACCTAGGGGCAAGTTGGGCCTCTTGCTCTCCCTGCTGCCCTGAGCCTGCTGGGCCAAATTGGTCTTGGGCGTCCAGCCCCTTGCTGGTCCCTTCCCTCTGACGAGGCCCTCTGAGCTCCAGCACCTTGCAGTGTGGAGACAGCCCATGCCAGCAACCTCCTCTCCAAGGATGCCTAAACCGAGGCCTAGGCCCAGGGGAAAGGCACCAGTGGGGATGAGCCTGGGGAAGCGCCCGGGCATGTCTGGACCCAGTCCCCGCTGCCTGCCCCTTGGTGGGGCAGTACCCCCTGAGGCCAGGAAGGTCTCGGAAAGGCTGGCCAGGGGCAGGGGACCTGCTGGGTCCTGCCCCTGGCCTGTGGGGCCTCTCAGCACATCCGGCCCTCTCCCGCTGGAAGACCTCCCCGGCTGCCTCCAAAGGCCGGTTTGCCAACACTCCCGCCCACTATTCCCACCAGGCGCGCACAATGCTCCCAAGCCCGGGAGAAAAGCGCTTCGGGGTGGTGCTCTCACCGGGCCCTTGGCCCTGAGCCTGGGGGCAATGCAGGGGGAACACACTCCCAGGCAAAGGCAGAACCACATGCACACGTCTGTTCCTGCCCCTTGCACCGGCAGAGAGCTTGGGGGAGCCAGAGTCTGTCAGGCAGCTGCTGGGCTGGCCGCCTGTGTGGGAAGGGGCAGAGCCGACCTAGGGGCAAGTTGGGCCTCTTGCTCTCCCTGCTGCCCTGAGGCTGCTGTGCCAAAGAGGTCTTGGGCATCCAGCCCCGTGCTGGTCCCTTCCCTCTGACGAGGCCCTCTGAGCTCCAGCACCTTGCAGTGTGGAGACAGCCCCTGCCAGCAACCTCCTCTCCAAGGAGGCCTCAACCGAGGCCTAGGCCCAGGGGAAAGGCACCAGCGGGGATGAGCCTGGGGAGGCGCCCGGGCATGTCTGGACCCAGTCCCCGCAGCCTGCCCCTTGGTGGGGCTGTAACCCCGGAGGCAGGAAGGTCTGGGCAAGGCTGGCCAGGGGCAGGGGCCCTGCTGGGTCCTGCCCCTGGCCTGTGGGGCCTCTGAGCACAACCGGCCCTCTCCCAATGGAAGACCTCCCCGGCTGCCTCCAAAGGCCGGTTTGCAAGCACTCCTGCCCACTGTTCCCACCAAGCGCGCACAATGCTCCCAAGCCCGGGAGAAAAGCGCTTCGGGTTGGTGCTCTCTCCGAGCCCTTGCCCCTGAGCCTGGGGGACAGGCAGGGGGTCCACACTCCCAGGCCAAGGCAGAACCACATGCACACGTCTGTTCCTGCCCCCTGCACCGGCAGAGAGCTCGGGGGAGCCAGAGTCTGTCAGGCAGCTGCTGGGTTTGTTGTCTGTGTCGGAAGGGGCAGAGCCGACCTAGGGGCAAGTTGGGCCTCTTGCTCTCCCTGCTGCCCTGAGGCTGCTGGTCCAAAGAGGTCTTGGGCATCCAGCCCCTTGCTGGTCCCTTCCCGCTGACGAGGCCCTCTGAACTCCAGCACCTTGCTGTGTAGAGACAGCCCCTGCCAGCAACCTCCTCTCCAAGGAGGCCTCAACCGAGGCCTAGGCCCAGGGGAAAGGCACCAGCGGGGATGAGCCTGGGGAGGCGCCCGGGCATGTCTGGACCCAGTCCCCGCAGCCTGCCCCTTGGTGGGGTAGTACCCCCGGAGGCCAGGAAGGTCTGGGCAAGGCTGCCAGGGGCAGGGACACTGCTGGGTCCTGCCCCTGGCCTGTGGGGCGTCTGAGCACAACCGGCCCTTTCCCACTGGAAGACCTCCCCGGCTGCCTCCAAAGTCCTGTTTGCAAACACTCCCGCCCGCTGTTCACGCCAGGCTCGCACAATGCTGCCAAGCCCGGGAGAAAAGCGCTTCGGGGTGGTGCTCTCTCCGGGCCCTTGCCCCTGAGCCTGGGGCCAGGAAGGGGGAACACACTCCCAGGCCAAGGCAGAACAACATGCACACGTCTGATCTGCCCCCTGCACCGGCAGAGAGCTCGGGGGAGCCAGAGTCTGTCAGGCAGCTGCTGGGCTGGCCGCCTGTGTGGGAAGGGGCAGAGCCGACCTAGCGGCAAGTTGGGCCTCTTCCTCTCCCTGCTGCCCTGAGGCTGCTGGGCCAAAGAGGTCTTGGGCATCCAGCCCCTTGCTGGTCCCTTCCCTCTGACGAGGCCCTCTGAGCTCCAGCACCTTGCAGTGTGGAGACAGCCCCTGCCAGCAACCTCCTCTCCAAGGAGGCCTCAACCGAGGCCTAGGCCCAGGGGAAAGGCACCAGCGGGGATGAGCCTGGGGAGGCGCCCGGGCATGACTGGACCCAGTCCCCGCAGCCTGCCCCTTGGTGGGGCAGTACCCCCGGAGACCAGGAAGGTCTGGGCAAGGGTGGCCAGGGGCAGGGACCCTGCTGCGTCCTGCCCCTGGCCTGTGGGGCCTCTGAGCACAACCGGCCCTCTCCCACTGGAAGACCTCCCCGGCTGCCTCCAAATGCCGGTTTGCAAGCGCTCCCGCCCACTGTTCCCAGCAGGCGTGCACAATGCTCCCAAGCCCGGGAGAAAAGCGCTTCAGGGTGGTGCTCTCTCCGGGCCCTTGCCCCTGAGCCTGGGGGCAAGGCAGGGTGTCCACACTCCCAGTCCAAGGCAGAACCACATGCACACGTCTGATCTGCCCCCTGCACCGGCAGAGAGCCCGGGGGAGCCAGAGTCTGTCAGGCAGCTGCTGGGCTGGCCGCCTGTGTGGGAAGGGGCAGAGCCGACCTAGGGGCAAGTTGGGCCTCTTGCTCTCCCTGCTGCCCTGAGGCTGCTGGGCCAAAGAGGTCTTGAGCATCCAGCCCCTTGCTGGTCCCTTCCCTCTGACGAGGCCCTCTGAGCTCCAGCACCTTGCAGTGTGGAGACAGCCCCTGCCAGTAACCTCCTCTCCAAGGAAGCCTAAACCGAGGCCTAGGCCCAGGGGAAAGGCACCAGCGGGGATGAGCCTGGGCAGGCGCCCGGGCATGTCTGGACCCAGTCCCCGCAGCCTGCCCCTTGGTGGGGCAGTACCCCCGGAGGCCAGGAAGGTCTGGGAAAGGCTGGCCAGGGGCAGGGGACCTGCTGGGTCCTGCCCCTGGCCTGTGGGGCCTCTGAGCACAACCGGCCCTCTCCCACTGGAAGACCTCCCCGGCTGCCTCGAAAGGCCGGTTTGCCAACACTCCCGCCCGCTGTTCCCACCAGGCACGCACAATGCTCCCAAGCCCGGGAGAAAAGCGCTTCGGGGTGTTGCTCTCTCCGGGCCCTTGCCCCTGAGCCTGGGGGCCAGGCAGTTGGTCCACACTCCCAGACCAAGGCAGAACCACATGCACACGTCTGTTCCTGACCCCTGCACCGGCAGAGAGCTCGAGGGAGCCAGAGTCTGTCAGGCAGCTGCTGGGCTGGTCGCCTGTGTGGGAAGGGGCAGAGCCGACCTAGTGGCAAGCTGGGCCTCTTCCTCTCCCTGCTGCCCTGAGGCTGCTGGGCCAAAGAGGTCTTGGGCATCCAGCCCCTTGCTGGTCCCTTCCCTCTGACGAGGCCCTCTGAGCTCCAGCACCTTGCAGTGTGGAGACAGCCCCTGACAGCAACCTCCTCTCCAAGGAGGCCTCAACCGAGGCCTAGGCCCAGGGGAAAGGCACCAGCGGGGATGAGCCTGGGGAGGCGCCCGGGCATGTCTGGACCCAGTCCCCGCAGCCTGCCCCTTGGTGGGGCAGTACCCCCGGAGGCCAGGAAGGTCTTGGCAAGGCTGCCAGGGGCAGGGACACTGCTGGTCCTGCCCCTGGCCTGTGGGGCGTCTGAGCACAACCGGCACTCTCCCGCTGGAAGACCTCCCCGTCTGCCTCCAAAGGCGGGTTTGCAAGCACTCCCGCCCGCTGTTCCCGCCAGGCACGCACAATGCTCCCAAGCCCGGGAGAAAAGCGCTTCGGGGTGGTGCTCTCTCCGGGCCCTTGCCACAGAGCCTGGGGGCAAGGCAGGGGGAACACACTCCCAGGCCAAGGCAGAACGACATGCACACGTCTGTTCCTGCCCCCTACACCGGCAGAGAGCTCGGGGGAGCCAGAGACTGCCAGGCTGCTGCTGGGCTGGCTGCCTGTGTGGGACGGGGCAGAGCCGACCTAGGGGCAAGTTGGGCCTCTTGCTCTCCCTGCTGCCCTGAGGCTGCTGGGTCAAAGAGGTCTTGGGCATCCAGCCCTTTGCTGGTCCCTTCCCTCTGACGAGGCCCTCTGAGCTCCAGCACCTTGCAGTTTGGAGACAGCCCCTGCCAGCAACCTCCTCTCCAAAGAGGCCTCAACCGAGGCCTAGGCCCAGGGGAAAGGCACCAGCGGGGATGAGCCTGGGGAGGCGCCCGGGCATGTCTGGACCCAGTCCCCGCAGCCTGCCCCTTGGTGGGGCAGTACCCCTGGAGACCAGGAAGGTCTGGGCAAGGCTGGCCAGGGGCAGGGGTCCTGGTGGGTCCTGCCCCTGGCCTGTGGGGCCTCTGAGCACAACCGGCCCTCTCCCACTGGAAGACCTCCCCGGCTGCCTCCAAAGTCCTGTTTGCAAACAGTCCCGCCCGCTGTTCAAGCCAGGCTCGGCAATGCTCCCAAGCCCGGGAGAAATGCGCATTGGGGTGGTGCTCTCTCCGGGCCCTTGCCCCTGAGCCTGGGGGCAAGGCAGGGGGAACACCCTCCCTGGCCAAGGCAGAACCACATGCCCACGTCTGTTCCTGTCCCCTGCACCGGCAGAGAGCTTGGGGGAGCCAGAGTCTGTCAGGCAGCTGCTGGGTTGGCCGCCTGTGTGGGAAGGGGCAGAGCCGCCCTAGGGGCAAGTTGGGCCTCTTGCTCTCCTGCTGCCCTGAGGCTGCTGGGCCAAAGACGTCTTGGGCATCCAACCCCTTAGTGGTCCCTTCCCTCTGACGAGGCCCTCTGAGCTCCAGCACCTTGCAGTGTGGAGACAGCCCCTGCCAGCAATCTCCTCTCCAAGGAGGCATCAACCGAGGCCTAGGCCCAGGGGAAAGGCACCAGCGGGGTTGAGCCAGGGGAGGCGCCCGGGCATGTCTGGACCCTGTCCCCGGAGCCTGCCCCTTGGTGGGGCAGTACCCCCGGAGGCCAGGAAGGTCTGGGCAAGGCTGGCCAGGGGCAGGGGCCCTGCTGGGTCCTGCCCCTGGCCTGTGGGGCCTCTGAGCACAACCGGCCCTCTCCCACTGGAAAACCTCCCCGACTGCCTCCAAAGGTAGGTTTGCAAGCACTCCCGCCCACTGTTCCCGCCAGGCGCGCACAATGCTCCCAAGCCGGGGAGAAAAGCGCTTCGGGGTGGTGCTCTCTCCGGGCCCTTGCCCCTGAGCCTGGGGGCCAGGCAGGGGATCCACAGTCCCAGGCCAAGGCAGAACCACATGCACACCTCTGTTCCTGCCCCCTCCACCGGCAGAGAGCTGGGGGGAGCCAGAATCTGTCAGGCAGCTGCTGGGCTGGCCGCCTGTGTGGGAAGGGGCAGAGCCGACCTAGGGGCAAGTTGGGCCTCTTGCTCTCCCTGCTGCCCTGAGGCTGCTGGGCCAAAGAGGTCTTGGGCATCCAGCCCCTTGCTGGTCCCTTCCCTCTGATGAGGCCCTCTGAGCTCCAGCACCTTGCAGTGTGGAGACAGCCCCTGCCAGCAACCTCCTCTCCAAGGAGGCCTCAACCGAGGCCTAGGCCTAGGGGAAAGGCACCAGCGGGGATGAGCCTGGGGAGGCGCCCGGCGATGTCTGGACCCAGTGACCTCAGCCTGCCCCTTGGTGGGGCAGTACCCCCGGAGGCCAGGAAGGTCTGGGCAAGGCTGCCAGGGGCAGGGACACTGCTGGGTCCTGCCCCTGGCCTGTGGGGCGTCTGAGCACAACCGGCACTCTCCCGCTGGAAGACCTCCCTGTCTGCCTCCAAAATACGGTTTGCAAGCACTCCCACCCGCTATTCCCGCCAGGTACGCACAATGCTCCCAAGCCCCGGAGAAAAGCGCTTCGGGGTGGTGCTCTCTCCGGGCCCTTGCCCCTGAGCCTGGGGCCAGGAAGGGTGAACACACTCCCAGGCCAAGGGAGAACGACATGCACACGTCTGTTCCTGACCCCTACACCGGCAGAGAGCTCGGGGGAGCCAGAGACTGCCAGGCTGCTGCTGGGCTGGTTGCCTGTGTGGGACGGGGCAGAGCCGACCTAGGGGCAAGTTGGGCCTCTTGCTCTCCCTGCTGCCCTGAGGCTGCTGGGTCAAAGAGGTCTTGGGCATCCAGCCCTTTGCTGGTGCCTTCCCTCTGACGAGGCCCTCTGAGCTCCAGCACCTTGCAGTGTGGAGACAGCCCCTGCCAGCAACTTCCTCTCCAAAGAGGCCTCAACCGAGGACTACACCAAGTGGAAAGGCACCAGCGGGGATGATCCTGGGGAGGCGCACGGACATGTCTGGACCCAGTCTCCGCAGCCTGCCCCTTGGTGGGGCAGTACCCCCGGAGGCCAGGAAGGTCTGGGCAAGGCTGGCCAGGGGCAGGGGCCCTGGTGTGTCCTGCCCCTGGCCTGTGGGGCCTCTGAGCACAACCGACCCTCTCCCACTGGAAGACCTCCCTGGCTGCCTCCAAAGGCCGGTTTGCAAGCGCTCCCGCCCACTGTTCCCAGCAGGCGTGCACAATGCTCCTAAACCCGGGAGAAAAGCGCTTCACGGTGGTGCTCTCTCTGGGACCTTGCCCCTGAGCCTGGGGGCAAGGCAGGGTTTCCACACTCCCAGGCCAAGGCAGAACCACATGCACACGTCTGATCTGCCCCCTGCACCGGCAGAGAGCTCGGGGGAGCCAGAGTCTGTCAGGCAGCTGCTGGGCTGGCCGCCTGTGTGGGAAGTGGCAGAGCCGACCTAGGGGCCAGTTGGGCCTCTTGCTCTCCCTGCTGCCCTGAGGCTGCTGGGCCAAAGAGGTCTTGGGCATCCAGCCCCTTGCTGGTCCCTTCCCTCTGACGAGGCCCTCTGAGCTCCAGCACCTTGCAGTGTGGAGACAGCCCCTGCCAGCAACCTCCTCTCCAAGGAGGCCTCAACCGAGGCCTAGGCCCAGGGGAAAGGCACCAGCGGGGATGAGCCTGGGGAGGCGCCCGGGCATGTCTGGACCCAGTCCCCGCAGCCTGCCCCTTGGTGGGGCAGCACCCCCTGAGGCCAGGAAGGTCTGGGAAAGGCTGGCCAGGGGCAGGGGACCTGCTGGGTCCTGCCCCTGGCCTGTGGGGCCTCTGAGCACAACCGGCCCTCTCCCATTGGAAGACCTCCCCGGCTGCCTCCAAAGTCCTGTTTTCAAACACTCCCGCCCGCTGTTCACGCCAGGCTCGCACAATGCTCCCAAGCCCAGGAGAAAAGCGCTTTGGGGTGGTGCTCTCTCCGGGCCCTTGCCCCTGAGCCTGGGGCCAAGGCAGGGGGAACACACTCCCAGGCCAAGGCAGAAACACATGCACACCTCTGATCTGCCCCCTGCACCGGCAGAGAGCTCGGGGGAGCCAGAGTATGTCAGGCAGCTGCTGGGCTGGCCGCCTGTGTGGGAAGGGGCAGAGCCGACCTTGGGGCAATTTGGGCCTCTTGCTCTCCCTGCTGCCCCGATGCTGCTGGGCCAAAGAGGTTTTGGGTATCCAGCCCCTTGCTGGTCCCTTCCCTCTGACAAGGCCCTCTGAGCTCCAGCACCTTGCAGTGTGGAGACAGCCCCTGCCAGCAACCTCCTCTCCAAGGAGGCCTAAACCGAGGCCTAGGCCCAGGGGAAAGGCACCAGCGGGGATGAGCCTGGGGAGGCGCCCGGGCATGTCTGGACCCAGTCCCCGCAGCCTGCCCCTTGGTGGGGCAGTACCCCCTGAGGCCAGGAAGGTCTGGGAAAGGCTGGCCAGGGGCAGGGGACCTGCTGGGTCCTGCCCCTGGCCTGTGGGGCCTCTGAGCACATCCGGCCCTCTCCCGCTGGAAGACCTCCCCGGCTGCCTCCAAAGGCCGGTTTGCCAACACTCCCGCCCACTGTTCCCACCAGGCGCGCACAATGTTCCCAAGCCCGGGAGAAAAGCGCTTCGGGGTGGTGCTCTCTCCGGGCCCTTGTCCCTGAGCCTGGTGTCCAGGCAGGGGGAACACACTCCCAGGCCAAGGCAGAACCACATGCACACGTCTGATCTGCCCCCTGCACCGGCAGAGAGCTCGGGGGAGCCAGAGTCTGTCAGGCAGCTGCTGGGCTGGCCGCCTGTGTGGGACGGGGCAGAGCCGACCTAGGGGCAAGTTGGGCCTCTTGCTCTCCCTGCTGCCCTGACGCTGCTGGGCCAAAGAGGTCTTGGACATCCAGCCCTTTGCTGGTCCCTTCCCTCTGACGAGGCCCTCTGAGCTCCAGCACCTTGCAGTGTGGAGACAGACCCTGCCAGCAACCTCCTCTCCAAGGAGGCCTCAACCGAGGCCTAGTCCCAGGGAAAGGCACCAGCGGGGATGAACCTGGGGAGGCGCCCGGGAATGTCTGGACCCAGTCCCCGCAGCCTGCCCCTTGGTGGGGCAATACCCCGGGAGGCCAGGAAGGTCTGGGCAAGTCTGGCCTGGGGCAGGGGCCCTGCTGGGTCCTGCCCCTGGCCTGTGGGGCCTCTGAGCATGAGCGGCCCTCTCCCGCTGGAAGACCTCCCCGGCTGCCTCCAAAGGCCGGTTTGACAACACTCGCGCCCGCTGTTCCCGCCAGGCACGCACAATGCTCCCAAGCCCGGGAGAAAAGCACTTCGGGGTGGTGCTCTCTACAGGCCCTTGGAAGACCTCCCCGGCTGCCTCCAAAGGCCGGTTTGCAAGGACTCCTTCCTGCTGTTCCTGCCAGCCACGCACAATGCTCCCAAGCCCGGGAGAAAAGCATTTTGGGGTGGTGCTCTCTACAGGCCCTTGGAAGACCTCCCCGGCTGCCTCCAATGGCCAGTTTGCAATCACTCATGCCCGCTGTTCCCACCAGCGGCGCACCATGCTCCCAAGCCCGGGAGAAAAGCTTTTTGGGGTGGTGCTCACACCGGGCCCTGGAAGACCTCCCCAGCTGCCTGCAAAGGCCGGTTTTCAAGGACTCCTGCCTGCTGTTCCCGCCACCCGCGCACAATACTCACAAGCCTGGGAGAAAAGCGCTTCGGGGTGGTGCTCTCTACAGGCCCTTGGAAGACCTCCCCCGCTGCCTCCAAAGGCCGGTTTGCAAGGACTCCTTCCTGCTGTTCCCGCCAGCCACGCACAATGCTCCCAAGCCCGGGAGAAAAGTGCTTCGGGGTGGTGCTCTCTACAGGCCCTTGGAAGACGTCCCCGGCTGCCTCCAAAGGCCGGTTTGCAAGCACTCATGCCCGTTGTTCCCACCAGCCGCGCACAATGCTCCCAAGCCCGGGAGAAAAGCATTTTGGGGTGGTGCTCACTCCGGGCCCTTGGAAGACCTCCCCGGCTGCCTCCAAAGGCCAGTTTGCAAGCACTCCTGCCTGCTGTTCCCGCCAGCCGCGCACAATGCTCCCAAGCCCGGGAGAAAAGCGCTTCGGGGTGGTGCTCTCTCCGGGCACTTTCAAGACCTCCCCGGCTGCCTCCAAAGGGGGGTTTGTAAGTACTCATTCCCGCTGCTTCCGCCAGCCACGCACAATGCTCCCAAGCCCGGGAGAAAAGCATTTTGGGGTGGTGCTCTCTCCGGGCCCTTGGAAGACCTCCCGGGCTGCCTCCAAAGGCCTGTTTGAAAGCACTCATGTCCGCTGTTCCCGACAGCCGCGCACAATGCTCCCAAGCCCGGGAGAAAAGCGCTTCGGGGTGGTGCTCTCTCCGGGCCCTTGCCCCTGAGCCTGGGGGCCAGGCAGGGGGAACACACTCCCAGGCCAAGGCAGAACGACATGCACACGTCTGTTCCTGCCCCCTACACCGGCAGAGAGCTCGGGGGAGCCAGAGACTGCCAGGCTGCTGCTGGGATGGCTGCCTGTGTGGGACGGGGTAGAGCCGACCTAGGGGCAAGTTGGGCCTCTTGCTCTCCCTGCTGCCCTGAGGCTGCTGGGTCAAAGAGGTCTTGGGCATCCAGCCCTTTGCTGGTCCCTTCCCTCTGACGAGGCCCTCTGAGCTCCAGCACCTTGCAGTGTGGAGACAGCCCCTGCCAGCAACCTCCTCTCCAAAGAGGCCTCAACCGAGGCCTAGGCCCAGGGGAAAGGCACCAGCGGGGATGAGCCTGGGGAGGCGCCCGGGCATGTCTGGACCCAGTCCCCGCAGCCTGCCCCTTGGTGGGGCAGTACCCCCGAGGCCAGGAAGGTCTGTGCAAGGCTGCCAGGGGCAGGGACAGCGCTGGGTCCTGCCCCTGGCCTGTGGGACGTCTGAGCACAAACGGTACTCTCCCGCTGGAAGACCTCCCCGTCTGCCTCCAAAGGCCGGTTTGCAAGCACTCCCGCCCGCTGTTCCCGCCAGGCACGCACAATGCTCCCAAGCCCGGGAGAAACGCGCTTCGGGGTGGTGCTCTCTCCGGGCCCTTGCCCCTAAGCCTGCGGGCCAGGCAGGGGGAACACACTCCCAGGCCAAGACAGAACGACATGAACACGTCTGTTCCTGCCCCCTACACCGGCAGAGAGCTCGGGGGAGCCAGAGTCTCTCAGGCAGGTGCTGGGCTGGCCGCCTGTGTGGGAAGGGGCAGAGCCGACCTAGGGGCAAGTTGGGCCTCTTGCTCTCCCTGCTGCCCCGAAGCTGCTGGGCCAAAGAGGTCTTGGGCATCCAGCCCCTTGCTGGTCCCTTCCCTCTGACAAGGCCCTCTGAGCTCCAGCACCTTGCAGTGTGGAGACAGCCCCTGCCAGCAACCTCCTCTCCAAGGAGGCCTAAACCGAGGCCTAGGCCCAGGGGAAAGGCACCAGCGGGGATGAGCCTGGGGAGGCGCCCGGGCATGTCAGGACCCAGTCCCCGCAGCCTGCCCCTTGGTGGGGCAGTACCCCCGGAGGCCAGGAAGGTCTGGGAAAGGCTGGCCAGGGGCAGGGGACCTGCTGGGTCCTGCCCCTGGCCTGTGGGGCCTCTGAGCACATCCGGCCCTCTCCCGCTGGAAGACCTCCCCGGCTGCCTCCAAAGGCCGGTTTGCCAACACTCCCGCCCACTGTTCCCACCAGGCGCGCACAATGCTCCCAAGCCCGGGAGAAAAGCGCTTCGGGGTGGTGCTCTCTCCGGGCCCTTGCCCCTGAGCCTGGGGGCCAGGCAGGGGGAACACACTCCCACGCCAAGGCAGAACGACATGCACACGTCTGTTCCTGACCCCTGCACCGGCAGAGAGCTCGGGGGAGCCAGAGTCTGTCAGGCAGCTGCTGTGTTGGCTGCCTGTGTGGGAAGGGGCAGAGCCGACCTAGGGGCAAGTTGGGCCTCTTCCTCTCCCTGCTGCCCTGAGGCTGCTGGGCCAAAGAGGTCTTGGGCATCCAGCCCCTTGCTGGTCCCTTCCCGCTGACGAGGCCCTCTGAGCTCCAGCACCTTGCAGTGTGGAGACAGCCCCTGCCGGCAACCTCCTCTCCAAGGAGGCCTCAACCGAGGCCTAGGCCCAGGGGAAAGGCACCAGCGGGGATTAGCCTGGGGAGGCGCCCGGGCATGTCTGGACCCAGTCCCCGCAGCCTGCCCCTTGGTGGGGTAGTACCCCCGAAGGCCAGGAAGGTCTGGGCAAGGCTGGCCAGGGGCAGGGGACCTGCTGGGTCCTGCCCCTGGCCTGAGGGGCCTCTGAGCACAACCGGCCCTCTCCCACTGGAAGACCTCCCCGGCTGCCTCCAAAGGCCGGTTTGCAAGCACTCCCGCCCGCTGTTCCCGCCAGCCTCGCACAATGCTCTCAAGACCGGGAGAAAAGCGCTTCGGGGTGGTGTTCTCTCCGTGCCAATGGAGGACCTCCCTGGCTGCCCCCAAAGGCCGGTTTGCAAGCACTCCCACTCGCTGTTCCCGCCAGCCACGCACAATCCTCCAAAACCCCGGAGAAAAGCGCTTCGGGGTGGTGTTCTCTCCGTGCCCATGGAAGACCTCCCGGGGTGCCCCCAAAGGCCGGTTTGGAAGCACTCCCACTCGCTGTTCCCGCCATCCGCGCAAATGTTCCAAGCCCGGGAGAAAAGCGCTTCTGGGTGGTGCTCTCTCCTGGCCCTTGGAAGACCTCCCCGGCTGCCTCCAAAGGCCAGTTTGCAAGCACTGCCGCCCGCTGTTCCCACCAGCCACGCACAATGCTCCCAAGCCCGGGAGAAAAGCATTTTGGGGTGGTGCTCTCTACAGGCCCTTGGAAGACCTCCCCGGCTGCCTCCAATGGCCAGTTTGCAAGCACTCATGTCCGCTGTTCCCACCAGCCAAGCACAATGCTCCCAAGCCCGGGAGAAAAGCTTTTTGGGGTGGTGCTCACACAGGGCCCTGGAAGACCTCCCCGGCTGCCTGCAAAGGCCGGTTTTCAAGCACTCCTGCCTGCTGTTCCCGCCACCCGCGCACAATGCTCCCAAGCCCGGGAGAAAAGCGCTTCGGGGTGGTGCTCTCTACAGGCCCTTGGAAGACCTCCCTGGCTGCCTCCAAAGGCCGGTTTGCAAGGACTCCTTCCTGCTGTTCCCGCCAGCCACGCACAATGCTCCCAAGCCCGGGAGAAAAGTGCTTCGGGGTGGTGCTCTCTCCGGGCCCTTGGAAGACGTCCCCGGCTGCCTCCAAAGGCCGGTTTGCAAGCACTCATGCCCGTTGTTCCCACCAGCCGCGCACAATGCTCCCAAGCGCGGGAGAAAAGCATTTTGGGGTGGTGCTCACTCCGGGCCCTTGGAAGACCTCCCCGGCTGCCTCCAAAGGCCAGTTTGCAAGCACTCCTGCCTGTTGTTCCCGCCAGCCGCGCACAATGCTCCCAAGCACGGGAGAAAAGCGCTTCGGGGTGGTGCTCTCTCCGGGCACTTTCAAGACCTCCTCGGCTGCCTCCAAAGGCCGGTTTGTAAGTACTCATTCCCGCTGCTTCCGCCAGCCACGCACAATGCTCCCAAGACCGGGAGAAAAGCATTTTGGGGTGGTGCTCTCTCCGGGCCCTTGGAAGACCTCCCGGGCTGCCTCCAAAGGCCGGTTTGCAAGCACTCATGTCCGCTGTTCCCGACAGCCGCGCACAATGCTCCCAAGCCCGGGAGAAAAGCATTTTGGGGTGGTGATCAGTCCGGTGCCCTTGGAAGACCTCCCCGGCTGCCTCCAAAGGACAGTTTGCAAGCACTCATGCCCGCTGTTCCCGCCAGCCACGCACAATGCTCCCAAGACCGTGAGAAAAGCGCTTCAAGGTGGTGTTCTACTAGGGACCATGGAGGACCTCCCCTGCTGCCCCCAAAGGCCGGTTTGCAAGCACTCCCACTCGCTGTTCCCGCCAGCCACACACAATGTTCCAAAACCCCGGAGAAAAGCGCTTCGGGGTGGTGTTCTCTCCGTGCCAATGGAGGACCTCCCTGGCTGCCCCCAAAGGCCGGTTTGCAAGCACTCCCACTCGCTGTTCCCGCCAGCCACGCACAATCCTCCAAAACCCCGGAGAAAAGCGCTTCGGGGTGGTGTTCTCTCCGTGCCCATGGAAGACCTCCCGGGGTGCCCCCAAAGGCCGGTTTGGAAGCACTCCCACTCGCTGTTCCCGCCATCCGCGCAAATGTTCCAAGCCTGGGAGAAAAGCGCTTCTGGGTGGTGCTCTCTCCTGGCCCTTGGAAGACCTCCCCGGCTGCCTCCAAAGGCCAGTTTGCAAGCACTGCCGCCCGCTGTTCCCACCAGCCACGCACAATGCTCCCAAGCCCGGGAGAAAAGCATTTTGGGGTGGTGCTCTCTACAGGCCCTTGGAAGACCTCCCCGGCTGCCTCCAATGGCCAGTTTGCAAGCACTCATGCTCGCTGTTCCCACCAGCCGCGCACAATGCTCCCAAGCCCGGGAGAAAAGCTTTTTGGGGTGGTGCTCACACAGGGCCCTGGAAGACCTCCCCGGCTGCCTGCAAAGGCCGGTTTTCAAGCACTCCTGCCTGCTGTTCCCGCCACCCGCGCACAATGCTCCCAAGCCCGGGAGAAAAGCGCTTCGGGGTGGTGCTCTCTACAGGCCCTTGGAAGACCTCCCCGGCTGCCTCCAAAGGCCGGTTTGCAAGGACTCCTTCCTGCTGTTCCCGCCAGCCACGCACAATGCTCCCAAGCCCGGGAGAAAAGTGCTTCGGGGTGGTGCTCTCTCCGGGCCCTTGGAAGACGTCCCCGGCTGCCTCCAAAGGCCGGTTTGCAAGCACTCATGCCCGTTGTTCCCACCAGCCGCGCACAATGCTCCCAAGCCCGGGAGAAAAGCATTTTGGGGTGGTGCTCACTCCGGGCCCTTGGAAGACCTCCCCGGCTGCCTCCAAAGGCCAGTTTGCAAGCACTCCTGCCTGCTATTCCCGCCAGCCGCGCACAATGCTCCCAAGCACGGGAGAAAAGCGCTTCGGGGTGGTGCTCTCTCCGGGCACTTTCAAGACCTCCTCGGCTGCCTCCAAAGGCCGGTTTGTAAGTACTCATTCCCGCTGCTTCCGCCAGCCACGCACAATGCTCCCAAGCCCGGGAGAAAAGCATTTTGGGGTGGTGCTCTCTCCGGGCCCTTGGAAGACCTCCCAGGCTGCCTCCAAAGGCCGGTTTGCAAGCACTCATGTCCGCTGTTCCCGACAGCCGCGCACAATGCTCCCAAGCCCGGGAGAAAAGCATTTTGGGGTGGTGATCAGTCCGGTGCCCTTGGAAGACCTCCCCGGCTGCCTCCAAAGGACAGTTTGCAAGCACTCATGCCCGCTGTTCCCGCAGCCGCGCACAATGCTCCCAAGACCGTGAGAAAAGCGCTTCAAGGTGGTGTTCTACTAGGGACCATGGAGGACCTCCCCGGCTGCCCCCAAAGGCCGGTTTGCAAGCACTCCCACTCGCTGTTCCCGCCAGCCACACACAATGTTCCAAAACCCCGGAGAAAAGCGCTTCGAGGTGGTGCTCTCTCCGGGCCCTTGGAAGACCTCCCCGGCTGCCTCCAAAGGCCGGTTTGCAAGCATTCCTGCCTGCTGTTCCCGCCACACGCGCACAATGCTCCCAAGCCCGGAAGAAAAGCATTTTGGGGTGGTGCTCTCTCCGGGCCCTTGGAAGACCTCCCCGGCTGCCTCCAAAGGACAGTTTGCAAGAACTCATGCCCGCTGTTCCCGCCAGCCGCGCACAATGCTCCCAAGACCGGGAGAAATGCGCTTCGGGGTGGTGTTCTCTCCGGGCCCATGGAGGACCTCCCCGGCTGCCCCCAAAGGCCGGTTTGCAAGCACTCCCACTCGCTGTTCCCGCCAGCCACGCACAATCCTCCAAAACCCCGGAGAAAAGCGCTTCGGGGTGGTGTTCTCTCCGGGCCCATGGAGGACCTCCCCGGCTGCCCCCAAAGGCCGGTTTGCAAGCATTCCCACTAGCTGTTCCCGCCAGCCACGCAAATGCTCCCAAGCCCGGGAGAAAAGCATTTTGGGGTGGTGCTCTCTCCGGGCCCTTGCCCCTGTGCCTCGGGGCCAGGCAGGGGGTCCACACTACCAGGCAAAGTCAGAACCACATGCACACGTCTGTTCCTGCCCCCTGCACCGGCAGAGAGCTCGGGGGAGCCAGAGTCTGTCAGGCAGCTGCTGGGCTGGCAGCCTGTGTGGGAAGGGGCAGAGCCGACCTAGGGGCGAGTTGGGCCTCTTGCTCTCCCTGCTGCCCTGAGGCTGCTGGGCCAAAGAGGTCTTGGACATCCAGCCCTTTGCTGGTCCCTTCCATCTGACGAGGCCCTCTGAGCTCCAGTACCTTGCAGTGTGGAGACAGCCCCTGCCAGGAACCTCCTCTCCAAGGAGGCCTCAACCGAGGCCTAGTCCCAGGGAAAGGCACCAGCGGGGATGAACCTGGGGAGGCGCCCGGGAATGTCTGGACCCAGTCCCCGCAGCCTGCCCCTTGTTGGGGCAGTACCCCCGGAGGCCAGGAAGGTCTGGGCAAGTCTGGCCTGGGGCAGGGGCCCTGCTGGGTCCTGACCCCGGCCTGTGGGGCCTCTGAGCATGAGCGGCCCTCTCCCGCTGGAAGACCTCCCCGGCTGCCTCCAAAGGCTGATTTGACAACACTCGCGCCTGCTGTTCCCGCCAGGCACGCACAATGCTCCCAAGCCCGGGAAAAAAGCGCTTCGGGTTGGTGCTCTCACCGGGCCCTTGCCCCTGAGCCTGGGTGCAATGCAGGGGGAACACACTCCCAGGCCAAGGCAGAACCACATGCACACGTCTGTTCCTGGTCCCTGCACCGGCAGAGAGCTCGGGGAGGCCAGAGTATGCCAGGCAGCTGCTGGGCTGGCGGCCTGTGTGGAAAGGGGCAGAGCCGACCTAGGGGCAAGTTGGGCCTCTTGCTCTCCCTGCTGACCTGAGGCTGCTGGGCCAAAGAGGTCTTGGGCATCCAGCCCCTTGCTGGTCCCTTTCCTCTGATGAGGCCCTCTGAGATCCAGCACCTTGCAGTGTGGAGACAGCCCCTGCCAGCAACCTCCTCTCCAAGGAGGCCTCAACCGAGTCCTAGGCCTAGGGGAAAGGCACCAGCGGGGATGAGCCTGGGGAGGTGCCCGGCCATGTCTGGACCCAGTCCCCGCAGCCTGCCCCTTGGTGGGGCAGTACCCCCGGAGGCCAGGAAGGTCTGGGCAAGGCTGCCAGGGCAGGGACACTGCTGGGTCCTGCCCCTGGCCTGTGGGGCGTCTGAGCACAACCGGCACTCTCCCGCTGGAAGACCTCCCCGTCTGCCTCCAAAGGACGGTTTGCAAGCACTCCCACCCGCTGTTCCCGCCAGGCACGCACAATGCTCCCAAGCCTGGGAGAAAAGCGCTTCGGGGTGGTGCTCTCCTCGGGCCCTTGCCCCTGATCCTGGGGGCCAGGCAGGTGGAACACACTCCCAGACCAAGGGAGAACGAAATGCACACGTCTGTTCCTGCCCCCTACACCGGCAGAGAGCTCGGGGGAGCCAGAGACTGCCAGGCTGCTGCTGGGCTGGCTGCCTGTGTGGGACGGGGCAGAGCCGACCTAGGGGCAAGTTGGGCCTCTTGCTCTCCCTGCTGCCCTGAGGCTGCTGGGTCAAAGAGGTCTTGGGCATCCAGCCCTGTGCTGGTGCCTTCCCTCTGACGAGGCCCTCTGAGCTCCAGCACCTTGCAGTGTGGAGACAGCCCCTGTCAGCAACCTCCTCTCCAAAGAGGCCTCAACTGAGGCCTACACCCAGGGGAAAGGCACCAGCGGGGATGATCCTGGGGAGGCGCACGGACATGTCTGGACCCAGTCTCCGCAGCCTGCCCCTTGGTGGGGCAGTACCCCCGGGGGCCAGGAAGGTCTGGGCAAGTCTGGCCAGGGGCAGGGGCCCTGCTGGGTCCTGACCCTGGCCTGTGGGGCCTCTGAGCACAACCGGCCCACTCCCATTGGAAGACCTCCCCGGCTGGCTCCAAAGTCCTGTTTGCATACACTCCCGCCCGCTGTTCACGACAGGAATGCAAAAAGCTCCCAAGCCGGGGAGAAAAGCGCTTCGGTGTGGTGCTCTTTCCGGGCCCTTGCCCCTGAGCCTGGGGGCAAGGCAGGGGGAACACACTCCCAGGCCAAGGCAGAACCACATGCCCACGTCTGTTCCTGTCCCCTGCACCGGCAGAGAGCTTGGGGGAGCCAGAGTCTGTCAGGCAGCTGCTGGGTTGGCCGCCTGTGTGGGAAGGGGCAGAGCCGACCTAGGGGCAAGTTGGGCCTCTTGCTCTCCCTGCTGCCCTGAGGCTGCTGGGTCAAAGAGGTCTTGGGCATCCAGCCCTTTGCTGGTCCCTTCCCTCTGATGAGGCCCTCTGAGCTCCAGCACCTTGCACTGTGGAGACAGCCCCTGCCAGCAACCTCCTCTCCAAGGAGGCCTCAACCGAGGCCTAGGCCCAGGGGAAAGGCACCAGCGGGAATGATCCTGGAGAGGCGCACGGACATGTCTGGACCCAGTCCCCGCAGCCTGACCCTTGGTGGGGCAGTACCCCCAGAGGCCGGGAAGGTCTGGGCAAGGCTGGCCAGGGGCAGGGGCCCTGCTGGGTCCTGCCCCTGGCCTGTGGGGCCTCTGAGCACAACCGGCCCTCTCCCACTGGAAGACCTCCCCGGCTGCCTCCAAAGGCCGGTTTGCAAGCGCTCCCGCCCACTGTTCCCAGCAGGCGTGCACAATGCTCCTAAGCCCGGGAGAAAAGCGCTTCAGGGTGGTGCTCTCTCTGGGCCCTTGCTCCTGAGCATGGGGGCAAGGCAGGGTGTCCACACTCCCAGGCCAAGGCAGAACCACATGCACACGTCTGATCTGCCCCCTGCACCGGCAGAGAGCTCGGGGGAGCCAGAGTCTGTCAGGCAGCTGCTGGGCTGGCCGCCTGTGTGGGAAGGGGGAGAGCCGACCTAGGGGCAAGTTGGGCCTCTTGCTCTCCCTGCTGCCCTGAGGCTGCTGGGCCAAAGAGGTCTTGGGCATCCAGCCCCTTGCTGGTCCCTTCCCTCTGACGAGGCCCTCTGAGCTCCAGCACCTTGCAGTGTGGAGACAGCCCCTGCCAGCAACCTCCTATCCAAGGAGGCCTAAACCGAGGCCTAGGCCCAGGGGAAAGGCACCAGCGGGGATGAGCCTGGGGAGGCGCCCGGGCATGTCTGGACCCAGTCCCCGCAGCCTGCCCCTTGGTGGGGCAGTACCCCCGGAGGCCAGGAAGGTCTGGGAAAGGCTGGCCAGGGGCAGGAGCCCTGCTGGGTCCTGCCCCTGGCCTGTGGGGCCTCTGAGCACAACCGGCCCTCTCCCACTGGAAGACCTCCACGGCTGCCTCCAAAGTCCTGTTTGCAAAAACTCCCGCCCGCTGTTCACGCCAGCCTCGCACAATGCTCCCAAGCCCGGGAGAAAAGCGCTTTGGGCTGGTGCTCTCTCCGGGCCCTTGCCCCTGAGCCTGGGGGCAAGGCAGGGGCAACACACTCCCAGGCCAAGGCAGAAACACATGCACACCTCTGATCTGCCCCCTGCACCGGCAGAGAGCTCGGGGGAGCCAGAGTCTGTCAGGCAGCTGCTGGGCTGGCCGCCTGTGTGGGAAGGGGCAGAGCCGACCTAGGGGCAAGTTGGGCCTCTTGTTCTCCCTGCTGCCCCGATGCTGCTGGGCCAAAGAGGTCTTGGGCATCCAGCCCCTTGCTGGTCCCTTCCCTCTGACAAGGCCCTCTGAGCTCCAGCACCTTGCAGTGTGGAGACAGCCCCTGCCAGCAACCTCCTCTCCAAGGAGGCCTAAACCGAGGCCTAGGCCCAGGGGAAAGGCACCAGCGGGGATGAGCCTGGGGAGGCGCCCGGGCATGTCAGGACCCAGTCCCCGCAGCCTGCCCCTTGGTGGGGCAGTACCCCCTGAGGCCAGGAAGGTCTGGGAAAGGCTGGCCAGGGGCAGGGGACCTGCTGGGTCCTGCCCCTGGCCTGTGGGGCCTCTGAGCACATCCGGCCCTCTCCCGCTGGAAGACCTCCCCGGCTGCCTCCAAAGGCCGGTTTGCCAACACTCCCGCCCACTGTTCCCACCAGGCGCGCACAATGCTCCCAAGCCCGGGAGAAAAGCGCTTCGGGGTGGTGCTCTCTCCGGGCCCTTGCCCCTGAGCCTGGGGGCCAGGCAGGGGGAACACACTCCCAGGCCAAGGCAGAACGACATGCACACGTCTGTTCCTGACCCCTGCACCGGCAGAGAGCTCGGGGGAGCCAGAGTCTGTCAGGCAGCTGCTGTGTTGGCTGCCTGTTTGGGAAGGGGCAGAGCCGACCTAGGGGCAAGATGGGCCTCTTCCTCTCCCTGCTGCCCTGAGGCTGCTGGGCCAAAGAGGTCTTGGGCATCCAGCCCCTTGCTGGTCCCTTCCCGCTGACGAGGCCCTCTGAGCTCCAGAACCTTGCAGTGTGGAGACAGCCCCTGCCGGCAACCTCCTCTCCAAGGAGGCCTCAACCGAGGCCTAGGCCCAGGGGAAAGGCACCAGCGGGGATGAGCCTGGGGAGGCGCCCGGGCATGTCTGGACCCAGTCCCCGCAGCCTGCCCCTTGGTGGGGTAGTACCCCCGAAGGCCAGGAAGGTCTGGGCAAGGCTGGCCAGGGGCAGGGGCCCTGCTGGGTCCTGCCCCTGGCCTGAGGGGCCTCTGAGCACAACCGGCCCTCTCCCACTGGAAGACCTCCCCGGCTGCCTCCAAAGGCCGGTTTGCAAGCACTCCCGCCCGCTGTTCCCGCCAGCCTCGCACAATGCTCCCAAGACCGGGAGAAAAGCGCTTCGGGGTGGTGTTCTCTCCGTGCCAATGGAGGACCTCCCTGGCTGCCCCCAAAGGCCGGTTTGCAAGCACTCCCACTCGCTGTTCCCGCCAGCCACGCACAATCCTCCAAAACCCCGGAGAAAAGCGCTTCGGGGTGGTGTTCTCTCCGTGCCCATGGAAGACCTCCCGGGGTGCCCCCAAAGGCCGGTTTGGAAGCACTCCCACTCGCTGTTCCCGCCATCCGCGCAAATGTTCCAAGCCCGGGAGAAAAGCGCTTCTGGGTGGTGCTCTCTCCTGGCCCTTGGAAGACCTCCCCGGCTGCCTCCAAAGGCCAGTTTGCAAGCACTGCCGCCCGCTGTTCCCACCAGCCACGCACAATGCTCCCAAGCCCGGGAGAAAAGCATTTTGGGGTGGTGCTCTCTACAGGCCCTTGGAAGACCTCCCCGGCTGCCTCCAATGGCCAGTTTGCAAGCACTCATGCCCGCTGTTCCCACCAGGCGCGCACAATGCTCCCAAGCCCGGGAGAAAAGCTTTTTGGGGTGGTGCTCACACAGGGCCCTGGAAGACCTCCCCGGCTGCCTGCAAAGGCCGGTTTTCAAGCACTCCTGCCTGCTGTTCCCGCCACCCGCGCACAATGCTCCCAAGCCCGGGAGAAAAGCGCTTCGGGGTGGTGCTCTCTACAGGCCCTTGGAAGACCTCCCCGGCTGCCTCCAAAGGCCGGTTTGCAAGGACTCCTTCCTGCTGTTCCCGCCAGCCACGCACAATGCTCCCAAGCCCGGGAGAAAAGTGCTTCGGGGTGGTGCTCTCTCCGGGCCCTTGGAAGACGTCCCCGGCTGCCTCCAAAGGCCGGTTTGCAAGCACTCATGCCCGTTGTTCCCACCAGCCGCGCACAATGCTCCCAAGCGCGGGAGAAAAGCATTTTGGGGTGGTGCTCACTCCGGGCCCTTGGAAGACCTCCCCGGCTGCCTCCAAAGGCCAGTTTGCAAGCACTCCTGCCTGCTGTTCCCGCCAGCCGCGCACAATGCTCCCAAGCACGGGAGAAAAGCGCTTCGGGGTGGTGCTCTCTCCGGGCACTTTCAAGACCTCCTCGGCTGCCTCCAAAGGCCGGTTTGTAAGTACTCATTCCCGCTGCTTCCGCCAGCCACGCACAATGCTCCCAAGCCCGGGAGAAAAGCATTTTGGGGTGGTGCTCTCTCCGGGCCCTTGGAAGACCTCCCGGGCTGCCTCCAAAGGCCGGTTTGCAAGCACTCATGTCCGCTGTTCCCGACAGCCGCGCACAATGCTCCCAAGCCCGGGAGAAAAGCATTTTGGGGTGGTGATCAGTCCGGTGCCCTTGGAAGACCTCCCCGGCTGCCTCCAAAGGACAGTTTGCAAGCACTCATGCCCGCTGTTCCCGCCAGCCACGCACAATGCTCCCAAGACCGTGAGAAAAGCGCTTCAAGGTGGTGTTCTACTAGGGACCATGGAGGACCTCCCCTGCTGCCCCCAAAGGCCGGTTTGCAAGCACTCCCACTCGCTGTTCCCGCCAGCCACACACAATGTTCCAAAACCCCGGAGAAAAGCGCTTCGGGGTGGTGTTCTCTCCGTGCCAATGGAGGACCTCCCTGGCTGCCCCCAAAGGCCGGTTTGCAAGCACTCCCACTCGCTGTTCCCGCCAGCCACGCACAATCCTCCAAAACCCCGGAGAAAAGCGCTTCGGGGTGGTGTTCTCTCCGTGCCCATGGAAGACCTCCCGGGGTGCCCCCAAAGGCCGGTTTGGAAGCACTCCCACTCGCTGTTCCCGCCATCCGCGCAAATGTTCCAAGCCTGGGAGAAAAGCGCTTCTGGGTGGTGCTCTCTCCTGGCCCTTGGAAGACCTCCCCGGCTGCCTCCAAAGGCCAGTTTGCAAGCACTGCCGCCCGCTGTTCCCACCAGCCACGCACAATGCTCCCAAGCCCGGGAGAAAAGCATTTTGGGGTGGTGCTCTCTACAGGCCCTTGGAAGACCTCCCCGGCTGCCTCCAATGGCCAGTTTGCAAGCACTCATGCTCGCTGTTCCCACCAGCCGCGCACAATGCTCCCAAGCCCGGGAGAAAAGCTTTTTGGGGTGGTGCTCACACAGGGCCCTGGAAGACCTCCCCGGCTGCCTGCAAAGGCCGGTTTTCAAGCACTCCTGCCTGCTGTTCCCGCCACCCGCGCACAATGCTCCCAAGCCCGGGAGAAAAGCGCTTCGGGGTGGTGCTCTCTACAGGCCCTTGGAAGACCTCCCCGGCTGCCTCCAAAGGCCGGTTTGCAAGGACTCCTTCCTGCTGTTCCCGCCAGCCACGCACAATGCTCCCAAGCCCGGGAGAAAAGTGCTTCGGGGTGGTGCTCTCTCCGGGCCCTTGGAAGACGTCCCCGGCTGCCTCCAAAGGCCGGTTTGCAAGCACTCATGCCCGTTGTTCCCACCAGCCGCGCACAATGCTCCCAAGCCCGGGAGAAAAGCATTTTGGGGTGGTGCTCACTCCGGGCCCTTGGAAGACCTCCCCGGCTGCCTCCAAAGGCCAGTTTGCAAGCACTCCTGCCTGCTATTCCCGCCAGCCGCGCACAATGCTCCCAAGCACGGGAGAAAAGCGCTTCGGGGTGGTGCTCTCTCCGGGCACTTTCAAGACCTCCTCGGCTGCCTCCAAAGGCCGGTTTGTAAGTACTCATTCCCGCTGCTTCCGCCAGCCACGCACAATGCTCCCAAGCCCGGGAGAAAAGCATTTTGGGGTGGTGCTCTCTCCGGGCCCTTGGAAGACCTCCCAGGCTGCCTCCAAAGGCCGGTTTGCAAGCACTCATGTCCGCTGTTCCCGACAGCCGCGCACAATGCTCCCAAGCCCGGGAGAAAAGCATTTTGGGGTGGTGATCAGTCCGGTGCCCTTGGAAGACCTCCCCGGCTGCCTCCAAAGGACAGTTTGCAAGCACTCATGCCCGCTGTTCCCGCAGCCGCGCACAATGCTCCCAAGACCGTGAGAAAAGCGCTTCAAGGTGGTGTTCTACTAGGGACCATGGAGGACCTCCCCTGCTGCCCCCAAAGGCCGGTTTGCAAGCACTCCCACTCGCTGTTCCCGCCAGCCACACACAATGTTCCAAAACCCCGGAGAAAAGCGCTTCGAGGTGGTGCTCTCTCCAGGCCCTTGGAAGACCTCCCCAGCTGCCTCCAAAGGCCGGTTTGCAAGCATTCCTGCCTGCTGTTCCCGCCACACGCGCACAATGCTCCCAAGCCCGGAAGAAAAGCATTTTGGGGTGGTGCTCTCTCCGGGCCCTTGGAAGACCTCCCCGGCTGCCTCCAAAGGACAGTTTGCAAGAACTCATGCCCGCTGTTCCCGCCAGCCGCGCACAATGCTCCCAAGACCGGGAGAAATGCGCTTCGGGGTGGTGTTCTCTCCGGGCCCATGGAGGACCTCCCCGGCTGCCCCCAAAGGCCGGTTTGCAAGCACTCCCACTCGCTGTTCCCGCCAGCCACGCACAATCCTCCAAAACCCCGGAGAAAAGCGCTTCGGGGTGGTGTTCTCTCCGGGCCCATGGAGGACCTCCCCGGCTGCCCCCAAAGGCCGGTTTGCAAGCATTCCCACTAGCTGTTCCCGCCAGCCACGCAAATGCTCCCAAGCCCGGGAGAAAAGCATTTTGGGGTGGTGCTCTCTCCGGGCCCTTGCCCCTGTGCCTCGGGGCCAGGCAGGGGGTCCACACTACCAGGCAAAGTCAGAACCACATGCACACGTCTGTTCCTGCCCCCTGCACCGGCAGAGAGCTCGGGGGAGCCAGAGTCTGTCAGGCAGCTGCTGGGCTGGCAGCCTGTGTGGGAAGGGGCAGAGCCGACCTAGGGGCAAGTTGGGCCTCTTGCTCTCCCTGCTGCCCTGAGGCTGCTGGGCCAAAGAGGTCTTGGACATCCAGCCCTTTGCTGGTCCCTTCCATCTGACGAGGCCCTCTGAGCTCCAGTACCTTGCAGTGTGGAGACAGCCCCTGCCAGCAACCTCCTCTCCAAGGAGGCCTCAACCGAGGCCTAGTCCCAGGGAAAGGCACCAGCGGGGATGAACCTGGGGAGGCGCCCGGGAATGTCTGGACCCAGTCCCCGCAGCCTGCCCCTTGTTGGGGCAGTACCCCCGGAGGCCAGGAAGGTCTGGGCAAGTCTGGCCTGGGGCAGGGGCCCTGCTGGGTCCTGACCCCGGCCTGTGGGGCCTCTGAGCATGAGCGGCCCTCTCCCGCTGGAAGACCTCCCCGGCTGCCTCCAAAGGCTGATTTGACAACACTCGCGCCTGCTGTTCCCGCCAGGCACGCACAATGCTCCCAAGCCCGGGAAAAAAGCGCTTCGGGTTGGTGCTCTCACCGGGCCCTTGCCCCTGAGCCTGGGTGCAATGCAGGGGGAACACACTCCCAGGCCAAGGCAGAACCACATGCACACGTCTGTTCCTGGTCCCTGCACCGGCAGAGAGCTCGGGGAGGCCAGAGTATGCCAGGCAGCTGCTGGGCTGGCGGCCTGTGTGGAAAGGGGCAGAGCCGACCTAGGGGCAAGTTGGGCCTCTTGCTCTCCCTGCTGACCTGAGGCTGCTGGGCCAAAGAGGTCTTGGGCATCCAGCCCCTTGCTGGTCCCTTTCCTCTGATGAGGCCCTCTGAGATCCAGCACCTTGCAGTGTGGAGACAGCCCCTGCCAGCAACCTCCTCTCCAAGGAGGCCTCAACCGAGTCCTAGGCCTAGGGGAAAGGCACCAGCGGGGATGAGCCTGGGGAGGCGCCCGGCCATGTCTGGACCCAGTCCCCGCAGCCTGCCCCTTGGTGGGGCAGTACCCCCGGAGGCCAGGAAGGTCTGGGCAAGGCTGCCAGGGCAGGGACACTGCTGGGTCCTGCCCCTGGCCTGTGGGGCGTCTGAGCACAACCGGCACTCTCCCGCTGGAAGACCTCCCCGTCTGCCTCCAAAGGACGGTTTGCAAGCACTCCCACCCGCTGTTCCCGCCAGGCACGCACAATGCTCCCAAGCCTGGGAGAAAAGCGCTTCGGGGTGGTGCTCTCCTCGGGCCCTTGCCCCTGATCCTGGGGGCCAGGCAGGTGGAACACACTCCCAGACCAAGGGAGAACGAAATGCACACGTCTGTTCCTGCCCCCTACACCGGCAGAGAGCTCGGGGGAGCCAGAGACTGCCAGGCTGCTGCTGGGCTGGCTGCCTGTGTGGGACGGGGCAGAGCCGACCTAGGGGCAAGTTGGGCCTCTTGCTCTCCCTACTGCCCTGAGGCTGCTGGGTCAAAGAGGTCTTGGGCATCCAGCCCTGTGCTGGTGCCTTCCCTCTGACGAGGCCCTCTGAGCTCCAGCACCTTGCAGTGTGAAGACAGCCCCTGTCAGCAACCTCCTCTCCAAAGAGGCCTCAACTGAGGCCTACACCCAGGGGAAAGGCACCAGCGGGGATGATCCTGGGGAGGCGCACGGACATGTCTGGACCCAGTCTCCGCAGCCTGCCCCTTGGTGGGGCAGTACCCCCGGGGGCCAGGAAGGTCTGGGCAAGTCTGGCCAGGGGCAGGGGCCCTGCTGGGTCCTGACCCTGGCCTGTGGGGCCTCTGAGCACAACCGGCCCACTCCCATTGGAAGACCTCCCCGGCTGGCTCCAAAGTCCTGTTTGCATACACTCCCGCCCGCTGTTCACGACAGGAATGCAAAAAGCTCCCAAGCCGGGGAGAAAAGCGCTTCGGTGTGGTGCTCTTTCCGGGCCCTTGCCCCTGAGCCTGGGGGCAAGGCAGGGGGAACACACTCCCAGGCCAAGGCAGAACCACATGCCCACGTCTGTTCCTGTCCCCTGCACCGGCAGAGAGCTTGGGGGAGCCAGAGTCTGTCAGGCAGCTGCTGGGTTGGCCGCCTGTGTGGGAAGGGGCAGAGCCGACCTAGGGGCAAGTTGGGCCTCTTGCTCTCCCTGCTGCCCTGAGGCTGCTGGGTCAAAGAGGTCTTGGGCATCCAGCCCTTTGCTGGTCCCTTCCCTCTGATGAGGCCCTCTGAGCTCCAGCACCTTGCACTGTGGAGACAGCCCCTGCCAGCAACCTCCTCTCCAAGGAGGCCTCAACCGAGGCCTAGGCCCAGGGGAAAGGCACCAGCGGGAATGATCCTGGAGAGGCGCACGGACATGTCTGGACCCAGTCCCCGCAGCCTGACCCTTGGTGGGGCAGTACCCCCAGAGGCCGGGAAGGTCTGGGCAAGGCTGGCCAGGGGCAGGGGCCCTGCTGGGTCCTGCCCCTGGCCTGTGGGGCCTCTGAGCACAACCGGCCCTCTCCCACTGGAAGACCTCCCCGGCTGCCTCCAAAGGCCGGTTTGCAAGCGCTCCCGCCCACTGTTCCCAGCAGGCGTGCACAATGCTCCTAAGCCCGGGAGAAAAGCGCTTCAGGGTGGTGCTCTCTCTGGGCCCTTGCTCCTGAGCATGGGGGCAAGGCAGGGTGTCCACACTCCCAGGCCAAGGCAGAACCACATGCACACGTCTGATCTGCCCCCTGCACCGGCAGAGAGCTCGGGGGAGCCAGAGTCTGTCAGGCAGCTGCTGGGCTGGCCGCCTGTGTGGGAAGGGGGAGAGCCGACCTAGGGGCAAGTTGGGCCTCTTGCTCTCCCTGCTGCCCTGAGGCTGCTGGGCCAAAGAGGTCTTGGGCATCCAGCCCCTTGCTGGTCCCTTCCCTCTGACGAGGCCCTCTGAGCTCCAGCACCTTGCAGTGTGGAGACAGCCCCTGCCAGCAACCTCCTATCCAAGGAGGCCTAAACCGAGGCCTAGGCCCAGGGGAAAGGCACCAGCGGGGATGAGCCTGGGGAGGCGCCCGGGCATGTCTGGACCCAGTCCCCGCAGCCTGCCCCTTGGTGGGGCAGTACCCCCGGAGGCCAGGAAGGTCTGGGAAAGGCTGGCCAGGGGCAGGAGCCCTGCTGGGTCCTGCCCCTGGCCTGTGGGGCCTCTGAGCACAACCGGCCCTCTCCCACTGGAAGACCTCCACGGCTGCCTCCAAAGTCCTGTTTGCAAAAACTCCCGCCCGCTGTTCACGCCAGGCTCGCACAATGCTCCCAAGCCCGGGAGAAAAGCGCTTTGGGCTGGTGCTCTCTCCGGGCCCTTGCCCCAGAGCCTGGGGGCAAGGCAGGGGCAACACACTCCCAGGCCAAGGCAGAAACACATGCACACCTCTGATCTGCCCCCTGCACCGGCAGAGAGCTCGGGGGAGCCAGAGTATGTCAGGCAGCTGCTGGGCTGGCCGCCTGTGTGGGAAGGGGCAGAGCCGACCTAGGGGCAAGTTGGGCCTCTTGTTCTCCCTGCTGCCCCGATGCTGCTGGGCCAAAGAGGTCTTGGGCATCCAGCCCCTTGCTGGTCCCTTCCCTCTGACAAGGCCCTCTGAGCTCCAGCACCTTGCAGTGTGGAGACAGCCCCTGCCAGCAACCTCCTCTCCAAGGAGGCCTAAACCGAGGCCTAGGCCCAGGGGAAAGGCACCAGCGGGGATGAGCCTGGGGAGGCGCCCGGGCATGTCAGGACCCAGTCCCCGCAGCCTGCCCCTTGGTGGGGCAGTACCCCCTGAGGCCAGGAAGGTCTGGGAAAGGCTGGCCAGGGGCAGGGGACCTGCTGGGTCCTGCCCCTGGCCTGTGGGGCCTCTGAGCACATCCGGCCCTCTCCCGCTGGAAGACCTCCCCGGCTGCCTCCAAAGGCCGGTTTGCCAACACTCCCGCCCACTGTTCCCACCAGGCGCGCACAATGCTCCCAAGCCCGGGAGAAAAGCGCTTCGGGGTGGTGCTCTCTCCGGGCCCTTGCCCCTGAGCCTGGGGGCCAGGCAGGGGGAACACACTCCCAGGCCAAGGCAGAACGACATGCACACGTCTGTTCCTGACCCCTGCACCGGCAGAGAGCTCGGGGGAGCCAGAGTCTGTCAGGCAGCTGCTGTGTTGGCTGCCTGTTTGGGAAGGGGCAGAGCCGACCTAGGGGCAAGATGGGCCTCTTCCTCTCCCTGCTGCCCTGAGGCTGCTGGGCCAAAGAGGTCTTGGGCATCCAGCCCCTTGCTGGTCCCTTCCCGCTGACGAGGCCCTCTGAGCTCCAGAACCTTGCAGTGTGGAGACAGCCCCTGCCGGCAACCTCCTCTCCAAGGAGGCCTCAACCGAGGCCTAGGCCCAGGGGAAAGGCACCAGCGGGGATGAGCCTGGGGAGGCGCCCGGGCATGTCTGGACCCAGTCCCCGCAGCCTGCCCCTTGGTGGGGTAGTACCCCCGAAGGCCAGGAAGGTCTGGGCAAGGCTGGCCAGGGGCAGGGGCCCTGCTGGGTCCTGCCCCTGGCCTGAGGGGCCTCTGAGCACAACCGGCCCTCTCCCACTGGAAGACCTCCCCGGCTGCCTCCAAAGGCCGGTTTGCAAGCACTCCCGCCCGCTGTTCCCGCCAGCCTCGCACAATGCTCCCAAGACCGGGAGAAAAGCGCTTCGGGGTGGTGTTCTCTCCGTGCCAATGGAGGACCTCCCTGGCTGCCCCCAAAGGCCGGTTTGCAAGCACTCCCACTCGCTGTTCCCGCCAGCCACGCACAATCCTCCAAAACCCCGGAGAAAAGCGCTTCGGGGTGGTGTTCTCTCCGTGCCCATGGAAGACCTCCCGGGGTGCCCCCAAAGGCCGGTTTGGAAGCACTCCCACTCGCTGTTCCCGCCATCCGCGCAAATGTTCCAAGCCCGGGAGAAAAGCGCTTCTGGGTGGTGCTCTCTCCTGGCCCTTGGAAGACCTCCCCGGCTGCCTCCAAAGGCCAGTTTGCAAGCACTGCCGCCCGCTGTTCCCACCAGCCACGCACAATGCTCCCAAGCCCGGGAGAAAAGCATTTTGGGGTGGTGCTCTCTACAGGCCCTTGGAAGACCTCCCCGGCTGCCTCCAATGGCCAGTTTGCAAGCACTCATGCCCGCTGTTCCCACCAGGCGCGCACAATGCTCCCAAGCCCGGGAGAAAAGCTTTTTGGGGTGGTGCTCACACAGGGCCCTGGAAGACCTCCCCGGCTGCCTGCAAAGGCCGGTTTTCAAGCACTCCTGCCTGCTGTTCCCGCCACCCGCGCACAATGCTCCCAAGCCCGGGAGAAAAGCGCTTCGGGGTGGTGCTCTCTACAGGCCCTTGGAAGACCTCCCCGGCTGCCTCCAAAGGCCGGTTTGCAAGGACTCCTTCCTGCTGTTCCCGCCAGCCACGCACAATGCTCCCAAGCCCGGGAGAAAAGTGCTTCGGGGTGGTGCTCTCTCCGGGCCCTTGGAAGACGTCCCCGGCTGCCTCCAAAGGCCGGTTTGCAAGCACTCATGCCCGTTGTTCCCACCAGCCGCGCACAATGCTCCCAAGCGCGGGAGAAAAGCATTTTGGGGTGGTGCTCACTCCGGGCCCTTGGAAGACCTCCCCGGCTGCCTCCAAAGGCCGGTTTGCAAGCACTCCTGCCTGCTGTTCCCGCCAGCCGCGCACAATGCTCCCAAGCACGGGAGAAAAGCGCTTCGGGGTGGTGCTCTCTCCGGGCACTTTCAAGACCTCCTCGGCTGCCTCCAAAGGCCGGTTTGTAAGTACTCATTCCCGCTGCTTCCGCCAGCCACGCACAATGCTCCCAAGACCGGGAGAAAAGCATTTTGGGGTGGTGCTCTCTCCGGGCCCTTGGAAGACCTCCCGGGCTGCCTCCAAAGGCCGGTTTGCAAGCACTCATGTCCGCTGTTCCCGACAGCCGCGCACAATGCTCCCAAGCCCGGGAGAAAAGCATTTTGGGGTGGTGATCAGTCCGGTGCCCTTGGAAGACCTCCCCGGCTGCCTCCAAAGGACAGTTTGCAAGCACTCATGCCCGCTGTTCCCGCCAGCCACGCACAATGCTCCCAAGACCGTGAGAAAAGCGCTTCAAGGTGGTGTTCTACTAGGGACCATGGAGGACCTCCCCTGCTGCCCCCAAAGGCCGGTTTGCAAGCACTCCCACTCGCTGTTCCCGCCAGCCACACACAATGTTCCAAAACCCCGGAGAAAAGCGCTTCGGGGTGGTGTTCTCTCCGTGCCAATGGAGGACCTCCCTGGCTGCCCCCAAAGGCCGGTTTGCAAGCACTCCCACTCGCTGTTCCCGCCAGCCACGCACAATCCTCCAAAACCCCGGAGAAAAGCGCTTCGGGGTGGTGTTCTCTCCGTGCCCATGGAAGACCTCCCGGGGTGCCCCCAAAGGCCGGTTTGGAAGCACTCCCACTCGCTGTTCCCGCCATCCGCGCAAATGTTCCAAGCCTGGGAGAAAAGCGCTTCTGGGTGGTGCTCTCTCCTGGCCCTTGGAAGACCTCCCCGGCTGCCGCCAAAGGCCAGTTTGCAAGCACTGCCGCCCGCTGTTCCCACCAGCCACGCACAATGCTCCCAAGCCCGGGAGAAAAGCATTTTGGGGTGGTGCTCTCTACAGGCCCTTGGAAGACCTCCCCGGCTGCCTCCAATGGCCAGTTTGCAAGCACTCATGCTCGCTGTTCCCACCAGCCGCGCACAATGCTCCCAAGCCCGGGAGAAAAGCTTTTTGGGGTGGTGCTCACACAGGGCCCTGGAAGACCTCCCCGGCTGCCTGCAAAGGCCGGTTTTCAAGCACTCCTGCCTGCTGTTCCCGCCACCCGCGCACAATGCTCCCAAGCCCGGGAGAAAAGCGCTTCGGGGTGGTGCTCTCTACAGGCCCTTGGAAGACCTCCCCGGCTGCCTCCAAAGGCCGGTTTGCAAGGACTCCTTCCTGCTGTTCCCGCCAGCCACGCACAATGCTCCCAAGCCCGGGAGAAAAGTGCTTCGGGGTGGTGCTCTCTCCGGGCACTTGGAAGACGTCCCCGGCTGCCTCCAAAGGCCGGTTTGCAAGCACTCATGCCCGTTGTTCCCACCAGCCGCGCACAATGCTCCCAAGCCCGGGAGAAAAGCATTTTGGGGTGGTGCTCACTCCGGGCCCTTGGAAGACCTCCCCGGCTGCCTCCAAAGGCCAGTTTGCAAGCACTCCTGCCTGCTATTCCCACCAGCCGCGCACAATGCTCCCAAGCATGGGAGAAAAGCGCTTCGGGGTGGTGCTCTCTCCGGGCACTTTCAAGACCTCCTCGGCTGCCTCCAAAGGCCGGTTTGTAAGTACTCATTCCCGCTGCTTCCGCCAGCCACGCACAATGCTCCCAAGCCCGGGAGAAAAGCATTTTGGGGTGGTGCTCTCTCCGGGCCCTTGGAAGACCTCCCAGGCTGCCTCCAAAGGCCGGTTTGCAAGCACTCATGTCCGCTGTTCCCGACAGCCGCGCACAATGCTCCCAAGCCCGGGAGAAAAGCATTTTGGGGTGGTGATCAGTCCGGTGCCCTTGGAAGACCTCCCCGGCTGCCTCCAAAGGACAGTTTGCAAGCACTCATGCCCGCTGTTCCCGCAGCCGCGCACAATGCTCCCAAGACCGTGAGAAAAGCGCTTCAAGGTGGTGTTCTACTAGGGACCATGGAGGACCTCCCCGGCTGCCCCCAAAGGCCGGTTTGCAAGCACTCCCACTCGCTGTTCCCGCCAGCCACACACAATGTTCCAAAACCCCGGAGAAAAGCGCTTCGAGGTGGTGCTCTCTCCGGGCCCTTGGAAGACCTCCCCGGCTGCCTCCAAAGGCCGGTTTGCAAGCATTCCTGCCTGCTGTTCCCGCCACACGCGCACAATGCTCCCAAGCCCGGAAGAAAAGCATTTTGGGGTGGTGCTCTCTCCGGGCCCTTGGAAGACCTCCCCGGCTGCCTCCAAAGGACAGTTTGCAAGAACTCATGCCCGCTGTTCCCGCCAGCCGCGCACAATGCTCCCAAGACCGGGAGAAATGCGCTTCGGGGTGGTGTTCTCTCCGGGCCCATGGAGGACCTCCCCGGCTGCCCCCAAAGGCCGGTTTGCAAGCACTCCCACTCGCTGTTCCCGCCAGCCACGCACAATCCTCCAAAACCCCGGAGAAAAGCGCTTCGGGGTGGTGTTCTCTCCGGGCCCATGGAGGACCTCCCCGGCTGCCCCCAAAGGCCGGTTTGCAAGCATTCCCACTAGCTGTTCCCGCCAGCCACGCAAATGCTCCCAAGCCCGGGAGAAAAGCATTTTGGGGTGGTGCTCTCTCCGGGCCCTTGCCCCTGTGCCTCGGGGCCAGGCAGGGGGTCCACACTCCCAGGCAAAGTCAGAACCACATGCACACGTCTGTTCCTGCCCCCTGCACCGGCAGAGAGCTCGGGGGAGCCAGAGTCTGTCAGGCAGCTGCTGGGCTGGCAGCCTGTGTGGGAAGGGGCAGAGCCGACCTAGGGGCAAGTTGGGCCTCTTGCTCTCCCTGCTGCCCTGAGGCTGCTGGGCCAAAGAGGTCTTGGACATCCAGCCCTTTGCTGGTCCCTTCCATCTGACGAGGCCCTCTGAGCTCCAGTACCTTGCAGTGTGGAGACAGCCCCTGCCAGCAACCTCCTCTCCAAGGAGGCCTCAACCGAGGCCTAGTCCCAGGGAAAGGCACCAGCGGGGATGAACCTGGGGAGGCGCCCGGGAATGTCTGGACCCAGTCCCCGCAGCCTGCCCCTTGTTGGGGCAGTACCCCCGGAGGCCAGGAAGGTCTGGGCAAGTCTGGCCTGGGGCAGGGGCCCTGCTGGGTCCTGACCCCGGCCTGTGGGGCCTCTGAGCATGAGCGGCCCTCTCCCGCTGGAAGACCTCCCCGGCTGCCTCCAAAGGCTGATTTGACAACACTCGCGCCTGCTGTTCCCGCCAGGCACGCACAATGCTCCCAAGCCCGGGAAAAAAGCGCTTCGGGTTGGTGCTCTCACCGGGCCCTTGCCCCTGAGCCTGGGTGCAATGCAGGGGGAACACACTCCCAGGCCAAGGCAGAACCACATGCACACGTCTGTTCCTGGTCCCTGCACCGGCAGAGAGCTCGGGGAGGCCAGAGTATGCCAGGCAGCTGCTGGGCTGGCGGCCTGTGTGGAAAGGGGCAGAGCCGACCTAGGGGCAAGTTGGGCCTCTTGCTCTCCCTGCTGACCTGAGGCTGCTGGGCCAAAGAGGTCTTGGGCATCCAGCCCCTTGCTGGTCCCTTTCCTCTGATGAGGCCCTCTGAGATCCAGCACCTTGCAGTGTGGAGACAGCCCCTGCCAGCAACCTCCTCTCCAAGGAGGCCTCAACCGAGTCCTAGGCCTAGGGGAAAGGCACCAGCGGGGATGAGCCTGGGGAGGCGCCCGGCCATGTCTGGACCCAGTCCCCGCAGCCTGCCCCTTGGTGGGGCAGTACCCCCGGAGGCCAGGAAGGTCTGGGCAAGGCTGCCAGGGCAGGGACACTGCTGGGTCCTGCCCCTGGCCTGTGGGGCGTCTGAGCACAACCGGCACTCTCCCGCTGGAAGACCTCCCCGTCTGCCTCCAAAGGACGGTTTGCAAGCACTCCCACCCGCTGTTCCCGCCAGGCACGCACAATGCTCCCAAGCCTGGGAGAAAAGCGCTTCGGGGTGGTGCTCTCCTCGGGCCCTTGCCCCTGATCCTGGGGGCCAGGCAGGTGGAACACACTCCCAGACCAAGGGAGAACGACATGCACACGTCTGTTCCTGCCCCCTACACCGGCAGAGAGCTCGGGGGAGCCAGAGACTGCCAGGCTGCTGCTGGGCTGGCTGCCTGTGTGGGACGGGGCAGAGCCGACCTAGGGGCAAGTTGGGCCTCTTGCTCTCCCTGCTGCCCTGAGGCTGCTGGGTCAAAGAGGTCTTGGGCATCCAGCCCTGTGCTGGTGCCTTCCCTCTGACGAGGCCCTCTGAGCTCCAGCACCTTGCAGTGTGGAGACAGCCCCTGTCAGCAACCTCCTCTCCAAAGAGGCCTCAACTGAGGCCTACACCCAGGGGAAAGGCACCAGCGGGGATGATCCTGGGGAGGCGCACGGACATGTCTGGACCCAGTCTCCGCAGCCTGCCCCTTGGTGGGGCAGTACCCCCGGAGGCCAGGAAGGTCTGGGCAAGTCTGGCCAGGGGCAGGGGCCCTGCTGGGTCCTGACCCTGGCCTGTGGGGCCTCTGAGCACAACCGGCCCACTCCCATTGGAAGACCTCCCCGGCTGGCTCCAAAGTCCTGTTTGCATACACTCCCGCCCGCTGTTCACGACAGGAATGCAAAAAGCTCCCAAGCCGGGGAGAAAAGCGCTTCGGTGTGGTGCTCTCTCCGGGCCCTTGCCCCTGAGCCTGGGGGCAAGGCAGGGGGAACACACTCCCAGGCCAAGGCAGAACCACATGCCCACGTCTGTTCCTGTCCCCTGCACCGGCAGAGAGCTTGGGGGAGCCAGAGTCTGTCAGGCAGCTGCTGGGTTGGCCGCCTGTGTGGGAAGGGGCAGAGCCGACCTAGGGGCAAGTTGGGCCTCTTGCTCTCCCTGCTGCCCTGAGGCTGCTGGGTCAAAGAGGTCTTGGGCATCCAGCCCTTTGCTGGTCCCTTCCCTCTGATGAGGCCCTCTGAGCTCCAGCACCTTGCACTGTGGAGACAGCCCCTGCCAGCAACCTCCTCTCCAAGGAGGCCTCAACCGAGGCCTAGGCCCAGGGGAAAGGCACCAGCGGGAATGATCCTGGAGAGGCGCACGGACATGTCTGGACCCAGTCCCCGCAGCCTGACCCTTGGTGGGGCAGTACCCCCAGAGGCCGGGAAGGTCTGGGCAAGGCTGGCCAGGGGCAGGGGCCCTGCTGGGTCCTGCCCCTGGCCTGTGGGGCCTCTGAGCACAACCGGCCCTCTCCCACTGGAAGACCTCCCCGGCTGCCTCCAAAGGCCGGTTTGCAAGCGCTCCCGCCCACTGTTCCCAGCAGGCGTGCACAATGCTCCTAAGCCCGGGAGAAAAGCGCTTCAGGGTGGTGCTCTCTCTGGGCCCTTGCTCCTGAGCATGGGGGCAAGGCAGGGTGTCCACACTCCCAGGCCAAGGCAGAACCACATGCACACGTCTGATCTGCCCCCTGCACCGGCAGAGAGCTCGGGGGAGCCAGAGTCTGTCAGGCAGCTGCTGGGCTGGCCGCCTGTGTGGGAAGGGGGAGAGCCGACCTAGGGGCAAGTTGGGCCTCTTGCTCTCCCTGCTGCCCTGAGGCTGCTGGGCCAAAGAGGTCTTGGGCATCCAGCCCCTTGCTGGTCCCTTCCCTCTGACGAGGCCCTCTGAGCTCCAGCACCTTGCAGTGTGGAGACAGCCCCTGCCAGCAACCTCCTATCCAAGGAGGCCTAAACCGAGGCCTAGGCCCAGGGGAAAGGCACCAGCGGGGATGAGCCTGGGGAGGCGCCCGGGCATGTCTGGACCCAGTCCCCGCAGCCTGCCCCTTGGTGGGGCAGTACCCCCGGAGGCCAGGTAGGTCTGGGAAAGGCTGGCCAGGGGCAGGAGCCCTGCTGGGTCCTGCCCCTGGCCTGTGGGGCCTCTGAGCACAACCGGCCCTCTCCCACTGGAAGACCTCCACGGCTGCCTCCAAAGTCCTGTTTGCAAAAACTCCCGCCCGCTGTTCACGCCAGGCTCGCACAATGCTCCCAAGCCCGGGAGAAAAGCGCTTTGGGCTGGTGCTCTCTCCGGGCCCTTGCCCCTGAGCCTGGGGGCAAGGCAGGGGCAACACACTCCCAGGCCAAGGCAGAAACACATGCACACCTCTGATCTGCCCCCTGCACCGGCAGAGAGCTCGGGGGAGCCAGAGTATGTCAGGCAGCTGCTGGGCTGGCCGCCTGTGTGGGAAGGGGCAGAGCCGACCTAGGGGCAAGTTGGGCCTCTTGTTCTCCCTGCTGCCCCGATGCTGCTGGGCCAAAGAGGTCTTGGGCATCCAGCCCCTTGCTGGTCCCTTCCCTCTGACAAGGCCCTCTGAGCTCCAGCACCTTGCAGTGTGGAGACAGCCCCTGCCAGCAACCTCCTCTCCAAGGAGGCCTAAACCGAGGCCTAGGCCCAGGGGAAAGGCACCAGCGGGGATGAGCCTGGGGAGGCGCCCGGGCATGTCAGGACCCAGTCCCCGCAGCCTGCCCCTTGGTGGGGCAGTACCCCCTGAGGCCAGGAAGGTCTGGGAAAGGCTGGCCAGGGGCAGGGGACCTGCTGGGTCCTGCCCCTGGCCTGTGGGGCCTCTGAGCACATCCGGCCCTCTCCCGCTGGAAGACCTCCCCGGCTGCCTCCAAAGGCCGGTTTGCCAACACTCCCGCCCACTGTTCCCACCAGGCGCGCACAATGCTCCCAAGCCCGGGAGAAAAGCGCTTCGGGGTGGTGCTCTCTCCGGGCCCTTGCCCCTGAGCCTGGGGGCCAGGCAGGGGGAACACACTCCCAGGCCAAGGCAGAACGACATGCACACGTCTGTTCCTGACCCCTGCACCGGCAGAGAGCTCGGGGGAGCCAGAGTCTGTCAGGCAGCTGCTGTGTTGGCTGCCTGTGTGGGAAGGGGCAGAGCCGACCTAGGGGCAAGATGGGCCTCTTCCTCTCCCTGCTGCCCTGAGGCTGCTGGGCCAAAGAGGTCTTGGGCATCCAGCCCCTTGCTGGTCCCTTCCCGCTGACGAGGCCCTCTGAGCTCCAGAACCTTGCAGTGTGGAGACAGCCCCTGCCGGCAACCTCCTCTCCAAGGAGGCCTCAACCGAGGCCTAGGCCCAGGGGAAAGGCACCAGCGGGGATGAGCCTGGGGAGGCGCCCGGGCATGTCTGGACCCAGTCCCCGCAGCCTGCCCCTTGGTGGGGTAGTACCCCCGAAGGCCAGGAAGGTCTGGGCAAGGCTGGCCAGGGGCAGGGGCCCTGCTGGGTCCTGCCCCTGGCCTGAGGGGCCTCTGAGCACAACCGGCCCTCTCCCACTGGAAGACCTCCCCGGCTGCCTCCAAAGGCCGGTTTGCAAGCACTCCCGCCCGCTGTTCCCGCCAGCCTCGCACAATGCTCCCAAGACCGGGAGAAAAGCGCTTCGGGGTGGTGTTCTCTCCGTGCCAATGGAGGACCTCCCTGGCTGCCCCCAAAGGCCGGTTTGCAAGCACTCCCACTCGCTGTTCCCGCCAGCCACGCACAATCCTCCAAAACCCCGGAGAAAAGCGCTTCGGGGTGGTGTTCTCTCCGTGCCCATGGAAGACCTCCCGGGGTGCCCCCAAAGGCCGGTTTGGAAGCACTCCCACTCGCTGTTCCCGCCATCCGCGCAAATGTTCCAAGCCCGGGAGAAAAGCGCTTCTGGGTGGTGCTCTCTCCTGGCCCTTGGAAGACCTCCCCGGCTGCCTCCAAAGGCCAGTTTGCAAGCACTGCCGCCCGCTGTTCCCACCAGCCACGCACAATGCTCCCAAGCCCGGGAGAAAAGCATTTTGGGGTGGTGCTCTCTACAGGCCCTTGGAAGACCTCCCCGGCTGCCTCCAATGGCCAGTTTGCAAGCACTCATGCCCGCTGTTCCCACCAGCCGCGCACAATGCTCCCAAGCCCGGGAGAAAAGCTTTTTGGGGTGGTGCTCACACAGGGCCCTGGAAGACCTCCCCGGCTGCCTGCAAAGGCCGGTTTTCAAGCACTCCTGCCTGCTGTTCCCGCCACCCGCGCACAATGCTCCCAAGCCCGGGAGAAAAGCGCTTCGGGGTGGTGCTCTCTACAGGCCCTTGGAAGACCTCCCCGGCTGCCTCCAAAGGCCGGTTTGCAAGGACTCCTTCCTGCTGTTCCCGCCAGCCACGCACAATGCTCCCAAGCCCGGGAGAAAAGTGCTTCGGGGTGGTGCTCTCTCCGGGCCCTTGGAAGACGTCCCCGGCTGCCTCCAAAGGCCGGTTTGCAAGCACTCATGCCCGTTGTTCCCACCAGCCGCGCACAATGCTCCCAAGCCCGGGAGAAAAGCATTTTGGGGTGGTGCTCACTCCGGGCCCTTGGAAGACCTCCCCGGCTGCCTCCAAAGGCCAGTTTGCAAGCACTCCTGCCTGCTGTTCCCGCCAGCCGCGCACAATGCTCCCAAGCACGGGAGAAAAGCGCTTCGGGGTGGTGCTCTCTCCGGGCACTTTCAAGACCTCCTCGGCTGCCTCCAAAGGTCGGTTTGTAAGTACTCATTCCCGCTGCTTCCGCCAGCCACGCACAATGCTCCCAAGCCCGGGAGAAAAGCATTTTGGGGTGGTGCTCTCTCCGGGCCCTTGGAAGACCTCCCAGGCTGCCTCCAAAGGCCGGTTTGCAAGCACTCATGTCCGCTGTTCCCGACAGCCGCGCACAATGCTCCCAAGCCCGGGAGAAAAGCATTTTGGGGTGGTGATCAGTCCGGTGCCCTTGGAAGACCTCCCCGGCTGCCTCCAAAGGACAGTTTGCAAGCACTCATGCCCGCTGTTCCCGCCAGCCGCGCACAATGCTCCCAAGACCGTGAGAAAAGCGCTTCAAGGTGGTGTTCTACTAGGGACCATGGAGGACCTCCCCGGCTGCCCCCAAAGGCCGGTTTGCAAGCACTCCCACTCGCTGTTCCCGCCAGCCACACACAATGTTCCAAAACCCCGGAGAAAAGCGCTTCGGGGTGGTGTTCTCTCCGTGCCAATGGAGGACCTCCCTGGCTGCCCCCAAAGGCCGGTTTGCAAGCACTCCCACTCGCTGTTCCCGCCAGCCACGCACAATCCTCCAAAACCCCGGAGAAAAGCGCTTCGGGGTGGTGTTCTCTCCGTGCCCATGGAAGACCTCCCGGGGTGCCCCCAAAGGCCGGTTTGGAAGCACTCCCACTCGCTGTTCCCGCCATCCGCGCAAATGTTCCAAGCCCGGGAGAAAAGCGCTTCTGGGTGGTGCTCTCTCCTGGCCCTTGGAAGACCTCCCCGGCTGCCTCCAAAGGCCAGTTTGCAAGCACTGCCGCCCGCTGTTCCCACCAGCCACGCACAATGCTCCCAAGCCCGGGAGAAAAGCATTTTGGGGTGGTGCTCTCTACAGGCCCTTGGAAGACCTCCCCGGCTGCCTCCAATGGCCAGTTTGCAAGCACTCATGCCCGCTGTTCCCACCAGCCGCGCACAATGCTCCCAAGCCCGGGAGAAAAGCTTTTTGGGGTGGTGCTCACACAGGGCCCTGGAAGACCTCCCCGGCTGCCTGCAAAGGCCGGTTTTCAAGCACTCCTGCCTGCTGTTCCCGCCACCCGCGCACAATGCTCCCAAGCCCGGGAGAAAAGCGCTTCGGGGTGGTTCTCTCTACAGGCCCTTGGAAGACCTCCCCGGCTGCCTCCAAAGGCCGGTTTGCAAGGACTCCTTCCTGCTGTTCCCGCCAGCCACGCACAATGCTCCCAAGCCCGGGAGAAAAGTGCTTCGGGGTGGTGCTCTCTCCGGGCCCTTGGAAGACGTCCCCGGCTGCCTCCAAAGGCCGGTTTGCAAGCACTCATGTCCGCTGTTCCCGACAGCCGCGCACAATGCTCCCAAGCCCGGGAGAAAAGCAGTTTGGGGTGGTGATCAGTCCGGTGCCCTTGGAAGACCTCCCCGGCTGCCTCCAAAGGACAGTTTGCAAGCACTCATGCCCGCTGTTCCCGCCAGCCGCGCACAATGCTCCCAAGACCGTGAGAAAAGCGCTTCAAGGTGGTGTTCTACTAGGGACCATGGAGGACCTCCCCGGCTGCCCCCAAAGGCCGGTTTGCAAGCACTCCCACTCGCTGTTCCCGCCAGCCACACACAATGTTCCAAAACCCCGGAGAAAAGCGCTTCGAGGTGGTGCTCTCTCCGGGCCCTAGGAAGACCTCCCCGGCTGCCTCCAAAGGCCGGTTTGCAAGCATTCCTGCCTGCTGTTCCCGCCACACGCGCACAATGCTCCCAAGCCCGGAAGAAAAGCATTTTGGGGTGGTGCTCTCTCCGGGCCCTTGGAAGACCTCCCCGGCTGCCTCCAAAGGACAGTTTGCAAGAACTCATGCCCGCTGTTCCCGCCAGCCGCGCACAATGCTCCCAAGACCGGGAGAAATGCGCTTCGGGGTGGTGTTCTCTCCGGGCCCATGGAGGACCTCCCCGGCTGCCCCCAAAGGCCGGTTTGCAAGCACTCCCACTCGCTGTTCCCGCCAGGCACGCACAATGCTCCCAAGCCTGGGAGAAAAGCGCTTCGGGGTGGTGCTCTCACCGGGCCCTTGCCCCTGAGCCTGGGTGCAATGCAGGGGGAACACACTCCCAGGCCAAGGCAGAACCACATGCACACGTCTGTTCCTGGTCCCTGCACCGGCAGAGAGCTCGGGGAGGCCAGAGTATGCCAGGCAGCTGCTGGGCTGGCGGCCTGTGTGGAAAGGGGCAGAGCCGACCTAGGGGCAAGTTGGGCCTCTTGCTCTCCCTGCTGACCTGAGGCTGCTGGGCCAAAGAGGTCTTGGGCATCCAGCCCCTTGCTGGTCCCTTTTCTCTGATGAGGCCCTCTGAAATCCAGCACCTTGCAGTGTGGAGACAGCCCCTGCCAGCAACCTCCTCTCCAAGGAGGCCTCAACCGAGTCCTAGGCCTAGGGGAAAGGCACCAGCGGGGATGAGCCTGGGGAGGCGCCCGGCCATGTCTGGACCCAGTCCCCGCAGCCTGCCCCTTGGTGGGGCAGTACCCCCGGAGGCCAGGAAGGTCTGGGCAAGGCTGCCAGGGCAGGGACACTGCTGGGTCCTGCCCCTGGCCTGTGGGTCCTCTGAGCACAACCGGCCCACTCCCACTGGAAGACCTCCCCGGCTGCCTCCAAAGTCCTGTTTGCAACACTCCCGCCCGCTGTTCACGTCAGGAATGCACAAAGCTCCCAAGCCGGGGAGAAAAGCGCTTCGGTGTGGTGCTCTCTCCGGGCCCTTGCCCCTGAGCCTGGGGGCAAGGCAGGGGGAACACACTCCCAGGCCAAGGCAGAACCACATGCCCACGTCTGTTCCTGTCCCCTGCACCGGCAGAGAGCTTGGGGGAGCCAGAGTCTGTCAGGCAGCTGCTGGGTTGGCCGCCTGTGTGGGAAGGGGCAGAGCCGCCCTAGGGGCAAGTTGGGCCTCTTCCTCTCCCTGCTGCCCTGAGGCTGCTGGGCCAAAGATGTCTTGGGCATCCAGCCCCTTACTGGTCCCTTCACTCTGACGAGGCCCTCTGAGCGCTAGCACCTTGCAGTGTGGAGACAGCCCCTGCCAGCAACCTCCTCTCCAAGGAGGCCTCAACCGAGGCCTAGGCCCAGGGGAAAGGCACCAGCGGGGATGAGCCTGGGGAGGTGCCCGGGCATGACTGGACCCAGTCCCCGCAGCCTGCCCCTTGGTGGGGCAGTACCCCGGGAGGCCAGGAAGGTCTGGGCAAGGCTGGCCAGGGGCAGGGGCCCTGCTGGGTCCTGCCCCTGGCCTGTGGGGCCTCTGAGCACAACCGGCCCTCTACCACTGGAAGACCTCCCCGGCTGCCTCCAAAGGCCGGTTTGCAAGCGCTCCCGCCCACTGTTCCCAGCAGGCGTGTACAATGCTCCTAAGCCCGGGAGAAACGCGCTTCGGGGTGGTGCTCTCTCTGGGCCCTTGCCCCTGAGCCTGGGGGCAAGGCAGGGGGAACACACTCCCAGGCCAAGGCAGAACCACATGCACACGTCTGATCTGCCCCCTGCACCGGCAGAGAGCTCGGGGGAGCCAGAGTCTGTCAGGCAGCTGCTGGGCTGGCCGCCTGTGTGGGAAGTGGCAGAGCCGAACTAGGGGCAAGTTGGGCCTCTTGCTATCCCTGCTGCCCTGAGGCTGCTGGGCGAAAGAGGTCTTGGGCATCCAGCCCCTTGCTGGTCCCTTCCCTCTGACGAGGCCCTCTGAGCTCCAGCACCTTGCAGTGTGGAGACAGCCCCTGCCAGCAACCTCCTCTCCAAGGAGGCCTCAACCGAGGCCTAGGCCCAGGGGAAAGGCACCAGCGGGGATGAGCCTGGGGAGGCGCCCGGGCATGACTGGACCCAGTCCCCGCAGCCTGCCCCTTGGTGGGGCAGTACCCCGGGAGGCCAGGAAGGTCTGGGCAAGGCTGGCCAGGGGCAGGGGCCCTGCTGCGTCCTGCCCCTGGCCTGTGGGGCCTCTGAGCACAACCGGCCCTCTCCCACTGGAAGACCTCCCCGGCTGCCTCCAAAGGCCGGTTTGCAAGCACTCCCGCCCACTGTTCCCACCAAGCGCGCACAATGCTCCCAAGCCCGGGAGAAAAGCGCTTCGGGTTGGTGCTCTCTCAGGGCCCTTGCCCCTGAGCCTGGGGGCCAGGCAGGGGGTCCACACTCCCAGGCCAAGGCAGAACCACATGCACACGTCTGTTCCTGCCCCCTGCACCGGCAGAGAGCTGGGGGGAGCCAGAGTCTGTCAGGCAGCTGCTGGGCTGGCCGCCTGTGTGGGAAGGGGCAGAGCCTACCTAGGGGCAAGTTGGGCCTCTTGCTCTCCCTGCTGCCCTGAGGCTGCTGGGACAAAGAGGTCTTGGGCATCCAGCCCCTTGCTGGTCCATTCCCTCTGACGAGACCCTCTGAGCTCCAGCACCTTGCAGTGTGGAGACAGCCCCTGCCAGCAACCTCCTCTCCAAGGAGGCCTCAACCGAGGCCTAGGCCCAGGGGAAAGGCACCAGCGGGGATGAGCCAGTGGAGTCGCACGGGCATGTCTGGACCCAGTCCCCGCAGCCTGCCCCTTGGTGGGGCAGTACCCCCGGAGGCCAGTAAGGTCTGGGCAAGGCTGGCCAGGGGCAGGGGCCCTGCTGGGTCCTGCCCCTGGCCTGTGGGGCCTCTGAGCACAACCGGCCCTCTCCCACTGGAAGACATCCCCGGCGGCCTCCAAAGGCCGGTTTGACAACACTCCCGCCCGCTGTTCCCGCCAGGCACGCACAATGCTCCCAAGCCCGGGAGAAAAGCGCTTCGGGGTGTTGCTCTCTCCGGGCCCTTGCCCCTGAGTTGGGGTCCAGGCAGTGGGACCACACTCCCAGACCAAGGCAGAACCACACGCACACGTCTGTTTCTGACCCCTGCACCGGCAGAGAGCTCGGGGGAGCCAGAGTCTGTCAGGCAGCTGCTGGGTTGGCTGCCTGTGTGGGAAGGGGCAGAGCTGATCTAGGGGCAAGTTGGGCCTCTTGCTCTCCCTGCTGCCCTGAGGCTGCTGGGCCAAAGATGTCTTGGGCATCCAGCCCCTTGCTGGTCCCTTCCCTCTGACGAGGCCCTCTGAGCTCCAGCACCTTGCAGTGTGGAGACAGCCCCTGCCAGCAACCTCCTCTCCAAGGAGGCCTAAACTGAGGCCTAGGCCCAGGGGAAAGGCACCAGCGGGGATGAGCCTGGGGAGGCGCCCGGGCATGTCTGGACCCAGTCCCCGCAGCCTGCCCCTTGGTGGGGCAGTACCCCCGGAGGCCAGGAAGGTCTGGGCAAGGCTGGCCAGGGGCAGGGGCCCTGCTGGGTCCTGCCCCTGGCCTGTGGGGCCTCTGAGCACAACCGGCCCTCTCCCACTGGAAGACCTCCCCGGCTGCCTCCAAAGGCCAGTTTGCCAACACTCCCGCCCGCTGTTCCCGCCAGGCACGCACAATGCTCCCAAGCCCGGGAGAAAAGCGCTTCGGGGTGTTGCTCTCTCCGGGCCCTTGCCCCTGAGCCTGGGGGCCAGTCAGTGGGTCCACACTCCCAGACCAAGGCAGAACCACATGCACACGTCTGTTCCTGACCCCTGCACCGGCAGAGAGCTCGGGGGAGCCAGAGTCTGTCAGGCAGCTGCTGGGCTGGCCGCCTGTGTGGGTAGGGGCAGAGCCGACCTAGGGGCAAGTTGGGCCTCTTCCTCTCCCTGCTGCCCTGAGGCTGCTGGGCCAAAGAGGTCTTGGGCATCCAGCCCCTTGCTGGTCCCTTCCCTCTGACGAGGCCCTCTGAGCTCCAGCACCTTGCAGTGTGGAGACAGCCCCTGCCAGCAACCTCCTCTCCAAGGAGGCCTCAACCGAGGCCTAGGCCCAGGGGAAAGGCACCAGCGGGGATGAGCCTGGGGAGGCGCCCGCGCATGTCTGGACCCAGTCCCCGCAGCCTGACCCTTGGTGAGGTACTACCCCCGGAGGCCAGGAAGGTCTGTGCAAGGCTGCCAGGGGCAGGGACAGCGCTGGGTCCTGCCCCTGGCCTGTGGGGCGTCTGAGCACAACCGGCACTCTCCCGCTGGAAGACCTCCCCGTCTGCCTCCAAAGGCCGGTTTGCAAGCACTCCCGCCCGCTGTTCCCGCCAGGCACGCACAATGCTCCCAAGCCCGGGAGAAAAGCGCTTCGGGGTGGTGCTCTCTCCGGGCCCTTGCCCCTGAGCCTGGGGGCCAGGCAGGGGGAACACACTCCGAGGCCAAGACAGAACGACATGAACACGTCTGTTCCTGCCCCCTGCACCGGCAGAGAGCTCGGGGGAGCCAGAGACTGCCAGGCTGCTGCTGGGCTGGCTGCCTGTGTGGGACGGGGCAGAGCCGACCTAGGGGCAAGTTGGGCCTCTTGCTCTCCCTGCTGCCCTGAGGCTGCTGGGTCAAAGAGGTCTTGGGCATCCAGCCCTTTGCTGGTCCCTTCCCTCTGACGAGGCCCTCTGAGCTCCAGCACCTTGCAGTGTGGAGACAGCACCTGCCAGCAACCTCCTCTCCAAAGAGGCCTCAACCGAGGCCTACGCCCAGGGGAAAGGCACCAGCGGGGATGATCCTGGGGAGGCGCACGGACATGTCTGGACCCAGTCCCCGTAGCCTGCCCCTTGGTGGGGCAGTACCCCCGGAGGCCAGGAAGGTCTGGGCAAGGCTGGCCAGGGGCAGGGGCCCTGCTGGGTCCTGCCTCTGGCCTGTGGGGCCTCTGAGCACAACCGGCCCTCTCCCACTGGAAGACCTCCCCGGCTGCCTCCAAAGTCCTGTTTGCAAACACTCCCGCCCACCTGTTCATGCCAGGCTCGCACAATGCTCCCAAGCCCGGGAGAAAAGCGCTTTGGGGTGGTGCTCTCTCCGGGCCCTTGCCCCTGAGCCTGCGGGCAAGGCAGGGGGAACACACTCCCAGGCCAAGGCAGAACCACATGCCCACGTCTGTTCCTGTCCCCTGCACCGGGAGAGAGCTTGGGGGAGCCAGAGTCTGTCAGGCAGCTGCTGGGTTGGCCGCCTGTGTGGGAAGGGGCAGAGCCGCCCTAGGGGCAAGTTGGGCCTCTTGCTCTCCCTGCTGCCCTGAGGCTGCTGGGCCAAAGACATCTTGGGCATCCAGCCCCTTGCTGGTCCCTTCCCTCTGACGAGGCCCTCTGAGCTCCAGCACCTTGCAGTGTGGAGACAGCCCCTGCCAGCAACCTCCTCTCCAAGGAGGCCTCAACCGAGGCCTAGGCCCAGGGGAAAGGCACCAGCGGGGATGAGCCAGGGGAGGCGCCCGAGCATGTCTGGACCCAGTCCCCGCAGCCTGCCCCTAGGTGGGGCAGTACCCCCGGAGGCCAGGAAGGTCTGGGCAAGGCTGGCCAGGGGCAGGGGCCCTGCTGCGTCCTGCCCCTGGCCTGTGGGGCCTCTGAGCACAACCGGCCCTCTCCCACTGGAAGACCTCCCCGGCTGCCTCCAAAGGCCGGTTTGCAAGCGCTCCCGCCCACTGTTCCAAGCAGGCGTGCACAATGCTCCCAAACCCGGGAGAAAAGCGCTTCAGGGTGGTGTTCTCTCCGGCACTTACCCCTGAGCCTGGGGGCAAGGCACGGTGTCCACACTCCCAGGCCCAGTCAGAACCACATGCACACCTCTGATCTGCCTCCTGCACCGGCAGAGAGCTCGGGGGAGCCAGAGTCTGTCAGGCAGCTGCTGGGCTGGCCGCCTGTGTGGGAAGGGGCAGAGCCGACCTAGGGGCAAGTTGGGCCTCTTGCTCTCCCTGCTGCCCTGAGGCTGCTGGGCCAAAGAGGTCTTGGGCATCCAGCCCCTTGCTGGTCCCTTCCCTCTGACGAGGCCCTCTGAGCTCCAGCACCTTGCAGTGTGGAGACAGCCTCTGCAAGCAACCTCCTCTCCAAAGAGGCCTCAACCGAGGCCTAGGCCCAGGGGAAAGGCACCAGCGGGGATGAGCCAGGGGAGGCGCCCGGGCATGGCTGGACCCAGTCCCCGCAGCCTGCCCCTTGGTGGGGCAGTACCCCCGGAGGCCAGGAAGGTCTGGGCAAGACTGGCCAGGGGCAGGGGCCCTGCTGGGTCCTGCCCCTGGCCTGTAGGGCCTCTGAGCACAACCGGCCCTCTCCCGCTGGAAGAGCTCCCCAGCTGCCTCCAAAGGCCAGTTTGCCAACACTCCTGCCCGCTGTTCCAACCAGGCACGCACAATGCTCCCAAGCCCGGGAGAAAAGCACTTCGGGGTGGTGCTCTCTCCGGGCCCTTGCCCCTGAGCCTGTGGGCAAGGCTGGGGGAACAGACTTCCAGACCAAGGCAGAACCACATGCACACGTCTGTTCCTGTCCTCTGCACCGGCAGAGAGCTCGGGGGAGCCAGAGTCTGTCAGGCAGCTGCTGGGCTGGCCGCCTGTGTGGGAAGGGGCAGAGCCGACCTAGGGGCAAGTTGGGCCTCTTGCTCTCCCTGCTGCCCTGAGGCTGCTGGGCCAAAGACGTCTTGGGCATCCAGCCCCTTACTGGTCCCTTCCCTCTGACGAGGCCCTCTGAGCTCCAGCACCTTGCAGTGTGGAGACAGCCCCTGCCAGCAACCTCCTCTCCAAGGAGGCCTCAACCGAGGCCTAGGCCCAGGGGAAAGGCACCAGCGGGGATGAGCCAGTGGAGGCGCACGGGCATGTCTGGACCCAGTCCCCAGAGCCTTCCCCTTGGTGGGGCAGTACCCCCGGAGGCCAGGAAGGTCTGGGCAAGGCTGCCCAGGGGCAGGGCCCCTGCTGGGTCCTGCCCCTGGCCTGTGGGGCCTCTGAGCACAACCGGCCCTCTCCCACTGGAAGACCACCCCGGCTGCCTCCAAAGGCCGGTTTGCCAACACTCCCGGCCGCTGTTCCCGCCAGGCACGCACAATGCTCCCAAGCCCGGGAGAAAACCGCTTCAGGGTGTTGCTCTCTCCGGGCACTTGCCCCTGAGCCTGGGGACCATGCAGTGGGTACACACTCCCAGACCAAGGCAGAACAACATGCACACGTCTGTTCCTGACCCCTGCACCGGCAGAGAGCTCGGGGGAGCCAGAGTCTGTCAGGCAGCTGCTGGGTTGGCTGCCTGTGTCGGAAGGGGCAGAGCCGACCTAGGGGCAAGTTGGGCCTCTTGCTCTCCCTGCTGCCCTGAGGCTGCTGGGTCAAAGAGGTCTTGGGCATCCAGCCCTTTGCTGGTCCCTTCCCTCTGACGAGGCCCTCTGAGCTCCAGCACCTTGCAGTGTGGAGACAGCCCCTGCCAGCAACCTCCTCTCCAAAGAGGCCTCAACCGAGGCCTCCGCCCCGGGGAAAGGCACCAGCGGGGATGATCCTAGGGAGGCGCACGGACATGTCTGGACCCAGTCCCCGCAGCCTGCCCCTTGGTGCGGCAGTACCCCCGGAGGCCAGGAAGGTCTGGGCAAGGCTGGCCAGGGGCAGGGGCCCTGCTGGGTCCTGCCCCTGGCCTGTGAGGCCTCTGAGCACAACCGGCCCTCTCCCACTGGAAGACCACCCCGGCTGCCTCCAAAGTCATGTTTGCAAACACTCCCGCCCGCTGTTCACGCCAGGCTCGCACAATGCTCCCAAGCCCGGGAGAAAAGCGCTTCGGGGTGGTGCTCTCTCCGGGCCCTTGCCCCTGAGCCTGGGGGCCAGGCAGGGGGAACACACTCCCAGGCCAAGGTAGAACCACATGCCCACGTCTGTTCCTGTCCCCTGCACCGGCAGAGAGCTTGGAGGAGCCAGAGTGTCAGGCAGCTACTGGGTTGGCCGCCTGTGTGGAAGGGGCAGAGCCGCCCTAGGGGCAAGTTGGGCCTCTTGCTCTCCCTGCTGCCCTGAGGCTGCTGGGCCAAAGACGTCTTGGGCATCTAGCCCCTTGCTGGTCCCTTCCCTCTGATGAGGCCCTCTGAGCTCCAGCACCTTGCAGTGTGGAGACAGCCCCTGCCAGCAACCTCCTCTCCAAGGAGGCCTCAACCGAGGCCTAGGCCCAGGGGAAAGGCACCAGCGGGAATGAGCCAGGGGAGGCGCCCGAGCATGTCTGGACCCAGTCCCCGCAGCCTGCCCCTTGATGGGGCAGTACCCCCGGAGGCCAGGAAGGTCTGGGCAAGGCTGGCCAGGGGCAGGGGCCCTGCTGGGTCCTGCCCCTGGCCTGTGGGGCCTCTGAGCACAACCGGCCCTTTCCCACTGGAAGACCTCCCCGCCTGCCTCCAAAGGCCGGTTTGCAAGCGCTCCCGGCCACTGTTCCCAGCAGGCGGGCACAATGCTCCTAAGCCCGGAAGAAAAGCGCTTCAGGGTGGTGCTCTCTCTGGGCCCTTGGAAGACCTCCCGGCTGCCTCCAAAGGCCGGTTTTCAAGCACTCCTGCCTGCTGTTCCCGCCAGCCGCGCGCAATGCTCCCAAGCCCGGGAGAAAAGCTTTTTGGGGTGGTGCTCACACCGGGCACTGGAAGACCTCCCCGGCTGCCTGCAAAGGCCGGTTTTCAAGCACTCCTGCCTGCTGTTCCCGCCACCCGCGCACAATGCTCCCAAGCCCGGGAGAAAAGCGCTTCGGGGTGGTGCTCTCTACAGGCCCTTGGAAGACCTCCCCGGCTGCCTCCAAAGGCCGGTTTGCAAGGACTCCTTCCTGCTGTTCCCCCCAGCCACGCACAATGCTCCCAACCCGGGAGAAAAGTGCTTCGGGGTGGTGCTCTCTCCGGGCCCTTGGAAGACGTCCCCGGCTGCCTCCAAAGGCCGGTTTGCAAGCACTCATGCCCGTTGTTCCCACCAGCCGCGCACAATGCTCCCAAGCCCGGGAGAAAAGCATTTTGGGTTGGTGCTCACTCCGGGCCCTTGGAAGACCTCCCCGGCTGCCTCCAAAGGCCAGTTTGCAAGCACTCCTGCCTGCTGTTCCCGCCAGCCGCGCACAATGCTCCCAAGCCCGGGAGAAAAGCGCTTCGGGGTGGTGCTCTCTCCGGGCACTTTCAAGACCTCCCCGGCTGCCTCCAAAGGCCGGTTTGTAAGTACTCATTCCCGCTGCTTCCGCCAGCCACGCACAATGCTCCCAAGCCCGGGAGAAAAGCATTTTGGGGTGGTGCTCTCTCCGGGCCCTTGGAAGACCTCCCCGGCTGCCTCCAAAGGCCGGTTTGCAAGCACTCCTGCCTGCTGTTCCTGCCACACGCGCACAATGCTCCCAAGCCCGGAAGAAAAGCATTTTGCGGTGGTGCTCTCTCCGGGCCCTTGGAAGACCTCCCGGGCTGCCTCCAAAGGCCGGTTTGCAAGCACTCATGTCCGCTGTTCCCGACAGCCGCGCACAATGCTCCCAAGCCCGGGAGAAAAGCATTTTGGGGTGGTGATCAGTCCGGGCCCTTGGAAGACCTCCCCGGCTGCCTCCAAAGGACAGTTTACAAGCACTCATGCCCGCTGTTCCCGCCAGCCGCGCACAATGCTCCCAAGACCGTGAGAAAAGCGCTTCGGGGTGGTGTTCTCTCCGGGACCATGGAGGACCTCCCCGGCTGCCCCCAAAGGCCAGTTTGCAAGCACTCCCACTCGCTGTTCCCGCCAGCCACACACAATGTTCCAAAACCCCGGAGAAAAGCGCTTCGGGGTGGTGCTCTCTCCGGGCCCTTGGAAGACTTGTCTGGCTGCCTCCAAAGGCCGGTTTGCAAGAATTCCCTCCTGCTGTCCCACCAGCCGCACACAATGCTCCAAAACCCGAGAGAAAAGCGCTTCGAGGTGGTGCTCTCTCCGGGCCCTTGGAAGACCTCCCCGGCTGCCTCCAAAGGCCGGTTTGCAAGCACTCCTGCCTGCTGTTCCCGCCACACGCGCACAATGCACCCAAGCCCGGGAGAAAAGCGCTTCGGGGTGGTGCTCTCTCCCGGCCTTTGGAAGACGTCCCCGGCTGCCTCCAAAGGCCGGTTTGCAAGGACTCAGGCCCGCTGTTCCCGCCAGCCACGCACAATGCTCCCAAGCCCGGGAGAAAAGCATTTTGGGGTGGTGCTCTCTCCGGGCCCTTGGAAGACCACCCCGGCTGCCTCAAAAGGCCGGTTTGCAAGCACTCAGGCCCGCTGTTCCCGCCAGCCGCGTACAATGCTCCCAAGCCCGGGAGAAAAGCATTTTGGGGTGGTGCTCTCTCCGGGCCCTCGGAAGACCACCCCGGCTGCCTCAAAAGGCCGGTTTGCAAGCACTCAGGCCCGCTGTTCCCGCCAGCCGCGTACAATGCTCCCAAGCCCGGGAGAAAAGCATTTTGGGGTGGTGCTCACTCCGGGCCCTTGAAAGACCTCCCCGGCTGCCTCCAAAGTCCGGTTTGCAAGAACTCATGCCCGCTGTTCCCGCCAGCCGTGCACAATGCTAACAAGACCGGGCGAAATGCGCTTCGGGGTGGTGTTCTCTCCGTGCCCATGGAGGACCACCCCAGCTGCCCCCAAAGGCCAGTTTGCAATCACTCCCACTCACTGTTCCCGCAAGCCACGCACATGCTCCAAAACACGGGAGAGAAGCGCTTTGGGGTGGTGCTCTCTCCCGGCCCTTGGAAGACTTCCCCGGCTGCCTCCAAAGGCCGGTTTGCAAGAACTCCCTCCCGCTGTCCCGCCAGCCGTACACAATGCTCCCAATCTCGGGAGAAAAGCGCGTCGGGGTGGTGCTCTCTCAGGGCCCTTTGAAGACTTCCCCGGCTGCCTCCAATGGGCGGTATGCAAGCACTCATGCCCGCTCTTCCCACCAGCCACGCACAATGCTCCCAAGCACGGGAGAACAGCATTTTGGGGTGGTGCTCACTCCTTGCCCTTGGAAGACCTCCGCGCCTGCCTCCAAAGGCCGGTTTGCAAGCACTCCTGCCTGCTGTTCCCGCCACACGCGCACACTGCTCCCAAGCCCGGGAGAAAAGCGCATCGGGGTGGTGTTCTCTCCGGGCCCATGGAGGACCTCCCCGGCTGCCCCCAAAGGCCGGTTTGCAAGCATTCCCACTAGCTTTTCCCGACAGCCACGCAAATGCTCCCAAGCCCGGGAGAAAAGCATTTTGGGGTGGTGCTCTCTCCGGGCCCTTGCCCCTGTGCCTCGGGGCCAGCCAGGGGGTCCACACTCCCAGGCAAAGACAGAACCACATGCACACGTCTGTTCCTGCCTCCTGCACCGGCAGAGAGCTCGGGGGAGCCAGAGTCTGTCAGGCAGCTGCTGGGCTGGCTGCCTGTGTGGGAAGGGGCAGAGCCGACCTAGGGGCAAGTTGGGCCTCTTGTTCTCCCTGTTGCCCTGAGGCTGCTGGGCCAAAGAGGTCTTGGAAATCCAGCCCTTTGCTGGTCCCTTCCATCTGACGAGGCCCTCTGAGCTCCAGCACCTTGCAGTGTGGAGACAAACCCTGCCAGCAACCTCCTCTCCAAGGAGGCCTCAACCGAGGCCTAGTCCCAGGGAAAGGCACCAGCGGGGATGAACCTGGGGAGGCGCCCGGGAATGTCTGGACGCAGTCCACGCAGCCTGCCCCTTGGTAGGGCAGTACCCCCGGAGGCCAGGAAGGTCTGGGCAAGGCTGGCCTGGGGCAGGGGCCCTGCTGGGTCCGGCCCCTGGCCTGTGGGGCCTCTGAGCATGAGCGGCCTTGTCCCGCTGGAAGACCTCCCCGGCTGCCTCCAAAGGCCGATTTGCCAACACTCGCGCACGCTGTTCCCGCCTGGCACGCACAATGCTCCCAAGCCCGGGAAAAAAGCGCTTCGGGGTGGTGCTATCACCGGGCCCTTGCCCCTGAACCTCGGGGCCAGGCAGGGGGTCCACACTCCCAGGCCAAAGCAGAACCACATGCACACGTCTGTTCCTGCCCCCTGCACCGGCAGAGAGCTCGGGGGAGCCAGAGTATGTCAGGCAGCTGCTGGGCAGGCCGCCTGTGTGGGAAGGGGCAGAGCCGACCTAGGGGCAAGTTGGGCCTCTTGCTCTCCATGCTGCCCTGAGGCTGCTGGGCCAAAGAGGTCTTGGGCATCCAGCCCCTTGCTGGTCCCTTCCCTCTGACGAGGCCCTCTGAGCTCCAGCACCTTGCAGTGTGGAGACAGCCCCTGCCAGCAACCTCCTCTCCAAGGAGGCCTCAACCGAGGCCTAGGCCCAGGGGAAAGGCACCAGCGGGGATGAGCCTGGGGAGGCGCCTGGGCATGTCTGGACCCATCGCGCAGCCTGCCCCTTGGTGGGGCAGTACCCCCGGAGGCCAGGAAGGTCTGGGCAAGGCTGGCCAGGGGCAGGGGCCATGCTGGGTTCTGCCCCTGGCCTGTGGGGCCTCTGAGCACAACCGGCCCTCTCCCACTGGAAGACCTCCCCGGCTGCCTCCAAAGGCCGGTTTGCCAACACTCCCGACCGCTGTTCCCGCAAGGCACGCACAATGCTCCCAAGCCCGGGAGAAAAGCGCTTCGGGGTGTTGCTCTCTCTGGGCCCTTGCCCCTGAGCCTGGGGTCCAGGCAGTGGGTCCACACTCCCAGACCAAGGCAGAACCACATGCACACGTCTGTTCCTGACGCCTGCACCGGCAGAGAGCTCGGGGGAGCCAGAGTATGCCAGGCAGCTGCTGGGCTGGCGGCCTGTGTGGAAAGGGGCAGAACCGACCTAGGGGCAAGTTGGGCCTCTTGCTCTCCCTGCTGCCCTGAGGCTGCTGGGCCAAAGAGGTCTTGGGCATCCAGGCCCTTGCTGGTCCCTTCCCTCTGATGAGGCCCTCTGAGCTCCAGCACCTTGCAGTGTGGAGACAGCCCCTGCCAGCAACCTCCTCTCCAAGGAGGCCTCAACCGAGGCCTAGGCCTAGGGGAAAGGCACCAGCGGGGATGAGCCTGGGGAGGCGCCCGGCCATGTCTGGACCCAGTCCCTGCAGCCTGCCCCTTGGTGGGGCAGAACCCCCGGAGGCCAGGAATGTCTGGGCAAGGCTGCCAGGGGCAGGGACACTGCTGGGTCCTGCCCCTGGCCTGTGGGGCGTCTGAGCACAACCGGCACTCTCCCGCTGGAAGACCTCCCCGTCTGCCTCCAAAGGACGGTTTGCAAGCACTACCACCCGCTGTTCCCGCCAGGCACGCACAATGCTCCCAAGCCCGGGAGAAAAGCGCTTCGGGGTGGTGCTCTCTCCGGGCCCTTGCCCCTGAGCCTGGGGGCCAGGCAGGGGGAACACACTCCCAGGCCAAGGGAGAATGACATGCACACGTCTGTTTCTGCCCCCTACACCGTTAGAGAGCTCGGGGGAGCCAGAGACGGTCAGGCTGCTGCTGGGCTGGCTGCCTGTGTGGTACGGGGCAGAGCCGACCTAGTGGCAAGTTGGGCATCTTGCTCTCCCTGCTGCCCTGAGGCTGCTGGGTCAAAGAGGTCTTGGGCATCCAGGCCTTTGCTGGTGCCTTCCCTCTGACGAGGCCCTCTGAGCTCCACCACTTTGCAGTGTGGAGACAGCCCCTGTCAGCAACCTCCTCTCCAAAGAGGCCTCAACCGAGGCCTCACCCAGGGGAAAGTCACCAGCGGGGATGATCCTGGGGAGGCGCACGGACATGTCTGGACCCAGTCTCCGCAGCCTGCCCCTTGGTGGGGCAGTACCCCCGGAGGCCAGGAAGGTCTGGGCAAGTCTGGCCAGGGGCAGGGGCCCTGCTGGGTCCTGCCCCTGGCCTGTGGGGCCTCTGAGCACAACCGGCCCTCTCCCACTGGAAGACCTCCCCGGCTGCCTCCAAAGTCCTGTTTGCAAACACTCCCGCCCGCTGTTCACGTCAAGAATGCACAAAGCTCCCAAGCCGGGGAGAAAAGCGCTTCGGTGTGGTGCTCTCTCCGGGCCCTTGCCCCTGAGCCTGGGGGCAAGGCAGGGGGAACACACTCCCAGGCCAAGGCAGAACGACATGCCCACGTCTGTTCCTGTCCCCTGCACTGGCAGAGAGCTCGGGGGAGCCAGAGTCTGTCAGGCAGCTGCTGGGTTGGCCGCCTGTGTGGGAAGGGGCAGAGCCGCCCTAGGGGCAAGTTGGGCCTCTTGCTCTCCCTGCTGCCCTGAGGCTGCTGTGCCAAAGATGTCTTGGGCATCCAGCCCCTTACTGGTCCCTTCTCTCTGACGAGGCTCTCTGAGCTCCAGCACCTTGCAGTGTGGAGACAGCCCCTGCCAGCAACCTCCTCTCCAAGGAGGCCTCAACCGAGGCCTAGGCCCAGGGGAAAGGCACCAGCGGGGATGATCCAGGGGAGGCGCCCGAGCATGTCTGGACCCAGTCCCCGCAGCCTGCCCCTTGGTGGGGCAGTACCCCCGGAGGCCAGGAAGGTCTGGGCAAGGCTGGCCAGGGGCAGGGGCCCTGCTGGGTCCTGCCCCTGGCCTCTGGGGCCTCTGAGCACAACCGGCCCTCTCCAACTGTAAGACATCCCCGGCTGCCTCCAAAGGCCGGTTTGCAAGCGCTCCCGCCCACTGTTCCCAGCAGGCGTGCACAATGCTCCCAAGCCCGGGAGAAAAGCGCTTCAGGGTGGTGCTCTCTCAGGGCCCTTGCCCCTGAGCGTGGGGGCCAGGCACGGTGTCCACACTCCCAGGCCAAGTCAGAACCAAATGCACACGTCTGTTCCTGCCCCCTGCACCGGCAGAGAGCTCGGGGGAGCCAGAGTCTGTCAGGCAGCTGCTGGGCTGGCCGCCTGTGTGGGAAGGGGCAGAGCCGACCTAGGGGCAAGTTGGGCCTCTTGCTCTCCCTGCTGCCCTGAGGCTTCTGGGCCAAAGAGGTCTTGGGCATCCAGCCCCTTGCTGGTCCCTTCCCTCTGACGAGGCCCTCTGAGCTCCAGCACCTTGCAGTGTGGAGACAGCCCCTGCCAGCATCCTCCTCTCCAAGGAGGCCTCAACCGAGGCCTAGGCCCAGGGGAAAGGCACCAGCGGGGATGAGCCTGGGGAGGCGCCCGGGCATGTCTGGACCCAGTCCCCGCAGCCTGCCCCTTGGTGGGGCTGTAACCCCGGAGGCAGGAAGGTCTGGGCAAGGCTGGCCAGGGGCAGGGGCCCTGCTGGGTCCTGCCCCTGGCCTGTGGGGCCTCTGAGCACAACCGGCCCTCTCCCACTGGAAGACCTCCCCGGCTGCCTTCAAAGGCCGGTTTGCAAGCACTCCCGCCCACTGTTCCCACCAAGCACGCACAATGCTCCCAAGCCCGGGAGAAAAGCGCTTCGGGGTGGTGCTCTCTCCGGGCCCTTGCCCCTGAGCCTGGGGGCCAGGCAGGGGATCCAGAGTCCCAGGCCAAGGCAGAACCACATGCACACGTCTGTTCCTGCCCCCTCCACCGGCAGAGAGCTGGGGGGAGCCAGAGTCTGTCAGGCAGCTGCTAGGCTGGCCGCCTGTGTGGGAAGGGGCAGAGCCGACCTAGGGGCAAGTTGGGCCTCTTGCTCTCCCTGCAGCCCTGAGGCTGCTGGGCCAAAGAGGTCTTGGGCATCCAGCCCCTTGCTGGTCCCTTCCCTCTGATGAGGCCCTCTGAGCTCCAGCACCTTGCTGTGTGGAGACAGCCCCTGCCAGCAACCTCCTCTCCAAGGAGGCCTCAACCGAGGCTTAGGCCTAGGGGAAAGGCCCCAGCGGGGATGAGCCTGGGGAGGCGTCCGGCCATGTCTGGACCCAGTCCCCGCAGCCTGCCCCTTGGTGGGGCAGTACCCCCGGAGGCCAGGAAGGTCTGGGCAAGGCTGCCAGGGGCAGGGACACTGTTGGGTCCTGCCCCTGGCCTGTGGGGCGTCTGAGCACAACCGGCACTCTCCCGCTGGAAGACCTCCCCGTCTGCCTCCAAAAGACGGTTTGCAAGTACTCCCACCCGCTGTTCCCGCCAGGCACGCACAATGCTCCCAAGCCCGGGAGAAAAGCGCTTCGGGATGGTGCTCTCTCCGGGCCCTTGCCCCTGAGCCTGGGGCCAGGCAGGGGGAACACACTCCCAGGCCAAGGGAGAACGAAATGCACACGTCTGTTCCTGCCCCCTACACCGGCAGAGAGCTCGGGGGAGCCAGAGACTGCCAGGCTGCTGCTGGGCTGGCTGCCTGTGTGGGACGGGGCAGAGCCGACCTAGGGGCAAGTTGGGCCTCTTGCTCTCCCTGCTGCCCTGAGGCTGCTGGGTCAAAGAGGTCTTGGGCATCCAGCCCTTTGCTGGTGCCTTCCCTCTGACGAGGCCCTCTGAGCTCCACCACCTTGCAGTGTGGAGACAGCCCCTGCCAGCAACCTCCTCTCCAAAGAGGCCTCAACCGAGGACTACACCCAGGGGAAAGGCACCAGCGGGGATGATCCTGGGGAGGCGCACGGACATGTCTGGACCCAGTCTCCGCAGCCTGCCCCTTGGTGGGGCAGTACCCCCGGAGGCCAGGAAGGTCTGGGCAACTCTGGCCAGGGGCAGGGGCCATGCTGGGTCCTGACCCTGGCCTGTGGGGCCTCTGAGCACAACCGGCCCTCTCCCACTGGAAGACCTCCGCGGCTGCCTCCAAAGGCCGGTTTGCAAACACTCCCGCCCGCTGTTCACGTCAGGCTCGCACAATGCTCCCAAGCCCGGGAGAAAAGCACTTCGGAGTGGTGCTCTCTCCGGGCCCTTGCCCCTGATCCTGGGGGCTAGGCAGGGGGAACACTCTCCCAGGCCAAGGCAGAAACACATGCCCACGTCTGTTCCTGTCCCCTGCACCGGCAGAGAGCTCGGGGGAGCCAGAGTCTGTCAGGCAGCTCTTGGGCTGGCCGCCTGTGTGGGAAGTGGCAGAGCCGACCTAGGGGCAAGTTGGGCCTCTTGCCCTCCCTGCTGCCCTGAGGCTGCTGGGCCAAAGAGGTCTTGGGCATCCAGCCCCTTGCTGGTCCCTTCCCTCTGACGAGGCCCTCTGAGCTCCAGCACCTTGCAGTGTGGAGACAGCCCCTGCCAGCAACCTCCTCTCCAAGGAGGCCTCAACCGAGTCCTAGGACCAGGGGAAAGGCACCAGCGGGGATGAGCCTGGGGAGGCGCCCGGGCATGTCTGGACCCAGTCCCCGCAGCCTGCCCCTTGGTGGGGCAGTACCCCCGGAGGCCAGGAAGGTCTGGGCAAGGCTGGCCAGGGGCAGGGGCCCTGCTGGGTCCTGCCCCTGGCCTGTGGGGCCTCTGAGCACAACCGGCCCTCTCCCACTGGAAGACCTCCGCGGCTGCCTCCAAAGGCCGGTTTGCCAACACTCCCGCCCGCTGTTCCCACCAGGCACACACAATTCTCCCAAGCCCGGGAGAAAAGCGCTTCGGGGTGTTGCTCTCTCCGGGCCCTTGCCCCTCAGCGTGGGGGCCAGGCAGTGGGTCCACACTCCCAGACCAAGGCAGAACCACATGCACACGTCTGTTCCTGCCCCCTCCACCGGCAGAGAGCTGGGGGGAGCCAGAGTCTGTCAGGCAGCTGCTGGGCTGGCCGCCTGTGTGGGAAGGGGCAGAGCCGACCTAGGGGCAAGTTGGGCCTCTTGCTCTCCCTGCAGCCCTGAGGCTGCTGGGCTAAAGAGGTCTTGGGCATCCAGCCCCTTGCTGGTCCCTTCCCTCTGATGAGGCCCTCTGAGCTCCAGCACCTTGCTGTGTGGAGACAGCCCCTGCCAGCAACCTCCTCTCCAAGGAGGCCTCAACCGAGGCTTAGGCCTAGGGGAAAGGCCCCAGCGGGGATGAGCCTGGGGAGGCGCCCGGCCATGTCTGGACCCAGTCCCCGCAGCCTGCCCCTTGGTGGGGCAGTACCCCCGGAGGCCAGGAAGGTCTGGGCAAGGCTGCCAGGGACACTGTTGGGTCCTGCCCCTGGCCTGTGGGGCGTCTGAGCACAACCGGCACTCTCCCGCTGGAAGACCTCCCCGTCTGCCTCCAAAAGACGGTTTGCAAGTACTCCCACCCGCTGTTCCCGCCAGGCACGCACAATGCTCCCAAGCCCGGGAGAAAAGCGCTTCGGGATGGTGCTCTCTCCGGGCCCTTGCCCCTGAGCCTGGGGCCAGGCAGGGGGAACACACTCCCAGGCCAAGGGAGAACGACATGCACACGTCTGTTCCTACCCCCTACACCGGCAGAGAGCTCGGGGGAGCCAGAGACTGCCAGGCTGCTGCTGGGCTGGCTGCCTGTGTGGGACGGGGCAGAGCCGACCTAGGGGCAAGTTGGGCCTCTTGCTCTCCCTGCTGCCCTGAGGCTGCTGGGTCAAAGAGGTCTTGGGCATCCAGCCCTTTGCTGATGCCTTCCCTCTGACGAGGCCCTCTGAGCTCCAGCACCTTGCAGTGTGGAGACAGCCCCTGCCAGCAACCTCCTCTCCAAAGAGGCCTCAACCGAGGACTACACCCAGGGGAAAGGCACCAGCGGGGATGATCCTGGGGAGGCGCACGGACATGTCTGGACCCAGTCTCCGCAGCCTGCCCCTTGGTGGGGCAGTACCCCCGGAGGCCAGGAAGGTCTGGGCAAGTCTGGCCAGGGGCAGGGGCCATGCTGGGTCCTGACCCTGGCCTGTGGGGCCTCTGAGCACAACCGGCCCTCTCCCACTGGAAGACCTCCGCGGCTGCCTCCAAAGGCCGGTTTGCAAACACTCCCGCCCGCTGTTCACGTCAGGCTCGCACAATGCTCCCAAGCCCGGGAGAAAAGCACTTCGGAGTGGTGCTCTCTCCGGGCCCTTGCCCCTGATCCTGGGGGCTAGGCAGGGGGAACACACTCCCAGGCCAAGGCAGAAACACATGCCCACGTCTGTTCCTGTCCCCTGCACCGGCAGAGAGCTCGGGGGAGCCAGAGTCTGTCAGGCAGCTGCTGGGCTGGCCGCCTGTGTGGGAAGTGGCAGAGCCGACCTAGGGGCAAGTTGGGCCTCTTGCCCTCCCTGCTGCCCTGAGGCTGCTGGGCCAAAGAGGTCTTGGGCATCCAGCCCCTTGCTGGTCCCTTCCCTCTGACGAGGCCCTCTGAGCTCCAGCACCTTGCAGTGTGGAGACAGCCCCTGCCAGCAACCTCCTCTCCAAGGAGGCCTCAACCGAGGCCTAGGACCAGGGGAAAGGCACCAGCGGGGATGAGCCTGGGGAGGCGCCCGGGCATGTCTGGACCCAGTCCCCGCAGGCTGCCCCTTGGTGGGGCAGCACCCCCGGAGGCCAGGAAGGTCTGGGCAAGGCTGCCAGGGGCAGGGACACTGCTGTGTCCTGCCCCTGGCCTGTGGGGCCTCTGAGCACAACCGGCCCTCTCCCACTGGAAACCTCCCCGGCTGCCTCCAAAGGCCGGTTTGCCAACACTCCCGCCCGCTGTTCCCGCCAGGCACGCACAATGCTCCCAAGCCCGGGAGAAAAGCGCTTTGGGGTGTTGCTCTCTCCGGGCCATTGCCCCTGAGCCTGGGGTCCAGGCAGTGGGTCCACACTCCCAGACCAAGGCAGAACCACATGCACACGTCTGTTCCTGACCCCTGCACCGGCAGAGAGCTCGGGGGAGCCAGAGTCTGTCAGGCAGCTGCTGGGTTGGCTGCCTGTGTGGGAAGGGGCAGAGCCGACCTAGGGGCAAGTTGGGCCTCTTGCTCTCCCTGCTGCCCTGAGGCTGCTGGGCCAAAGAGGTCTTGGGCATCCAGCCCCTTGCTGGTCCCTTCCCGCTGACGAGGCCCTCTGAGCTCCAGCACCTTGCAGTGTGGAGACAGCCCCTGCCAGCAACCTCCTCTCCAAGGAGGCCTCAACCGAGGACTAGGCCCAGGGGAAAGGCACCAGCGGGGATGAGCCTGGGGAGGCGCCCGGGCATGTCTGGACCCAGTCCCCGCAGCCTGCCCCTTGCTGGGGTAGTACCCCCGGAGGCCAGGAAGGTCTGGGCAAGGCTGCCAGGGGCAGGGACACTGCTGGGTCCTGCCCCTGGCCTGTGGGGCCTCTGAGCACAACCGGCACTCTCCCGCTGGAAGACCTCCCCGTCTGCCTCCAAAGGCCGGTTTGCAAGCACTCCCGCCCGCTGTTCCCGCCAGGCACGCACAATGCTCCCAAGCCCGGGAGAAAAGCGCTTCGGGGTGGTGCTCTCTCCGGGCCCTTGCTCCTGAGCCTGGGGGCCAGGCAGGGGGAACACACTCCCAGGCCAAGGCAGAACTACATGCACACGTCTGTTCCTGCCCCCTACACCGGCAGAGAGCTCGGGGGAGCCAGAGACTGCCAGACTGCTGCTGGACTGGCTGCCTGTGTGCGACGGGGCAGAGCCGACATAGGGGCAAGTTGGGCCTCTTGCTGTCCCTGCTGCCCTGAGTCTGCTGGGTCAAAGAGGTCTTGGGCATCCAGCCCTTTGCTGGTCCCTTCCCTCTGACGAGGCCCTCTGAGCTCCAGCACCTTGCAGTGTGGAGACAGCCCCTGCCAGCAACCTCCTCTTCAAAGAGGCCTCAACCGAGGCCTACACCCAGGGGAAAGGCACCAGCGGGGATGATCCTGGGGAGGCGCACGGACATGTCTGGACCCAGTCCCCGCAGCCTGCCCCTTGGTGGGGCAGTACCCCCGGAGGCCAGGAAGGTCTGGGCAAGGCTGGCCAGGGGCAGGGGCCCTGCTGTGTCCTGCCCCTGGCCTGTGGGGCCTCTGAGCACAACCGGCCCTCTCCCACTGGAAGACCTCCCCGGCTGCCTTCAAAGGCCGGTTTGCAAACACTCCCGCCCGCTGTTCACGCCAGGCTCGCACAATGCTCCCAAGACCGGGAGAAAAGTGCTTCGGGGTGGTGCTCTCTCCGGGCACTTGCCCCTGAGCCTGGGGGCAAGGCAGGGGGAACACACTCCCAGGCCAAGGCAGAACCACATGCCCACGTCTGTTCCTGTCCCCTGCACTGGCAGAGAGCTCGGGGGAGCCAGAGTCTGTCAGGCAGCTGCTGGGCTGGCCGCCTGTGTGGGAAGGGGCAGAGCCGCCCTAGGGGCAAGTTGGGCCTCTTGCTCTCCCTGCTGCCCTGAGGCTGCTGGGCCAAAGACGTCTTGGGCATCCAGCCCCTTACTGGTCCCTTCCCTCTGACGAGGCCCTCTGAGCTCCTGCACCTTGCAGTGTGGAGACAGCCCCCGCCAGCCACCTCCTCTCCAAGGAGGCCTCACCCGAGGCCTAGGCCCAGGGGAAAGGCACCAGCGGGGATGAGCCTGGGGAGGCGCCCGGGCATGTCTGGACCCAGTCCCCGCAGCCTGCCCCTTGGTGGGGCAGTACCCCCAGAGGCCAGGAAGGTCTGGGCAAGGCTGGCCAGGGTCAGGGGCCCTGCTGCATCCTGCCCCTGGCCTGTGGGGCCTCTGAGCACAACCGGCCCTCTCCAACTGTAAGACATCCCCGGCTGCCTCCAAAGGCCGGTTTGCAAGCGCTCCCGCACACTGTTCCCAGCAGGCGTGCACAATGCTCCCAAGCCCGGGAGAAAAGCGCTTCAGGGTGGTGCTCTCTCAGGGCCCTTGCCCCTGAGCCTGGGGTCAAGGCACGGTGTCCACACTCCCAGGCCAAGTCAGAACCACATGCACACGTCTGTTCCTGCCCCCTGCACCGGCAGAGAGCTCGGGGGAGCCAGAGTCTGTCAGGCAGCTGCTGGGCTGGCCGCCTGTGTGGGAAGGGGCAGAGCCGACCTAGGGGCAAGTTGGGCCTCTTGCTCTCCCTGCTGCCCTGAGGCTGCTGGGCCAAAGAGGTCTTGGGCATCCAGCCCCTTGCTGGTCCCTTCCCTCTGACGAGGCCCTCTGAGCTCCAGCAGCTTGCAGTGTGGAGACAGCCCCTGCCAGCAACCTCCTCTCCAAGGAGGCCTCAACCGAGGCCTAGGCCCAGGGGAAAGGCACCAGCGGGGATGAGCCTGGGGAGGCGCCCGGGCATGTCTGGACCCAGTCCCCGCAGCCTGCCCCTTGGTGGGGCTGTAACCCCGGAGGCAGGAAGGTCTGGGCAAGGCTGGCCAGGGGCAGGGGCCGTACTGGGTCCTGCCCCTGGCCTGTGGGGCCTCTGAGCACAACCGGCCCTCTCCCACTGGAAGACCTCCCCGGCTGCCTTCAAAGGCCGGTTTGCAAGCACTCCCGCCCACTGTTCCACCAAGCACGCACAATGCTCCCAAGCCCGGGAGAAAAGCGCTTCGGTGTGGTGCTCTCTCCGGGCCCTTGCCCCTGAGCCTGGGGGCCAGGCAGGGGATCCACAGTCCCAGGCCAAGGCAGAACCACATTCACACGTCTGTTCCTGCCCCCTACACCGGCAGAGAGCTCGGGGGAGCCAGAGACTGCCAGGCTGCTGCTGGGCTGGCTGCCTGTGTGGGACGGGGCAGATCCGACCTAGGGGCAAGTTGGGACTCTTGCTCTCCCTGCTGCCCTGAGGCTGCTGGGCCAAAGAGGTCTTGGGCATCCAGGCCTTTGCTGGTCCCTTCCCTCTGACGAGGCCCTCTGAGCTCCAGCACCTTGCAGTGTGGAGACAGCCCCTGCCAGCAACCTCCTCTCCAAAGAGGCCTCAACCGAGGACTACACCCAGGGGAAAGGCACCAGCGGGGATGATCCTGGGGAGGCGCACGGACATGTCTGGACCCAGTCTCCGCAGCCTGCCCCTTGGTGGGGCAGTACCCCCTGAGGCCAGGAAGGTCTGGGCAAGTCTGGCCAGGGGCAGGGGCCCTGCTGGGTCCTGACCCTGGCCTGTGGGGCCTCTGAGCACAACCGGCCCACTCCCACTGGAAGACCTCCCCGGCTGCCTCCAAAATCCTGTTTGCAAACACTCCCGCCCGCTGTTCACGTCAGGCTCGCACAATGCTCTCAAGCCCGGGAGAAAAGCACTTCGGAGTGGTGCTCTCTCCGGGCCCTTGCCCCTGAGCCTGGGGGCAAGGCAGGGGGAACACACTCCCAGGCCAAGGCAGAAACACATGCCCACGTCTGTTCCTGTCCCCTGCACCGGCAGAGAGCTTGGGGGAGCCAGAGTCTGTCAGGCAGCTGCTGGGCTGGCCGCCTGTGTGGGAAGGGGCAGAGCCGACCTAGGGGCAAGTTGGGCCTCTTGCTCTCCCTGCTGCTCTGAGGCTGCTGGGCCATAGACGTCTTGGGCATCCAGCCCCTCACTGGTCCTTGCCCTCTGACGAGGCCCTCTGAGCTCCAGCACCTTGCAGTGTGGAGACAGCCCCTGCCAGCAACCTCCTCTCCAAGGAGGCCTCAACCGAGGCCTAGGCCCAGGGGAAAGGCACCAGCGGGGATGAGCCTGGGGAGGCGCCCGGGCATGTCTGGACCCAGTCCCCGCAGCCTGCCCCTTGGTGGGGCTGTAACCCCGGAGGCAGGAAGGTCTGGGCAAGGCTGGCCAGGGGCAGGGGCCCTGCTGCGTCCTGCCCCTGGCCTGTGGGGCCTCTGAGCACAACCGGCCCTCTCCCACTGGAAGACCTCCCCGGCTGCCTTCAAAGGCCGGTTTGCAAGCACTCCCGCCCACTGCTCCCACCAAGCACGCACAATGCTCCCAAGCCCGGGAGAAAAGCGCTTCGGGGTGGTGCTCTCTCCGGGCCCTTGCCCCTGAGCCTGGGGGCCAGGCAGGGGATCCAGAGTCCCAGGCCAAGGCAGAACCACATGCACACGTCTGTTCCTGCCCCTCCACCGGCAGAGAGCTGGGGGGAGCCAGAGTCTGTCAGGCAGCTGCTGGGCTGGCCGCCTGTGTGGGAAGGGGCAGAGCCGACCTAGGGGCAAGTTGGGCCTCTTGCTCTCCCTGCAGCCCTGAGGCTGCTGGGCTAAAGAGGTCTTGGGCATCCAGCCCCTTGCTGGTCCCTTCCCTCTGATGAGGCCCTCTGAGCTCCAGCACCTTGCTGTGTGGAGACAGCCCCTGCCAGCAACCTCTTCTCCAAGGAGGCCTCAACCGAGGCTTAGGCCTAGGGGAAAGGCCCCAGCGGGGATGAGCCTGGGGAGGCGCCCGGCCATGTCTGGACCCAGTCCCCGCAGCCTGCCCCTTGGTGGGGCAGTACCCCCGGAGGCCAGGAAGGTCTGGGCAAGGCTGCCAGGGACACTGTTGGGTCCTGCCCCTGGCCTGTGGGGCGTCTGAGCACAACCGGCACTCTCCCGCTGGAAGACCTCCCCGTCTGCCTCCAAAAGACGGTTTGCAGGTACTCCCACCCGCTGTTCCCGCCAGGCACGCACAATGCTCCCAAGCCCGGGAGAAAAGCGCTTCGGGATGGTGCTCTCTCCGGGCCCTTGCCCCTGAGCCTGGGGCCAGGCAGGGGGAACACACTCCCAGGCCAAGGGAGAACGACATGCACACGTCTGTTCCTACCCCCTACACCGGCAGAGAGCTCGGGGGAGCCAGAGACTGCCAGGCTGCTGCTGGGCTGGCTGCCTGTGTGGGACGGGGCAGAGCCGACCTAGGGGCAAGTTGGGCCTCTTGCTCTCCCTGCTGCCCTGAGGCTGCTGGGTCAAAGAGGTCTTGGGCATCCAGCCCTTTGCTGATGCCTTCCCTCTGACGAGGCCCTCTGAGCTCCAGCACCTTGCAGTGTGGAGACAGCCCCTGCCAGCAACCTCCTCTCCAAAGAGGCCTCAACCGAGGACTACACCCAGGGGAAAGGCACCAGCGGGGATGATCCTGGGGAGGCGCACGGACATGTCTGGACCCAGTCTCCGCAGCCTGCCCCTTGGTGGGGCAGTACCCCCGGAGGCCAGGAAGGTCTGGGCAAGTCTGGCCAGGGGCAGGGGCCATGCTGGGTCCTGACCCTGGCCTGTGGGGCCTCTGAGCACAACCGGCCCTCTCCCACTGGAAGACCTCCGCGGCTGCCTCCAAAGGCCGGTTTGCAAACACTCCCGCCCGCTGTTCACGTCAGGCTCGCACAATGCTCCCAAGCCCGGGAGAAAAGCACTTCGGAGTGGTGCTCTCTCCGGGCCCTTGCCCCTGATCCTGGGGGCTAGGCAGGGGGAACACACTCCCAGGCCAAGGCAGAAACACATGCCCACGTCTGTTCCTGTCCCCTGCACCGGCAGAGAGCTCGGGGGAGCCAGAGTCTGTCAGGCAGCTGCTGGGCTGGCCGCCTGTGTGGGAAGTGGCAGAGCCGACCTAGGGGCAAGTTGGGCCTCTTGCCCTCCCTGCTGCCCTGAGGCTGCTGGGCCAAAGAGGTCTTGGGCATCCAGCCCCTTGCTGGTCCCTTCCCTCTGACGAGGCCCTCTGAGCTCCAGCACCTTGCAGTGTGGAGACAGCCCCTGCCAGCAACCTCCTCTCCAAGGAGGCCTCAACCGAGGCCTAGGACCAGGGGAAAGGCACCAGCGGGGATGAGCCTGGGGAGGCGCCCGGGCATGTCTGGACCCAGTCCCCGCAGCCTGCCCCTTGGTGGGGCAGTACCCCCGGAGGCCAGGAAGGTCTGGGCAAGGCTGGCCAGGGGCAGGGGCCCTGTTGGGTCCTGCCCCTGGCCTGTGGGGCCTCTGAGCACAACCGGCCCTCTCCCACTGGAAGACCTCCGCGGCTGCCTCCAAAGGCAGGTTTGCCAACACTCCCGCCCGCTGTTCCCGCCAGGCACGCACAATTCTCCCAAGCCCGGGAGAAAAGCGCTTCGGGGTGTTGCTCTCTCCGGGCCCTTGCCCCTCAGCGTGGGGGCCAGGCAGTGGGTCCACACTCCCAGACCAAGGCAGAACCACATGCACACGTCTGTTCCTGACCCCAGCACCGGCAGAGAGCTCGGGGGAGCCAGAGTCTGTCAGGCAGCTGCTGGGCTGGCCGCCTGTGTGGGAAGGGGCAGAGCCGACCTAGGGGCAAGTTGGGCCTCTTGCTCTCCCTGCTGCCCTGAGGCTGCTGGGCCAAAGAGGTCTTGGGCATCCAGCCCCTTGCTGGTCCCTTCCCGCTGACGAGGCCCTCTGAGCTCCAGCACCTTGCAGTGTGGAGACAGCCCCTGCCAGCAACCTCCTCTCCAAAGAGGCCTCAACCGAGGACTACACCCAGGGGAAAGGCACCAGCGGGGATGATCCTGGGGAGGCGCACGGACATGTCTGGACCCAGTCCCCGCAGCCTGCCCCTTGGTGGGGCAGTACCCCCGGAGGCCAGGAAGGTCTGGGCAAGGCTGGCCAGGGGCAGGGGCCCTGCTGGGTCCTGCCCCTGGCCTGTGAGGACTCTGAGCACAACCGGCCCTCTCCCACTGGAAGACCTCCCCGGCTGCCTCCAAAGTCCTGTTTGCAAACACTCCCGCCCGCTGTTCACGCCAGGCTCGCACAATGCTCCCAAGCCCGGGAGAAAAGTGCTTCGGGGTGGTGCTCTCTCCGGGCCCTTGCCCCTGAGCCTGGGGGCAAGGCAGGGGGAACACACTCCCAGGCCAAGGCAGAACCACATGCCCACGTCTATTCCTGTCCCCTGCACTGGCAGAGAGCTCGGGGGAGCCAGAGTCTGTCAGGCAGCTGCTGGGCTGGCCGCCTGTGTGGGAAGGGGCAGAGCCGCCCTAGGGGCAAGTTGGGCCTCTTGCTCTCCCTGCTGCCCTGAGGCTGCTGGGCCAAAGACGTCTTGGGCATCCAGCCCCTTACTGGTCCCTTCCCTCTGACGAGGCCCTCTGAGCTCCTGCACCTTGCAGTGTGGAGACAGCCCCTTCCAGCAACCTCCTCTCCAAGGAGGCCTCACCCGAGGCCTAGGCCCAGGGGAAAGGCACCAGCGGGGATGAGCCTGGGGAGGCGCCCGGGCATGTCTGGACCCAGTCCCCGCAGCCTGCCCCTTGGTGGGGCAGTACCCCCAGAGGCCAGGAAGGTCTGGGCAAGGCTGGCCAGGGTCAGGGGCCCTGCTGCATCCTGCCCCTGGCCTGTGGGGCCTCTGAGCACAACCGGCTCTCTCCAACTGTAAGACATCCCCGGCTGCCTCCAAAGGCCGGTTTGCAAGCGCTCCCGCACACTGTTCCCAGCAGGCGTGCACAATGCTCCCAAGCCCGGGAGAAAAGCGCTTCAGGGTGGTGCTCTCTCAGGGCCCTTGCCCCTGAGCCTGGGGTCAAGGCACGGTGTCCACACTCCCAGGCCAAGTCAGAACCACATGCACACGTCTGTTCCTGCCCCCTACACCGGCAGAGAGCTCGGGGGAGCCAGAGACTGTCAGACTGCTGCTGGACTGGCTGCCTGTGTGCGACGGAGCAGAGCCGACCTATGGGCAAGTTGGGCCTCTTGCTCTCCCTGCTGCCCTGAGTCTGCTGGGTCAAAGAGGTCTTGGGCATCCAGCCCCTTGATGGTCCCTTCCCTCTGACGAGGCCCTCTGAGCTCCAGCACCTTGCAGTGTGGAGACAGCCCCTGCCAGCAACCTCCTCTCCAAAGAGGCCTCAACCGAGGCCTACACCCAGGGGAAATGCACCAGCGGGGATGATCATGGGGAGGCGCACGGACATGTCTGGACCCAGTCCCCACAGCCTGCCCCTTGGTGGGGCAGTACCCCCGGAGGCCAGGAAGGTCTGGGCAAGTCTGGCCAGGGGCAGGGGCCCTGCTGGGTCCTGACCCTGGCCTGTGGGGCCTCTGAGCACAACCGGCCCTCTCCCACTGGAAGACCTCCCCGGCTGCCTCCAAAGGCCGGTTTGCAAACACTCCCGCCCGCTGTTCACGTCAGGCTCGCACAATGCTCCCAAGCCCGGGAGAAAAGCACTTCGGAGTGGTGCTCTCTCCGGGCCCTTGCCCCTGATCCTGGGGGCTAGGCAGGGGGAACACTCTCCCAGGCCAAGGCAGAAACACATGCCCACATCTGTTCCTGTCCCCTGCACCGGCAGAGAGCTCGGGGGAGCCAGAGTCTGTCAGGCAGCTGCTGGGCTGGCCGCCTGTGTGGGAAGTGGCAGAGCCGACCTAGGGGCAAGTTGGGCCTCTTGCCCTCCCTGCTGCCCTGAGGCTGCTGGGGCAAAGAGGTCTTGGGCATCCAGCCCCTTGCTGGTCCCTTCCCTCTGACGAGGCCCTCTGAGCTCCAGCACCTTGCAGTGTGGAGACAGCCCCTGCCAGCAACCTCCTCTCCAAGGAGGCCTCAACCGAGGCTTAGGACCAGGGGAAAGGCACCAGCGGGGATGAGCCTGGGGAGGCGCCCGGGCATGTCTGGACCCAGTCCCCGCAGCCTGCCCCTTGGTGGGGCAGTACCCCCGGAGGCCAGGAAGGTCTGGGCAAGGCTGGCCAGGGGCAGGGGCCCTGCTGGGTCCTGCCCCTGGCCTGTGGGGCCTCTGAGCACAACCGGCCCTCTCCCACTGGAAGACCTCCGCGGCTGCCTCCAAAGGCAGGTTTGCCAACACTCCCGCCCGCTGTTCCCGCCAGGCACGCACAATTCTCCCAAGCCCGGGAGAAAAGCGCTTCGGGGTGTTGCTCTCTCCGGGCCCTTGCCCCTCAGCGTGGGGGCCAGGCAGTGGGTCCACACTCCCAGACCAAGGCAGAACCACATGCACACGTCTGTTCCTGACCCCTGCACCGGCAGAGAGCTCGGGGGAGCCACAGTCTGTCAGGCAGCTGCTGGGCTGGCCGCCTGTGTGGGAAGGGGCAGAGCCGACCTAGGGGCAAGTTGGGCCTCTTGCTCTCCCTGCTGCCCTGAGGCTGCTGGGCCAAAGAGGTCTTGAGCATCCAGCCCCTTGCTGGTCCCTTCCCGCTGACGAGGCCCTCTGAGCTCCAGCACCTTGCAGTGTGGAGACAGCCCCTGCCAGCAACCTCCTCTCCAAGGAGGCCTCAACCGAGGCCTAGGCCCAGGGGAAAGGCACCAGCGGGGATGAGCCTGGGGAGGCGCCCGGGCATGTCTGGTCCCAGTCCCCGCAGCCTGCCCCTTGGTGGGGCAGCACCCCCGGAGGCCAGGAAGGTCTGGGCAAGGCTGCCAGGGGCAGGGACACTGCTGTGTCCTGCCCCTGGCCTGTGGGGCCTCTGAGCACAACCGGCCCTCTCCCACTGGAAACCTCCCCGGCTGCCTCCAAAGGCCGGTTTGCCAACACTCCCGCCCGCTGTTCCCGCCAGGCACGCACAATGCTCCCAAGCCCGGGAGAAAAGCGCTTCGGGGTGTTGCTCTCTCCGGGCCCTTGCCCCTGAGCCTGGGGTCCAGGCAGTGGGTCCACACTCCCAGACCAAGGCAGAACCACATGCACACGTCTGTTCCTGACCCCTGCACCGGCAGAGAGCTCGGGGGAGCCAGAGTCTGTCAGGCAGCTGCTGGGTTGGCTGCCTGTGTGGGAAGGGGCAGAGCCGACCTAGGGGCAAGTTGGGCCTCTTGCTCTCCCTGCTGCCCTGAGGCTGCTGGGACAAAGAGGTCTTGGGCATCCAGCCCCTTGCTGGTCCCTTCCCGCTGACGAGGCCCTCTGAGCTCCAGCACCTTGCAGTGTGGAGACAGCCCCTGCCAGCAACCTCCTCTCCAAGGAGGCCTCAACCGAGGACTAGGCCCAGGGGAAAGGCACCAGCGGGGATGAGCCTGGGGAGGCGCCCGGGCATGTCTGGACCCAGTCCCCGCAGCCTGCCCCTAGCTGGGGTAGTACCCCCGGAGGCCAGGAAGGTCTGGGCAAGGCTGCCAGGGGCAGGGACACTGCTGGGTCCTGCCCCTGGCCTGTGGGGCCTCTGAGCACAACCGGCACTCTCCCGCTGGAAGACCTCCCCGTCTGCCTCCAAAGGCCGGTTTGCAAGCACTCCCGCCCGCTGTTCCCGCCAGGCACGCACAATGCTCCCAAGCCCGGGAGAAAAGCGCTTCGGGGTGGTGCTCTCTCCGGGCCCTTGCTCCTGAGCCTGGGGGCCAGGCAGGGGGAACACACTCCCAGGCCAAGGCAGAACGACATGCACACGTCTGTTCCTGCCCCCTACACCGGCAGAGAGCTCGGGGGAGCCAGAGACTGCCAGACTGCTGCTGGACTGGCTGCCTGTGTGCGACGGGGCAGAGCCGACATAGGGGCAAGTTGGGCCTCTTGCTGTCCCTGCGGCCCTGAGTCTGCTGGGTCAAAGAGGTCTTGGGCATCCAGCCCTTTGCTGGTCCCTTCCCTCTGACGAGGCCCTCTGAGCTCCAGCACCTTGCAGTGTGGAGACAGCCCCTGCCAGCAACCTCCTCTCCAAAGAGGCCTCAACCGAGGCCTACACCCAGGGGAAAGGCACCAGCGGGGATGATCCTGGGGAGGCGCACGGACATGTCTGGACCCAGTCCCCGCAGCCTGCCCATTGGTGGGGCAGTACCCCCGGAGGCCAGGAAGGTCTGGGCAAGGCTGGCCAGGGGCAGGGGCCCTGCTGGGTCCTGCCCCTGGCCTGTGAGGACTCTGAGCACAACCGGCCCTCTCCCACTGGAAGACCTCCCCGGCTGCCTCCAAAGTCCTGTTTGCAAACACTCCCGCCCGCTGTTCACGCCAGGCTCGCACAATGCTCCCAAGCCCGGGAGAAAAGTGCTTCGGGGTGGTGCTCTCTCCGGGCCCTTGCCCCTGAGCCTGGGGGCAAGGCAGGGTGTCCACACTCCCAGGCCAAGGCAGAACCACATGCCCACGTCTGTTCCTGTCCCCTGCACTGGCAGAGAGCTCGGGGGAGCCAGAGTCTGTCAGGCAGCTGCTGGGCTGGCCGCCTGTGTGGGAAGGGGCAGAGCCGCCCTAGGGGCAAGTTGGGCCTCTTCCTCTCCCTGCTGCCCTGAGGCTGCTGGGCCAAAGACGTCTTGGGCATCCAGCCCCTTACTGGTCCCTTCCCTCTGACGAGGCCCTCTGAGCTCCTGCACCTTGCAGTGTGGAGACAGCCCCTGCCAGCAACCTCCTCTCCAAGGAGGCCTCACCCGAGGCCTAGGCACAGGGGAAAGGCACCAGCGGGGATGAGCCTGGGGAGGCGCCCGGGCATGTCTGGACCCAGTCCCCGCA